>NC_084470.1:18705714-19025892 GCF_027409185.1 Cynocephalus volans
TCTCCCCCAGAGTCTCTGAAGGCAGCGTGGCCCTGCCAAAACCTTGGCTTTGGCCATTTTGCCATTTTTAACCTCCAGAACTGTAAGAGAATAAATGTGTATTGTAAGACACCAGATTTGTTACAGCAGCAATCAGAAACTAATACCTGGGTGCTATGGTTTGAATGTGAGTGAGTTCAGCTCCTTGTTTCCCCTTCTCCCATGTGGAAGCATAGTGTTTGTCCCCCCCCCAGAGGACACAGCAATACACCATCTCGAAGCAGAGAGAGCAACCCTCACCAGATATTGAACTTGCTGGTGCCTTGATCTTGGACTTCACAGCCTCCAAAACTGTAAGAAATAAATTTTGTTTATAAATCATCCAGCTTCAGGTACTTTTGTAATAGCAGCATGAACAGACTAAGACAGTGGGCTGTAGTGAGAGTTTTCATCCACAGAAAAATAAATGAAGTGATTGTTCTTAAGTGAGCTTGCATGGTCTTTATCGACATTAGGTAAGCAGACTGGATTTCTAGTGATGTAATCTACTGTAGCATAATGGATAATGGTGTCTAACAACAGAGCCCTGATGGTGCTGCAAGGACAAATACTTCATTTTCTTTGATTGTAGTTGCATTCCTTTGTGCAAGAGAACACCAGAAAAGAAAATACCCAGACCCTGTAGGATCTGGACTGATGTGTGTAGTGCATGTGTCTGCACACTCATGACTGAGTGGATGAGGGGTGGGCATGTCCGTGCCTGTGCCCATGTGAGCTGACATATGTTTGCCACATTCTCTGTTAGCTTGGACAAGAAAGCTTCAGAAAGCAGAGCCTGAGACAAGGGTTTGCATGCAGGTGGTTTAATTTGGTGAGTGATTCCAGGGAATAGGAGTGGGAAACTGAGAGAAGGAAACGAGAAGGTGGGAAAACCAGTCTGTCCATGGGTGCTTCATCAAGCTGGTCACTGATGTGGACAGCTGGGCTCAACCTGGTTGGAATCCTCTTCCAAGCTGTCTAGGCTGTGCCTTGGAGTGGTCTGCTTGAGGGATGGGAGAGGAAGTCGTTATCTGCGGTGTTAATAACCTTTGCCCTTCTAGGCTTGTTCATGCTTCAGAGTGGCTGAGCACGTTGCCATGGGCATTTCACAGGCAGAGGGTGGAGAAGCCTGGGGCCAGAAAGGGAGAGAGACAGAGAGAGCAGCTAGGGAGGCAGGGGCTGTCTGACCATGTTTGCTTGCAGTTGATGGGTGGAGCAAAAAGGCAGGCAAAGAGGATGTGAGACAAGGCCTAAGAGGTGTCTGATACTTCCTCCTACCAGAATATTCTGTGTTGTTGAAACCTCAATTCTCTGTGTTATTAAAAGCAGTTTTCATACACTGGAGACCACAACTAGAGATCGGATAGGTTTTGTCCAAGCTTAGAGAACTACTTAGAACATTTCTTTTCTTTTTCTTTTTCATTTTTTTTTAATTTAGCAGAATTTAATTGAGCAAATAACAATTTACCTCAAACATTTCTAAGCTAATTGGCATGTCAAAGTGGTGACATCAGTCAGGATCTATATTACATCATAGACTGTGCTAGAGGAAGGCACAAAGAGATGAATGTAGCATGAGTCCCTGTCCTTAAGAAGTTGTCATAGCAGAGTGGGGGTGCTGGCTTGTGACAATCAGATGGGGGTTAAAATTTCAGCTCCTTAACTTCTCAGCTCTGTGGACCTGAGATCGCCACGCCACTTCTCTGAGCCTCAGTTTTCTCACTGGTGATATGAGAATAACTTCTCCAGAGGTGTGATATTAGAATTAAATAGTACAATGAATGTAAACTGCTTAGCCAAGTCCCTGGCACATTATATGTGTTTGAAAATGGTGGTGATAAGAAGCTTACTTTCAGATGGGAAGGTATCAGTACACAGCTGGCTCCTGCGTACTGTGTTAAGTTCTGTGTTAGAGGGACACAGAGCGAGGGGTGAGTGAAGGCTTCCTGGAGAAGCCTTTTTAAAGATAGATAGTCGACACAATAATATAAGAAAATATATGAAAACTACATGAAATGAAATGGGTATTTTTGAGCAACCATTAGAACTAGTAGCAAGTTCAGAAGTCTGAGTGCTTAGTTGTAAACTGAACAGGAAATGTCCACTTGAAAGAAGGTTTGAGGTAACAGACAGACATACCATGTTTCTAGAAGGAAAGAAACAATGTTTAAAATTATCTTCAAATTATTTTATAAATTCAGTAATTCACACTCATTATTGGTGTGAGATTCATTACTGCCTCATTATTGGAAAGAAATTTGGCAATTCCTACCATATCACTACTTTTGACCTAGCAATTCCGTATTTTGGAATCTATCCTTCTGCAATACTTAAATGAGCACTAACCTGTCCAACGTTCATTGTAATTGTAGTAGCAGAAAATTGGAAATCAAAGTGTTCTTCTGTAGGGAACAATTGCATTGTATTGTGGAATGCAGTGTAATGGCAAACAAGCCTCTGTCGACCTACGTGCATTAACAGCGACATTTTCTGATACGAGTCACAGTAATATGTAGAGCAGGATTCCCAGTGCGTAGAAAACATGCGTATATGTGTGTGAATGAAGAAAGGGTCCCAAACGGGCACCAGCTCCCCTGGAAACTGGGCAAGGTTAAATGGGACCTTATTTGTTTTCAGATAAATGAATTTTGTGTTTGTTAATGTGGAAAAAAAAGTTGAAAAGGACTAATAGATATGTTTTCTTTATAGGAACAGTCCCAATACAGGTTTGATACATAATTATTTCAAAATTTGATTCTTAAGTGACACTACTAATTTCATGAAAGTAGCACAGTCATCAAATAAAAGCTTAAATGGGATTATTCATTTCTATTTTTCTTGACATGGCTCAGTATTTAAAATACAGCTTTTCATTATGATCATTGAATATTGATTTTTCCATTTTCTTATACTTTTAGACTGATCGCCCTATTCATGTAACAATCAATGTTTGGATGACATTAAAGTTTTATGTCCTTTTTTATTCCATGATCCTCCATAGTTTTCTTCCTTTTTACATAGATAATACTTGAATACACGCCTGATTTTCACATTTTACTTTACATCCTGCCATTTAAATTTGTTCCATAACCTCTTGGTTGTGCCCCAACACCTGTGAGTCTTTATCTTAGCGGATAGAGCCTGGGCTCAGAATTCGAGGCTGTCAATGCAAAACGTTTCCCTCTGTTATCACGCTGGCACTGACGGGTCTCACAGGCCCAGTGAGCGTGGGCTCCAGCCTTAGTCTTTTCTTTTCTTTTGGCCATCTCCTCTAGGATCGTGCTGTAGAACCCTGGGTCTTGGGCACTCTGAGCGGAGAAAGCTCAGAGTCTCCCAGGGAGCTCCACAAGTCACACAAACCTTTCTTGTCCTGGTATCGATGGTACTTCCTGACATTGCTTTGATGGCTATTGTAATATTAACCTCTTTACCAGGAAGGTGGTGTATGGAAGTAAAGAAAGCCCAGAGAGAAAACGCAGACCTCCTTCTGCCACAGCTTATGGGAATTAAGGTAAAGGACGAACAGGAGTTTGCCACACTAAAGAGGGGACAGGTGGTGCAGGCAGAGATATGGTCAGAGACAAGGAACAACCCAGGGTGGGGAGTGGCGTGGGAGCCGGGTGCTACCTTGTCAAAGGCTGGAGATTTTGACTTCATAGAGTTTCTCTCTTTGCCTCGCTTTCTTCATCTATAAAATGGGGATAATGCTAGTTTTTATCTCACAGGGTTATTGTGAGGATTTAATGAGTTAACATTTGCAAAGTTCTTAAAATAAGGCCTGGTGAGTGGTGAGGGCCATAGAAGTGTATGTATTAGTATAAACAAGCTGTAGCCTTTCATTTTTTTGGTTATTTCCTTATATATTATTTATCTGTTTTTATATACTTTCCTTAGAAAATTATTTTTTTTTCAGCTTGTGGAGAAAAAAGAACCTGTCAACTTTGTATATTTAAACAACACAGTGGTTTTATTTTAGAAACAGTCCCATTATCCTGTCCAGGCCAGAAGCTTTTTGGCAGTTGTTTTTCAATTGGGTTTATCTGGACTGATAATAGGTTGGCTGATCTCTGAGCACACGGTTCTTTTTACCGTTTTTTCCCTCGTGTTGGAAAATCAATGGCAACTGGCTATCAGTGGGCCTTTGAGGGGTCCTGATAACTTGTTGAAAAAGCTCTGCTTGTTATGGAGGGAAGCTGTGCTTTAGATCCAAAGTTCCCCGTGATGTCCAGCCTCCTGTCTCCATGGGCTTTGGGGGCCCGAGTGGATGAGGACAGGGGCAAAGTGTAGCCTGCCAGCAGGGGTGTGCTGGCAAACCAGCTCTGGGGGATGGCGGCTTTGATTTGTAGCACATGTTGATTAGTGTCATGTAAGTAATTCCGCAGTGGCCCATTTCAGACGACCAGCATAAGGCCACTGAATGCAGAGTCGGTGCTCTCACAAGATGGTGTGAGCCAGCTCGGAAAGGACATGGATGGGTCAGAAAAAGCTTTACTCCTCTAGCAGAGGGGCTGGGGCAGGGGAGACTGGGAATGTTCCTGTGGGGATTTCTTTCTGAGCAGGGAACATTGGAGAGACCAGAAGAGAATTAACATTTGCGGAATGTCTCCTGAGTCCGTTCTGAGCTTGGTGCTTTGCAGACATTATCTCATTTGATCTTTGTAATGACTTTGTGAGTCAGCTAACTTCAGCCCCCTTTTCATAGAGGAGACAGAGCCTCAGAGGAGTTAAGTAACTTGCCCAAGGTGACAGAGTGACAGAGGGATTGAAGCCAGTCGTGGTGAAAGCAGGATTGAAAGCAGCAGAGAATAATGCTAATGAGAAAGTTACAGGGAATTCTCTATGGGTGCATCCACGTCAACTTTACCCCATCGCTCCCACAGAAAAATCACAGATGTAAAGTCTGGGAGGGGCTATTATCTAGCTCACTCTCATCAAGGAGATGAGGAAGGTGTGCTAGAACAGTCTGACTTTAGCATAAAGTAGGGATGAGATGAGAACACGTGCTCACTGTGACAGCTAGGAAGGTGCTCTGTGCTTGTGGAAGAAAAAGGCTGGGAAGAGGTGACTTTGCTTTCTCAGGCCCATTCCCTTCAGGGCAAGAAGCAAGGGCATCCGTGCCCCGACTCTGAGGAAAACAGCGATTCCTGGAACCAGGCTTGCAGGTGAGCTCACAGCAGGATCTCCATCTTTTCCTTTCCAAGGGGCCTTCCCCATGACTTCAAATCCAAGGAGAGAGACACAGCTTGGGGACGCTGGTGACTTCAAGACCATTCGGCCCAGGGCACATGCTCCACAGTCTCCATCCAAACGGGGCCACCTTTGTAAACACAGTCTTTGGCCTTGTGGTACTTACTGGTTTGGCTGTCACTTGTGTGCACAGGGGTGGGGGAACATTTCTGGCCTTCACCTCATATTTCAGTCTTTAGTGGGGACATTTCAAACCCTTTGTCCATCCTGCTTTAATTTTATCTGTGAATGTGATTAATTAGCACCTGGTTAGATGGGCCGTGTTTGCCAGGGGCAGGGCTATCTGTCTTAGGGGTCTGCAGCCATGCTTCTCTGACATTTTCTGGTCCAAGTACAGGGGGCTCCCTCTCTCTGCCTCTGGCCCACGTGCAAACTCACCTGGGCAGGGCCTGCTTCCTCAGCTCGGGCCACCAAGTCTTTTCTCCTCTCCAGAAGGTTAAGTGGGTAAGCGGATTTAGGGCCACTGTCGGGGCCTGATCATTCTAATGGTGGAGGCATAAAATAGGTGCTCAGCAGAGATGAATAGAATCAGTTTTTTTCCTACTATACTGCCTTCAGAGCGTGATGCATGTCCTCCTATAAAATGTGCTGTTGTACTTGCTATGCAAAGTTCATTCACTCATTCATTCTTTTATGCATTTATCAACGAGTATTTATGTGCCAGGACTCTGCTGGGCCCTTAGAGATTTCGGAGGCTGGGCTCTTCACTTCTCTTGCACCCCTACAGGCCCTGACTCATGCTGCTTACACAGGAGAACTCAGCAGAGTTATGGTGCATCGGGGTCTTCGGTTTTGGGGCTCCCCTGGAGTTCATCCAGGCCTCCCAGTGTCCTCAGATGCCCAGTTCCAGGCTCTGATCCTGTGGTTCTGGAGCATGTGTACTTTGCCCCTCACCTTCTGCAGATGTTAGATTGGATTGTGTCTCTGGGATTTCAAAAGATTCAGGTTTAATGACCCAGCTCTTACTCCTGTCTATAAAAGTCAGGGGACCAGTTGGCACGGCAGGCTGGGAGATCTGTGGAGAAATGGGATCTCAGAGCTGCGAGGGGGGGAAGGGAAGGACCCGGAGCACAGCTGCCTCTCAGGGGTCTGAGCTGACACAGCAGTGAGGGGCTGGCGAGCCAGGCTGTAGTGGTGGATGGGCCTCACTGTCTCCGTGGACAGAGCAGGAAGCTGGGTCCTTACTGGATGGAGCCAGAAGTCACTTTCCTTCCAAATGAAAGGAAAACAAGTCCACATGGAAAGAAGAAGGGAATTATGAGCACATGAAGTCTTCTGCTTCCTGAGGCAGAACGGCCAGGAAATGGGAGCCTGGGCAGCCCCCAGCTCAGGCTGATTTTGAGCCTGAGTTCAAGCTCTCACACGTGTGGTGTTATGACCTTGGCTAAACGTAATCTCTCTGAGCCTCAGTTGCCTCTTCTTTAACATGGGGAGCAGGAGTACCTTCTCTATGGGGTTATTGTGAGGACTTCAGGGTGATAGTTTTGGAGGGCTCGGCACAGGGCAGGCACTTAGTACATGCTGATCTTCCTCATCCCATCCTTGATTGACACCATTTCTGTGGTAGCTGGTCTCCAAAGATGGCCCTCAGTGAGTGGGGACTCCCTCCAGTCACACTCTTGAGTCTGGGCTGGCCTGACCAGCAGAATGCACTGGAGATGCTACTGTGTGATATGTGAGGCCAGGTCACTAGGAGCCAAAGCTTTGCAGCTTCTCCTGGGCCTCTTGGAGGGCTTGCTGTTGGGATGCATCCTCTCAGAAGCCCACTGCCCTCATCATGAAGAGGACATGTGCATGCACTATGGTGACAGCTCCAGCTGAGCTCCCAGGCAACCGCCAGCATCATCTGCCAGTGTGTGAGTGAGCCAGCTTGGACATCCACTCCAGTCAAGCCTTCAGATGGCTCCAGCACCAGCCACCATCTGACTGTTACTGCATGAAAGACCACAAATGAGAGCCATTTGGTCAGCCCATAGAACCGAGGTAATAATAATATGTATGTCTTTGTTTTAAGAACTATGTTTTGGGTTGGCTTGGTAAGCAGGAACAACTGGAGCCTCTAGTATCCAACATTTGTTATTATGTGGATATTCCACCATTAGTGGTTTATTTCTTTGGGTTAGATATTAAGCTATCTAGAGTTCTTATTTTACCCCAGATTTTACTGAGGTTAGGGTCCAGCATAGCCTGAGGCCTTAGCCATGTAGGTGTAGAATGGGGACAGACAGAGATGACAGCTTGGGGATTCTGAAGCTAGACTCTGTGAGTCCAGTACTTGGTCCAAGTGCTCCAGTCTTGTGAAGCAGAGGTGATTATACCCATTTTATAGAAGAGTAAATGGCGGCCCACAGATGTGGAGACTGGACCTCACTTAAGTTCACAGAGCCGACGAGAGCAGGGCCTTTGTGTTAATTTCTGTTTGACTCTAAACCCTTTAAGCTGAGGCTTTTGGAGCATTTTCTGGTGGTAGCTCTTTCCCCTGTCCCGAGAGCCACTCTTTGGTACTAGAGACTTGCCACATGTTTAGGTGGTGGAGGCAGGGCAATTTGCCTTAGAGGGCCATAAATAGGGCTGCTGTCCATCCTCTCAGAGGCCTGTGGCTCCAGAGCAAGGTCAAAGGTCTTCCTTCAGCTAAAGCTCCTACCCGAGTGTGAGTTGCTCTTGTCACTGGAACCCTGATTTTCCCAGGAGGTAGATTGGGGGCCCATATCCAGCAAGGGCAGATGTCTGTTGAGCAGCTGGGGAGGGTCTGGGTCCTTCTGCCTTACTGTGCTGAGGCTCTGTCCACTCCCATTACGCATGGCCTGCTGTGGTCTCTAGGATCCTGTGCACATTCCAAACCTCTTCACCAACAGGACAAATGAACTTGGAGAGGTGTAAAGTGGGAAAAATCTAGGCATTTCCTCTCCCCAAGACAAGGAACTCACATTTCACTGCCTGCACTCTCTGGGCATGGCTGCTTTATCTTCAAGAAATTAATAAGATGTGCTTTGGCCAATAAACCTGCTCTCAGATGGTCTATCAGTCACTCCCTGTCTACCTGCCTAGCTTTCTTCAGAGATGGCACCTGCCTTAAATTCAGGAATGAACTCATTACCAGACCTATGGGCTGGGTCAGACTAGGAAAGCCATAGGTCACTGTGGGAGAAGAATGGCCTAGCTCGCCCAAGGGCAGAGTGGAGGACTGCCTATGTTGTGAGCTCTCAGGTGGGGAGGGCAATTGGAGAGCTGCTATGGGACATCACCTCATGGGCCAGGCACGGCACCAGGCACTTTGTGAACACCACTTCCTTCAATTCTCGTGACAGCTCTGTAAGGTAAGTATTATTACCCCTGTTTACACATTAGGAATGTTAATGTGATGTTAAGAGATGTTAAGTGACTAAGGTTTTCTTCATTCATCCACTCGACAGCTATTTATTATCTTAGTTTGAGTTCCCTTGAAGCAGAACCTGATGCAGGGACTGGGTGCATGTGCTATTTTGAGGGGGTGCTCTCAGCAGACTCAGAAAAAGAAGGGAGGGAAGCAGGATGGGCAGGGGAAAGAGCTGGGCAAGGATGGGGCTTAGGTGTACTCCAGCCTTGGCCTGACTCACAGGGGGCTCTACAGCATAAATAGCACCCGGGCATTGCTCCACCTTGAAACAAGGGGGCTGTGCTCTCATAACCCTGCGTCAGTCAGTCACTGGCCCCCTGAGGCTGGTGGTGTGGCCTTCCAGTGTCTCTGGGTGAGGCAGCTCCCATCAAAGATGATTCTGTGGAGAAGGCCACACGTGGAAGCTTGTAGCACCAGCTCTTGCAGCACAAGCTGGGAGCTGGGTGTAATCGACACTGAGGGTGACCACCCATCTCACCTTGCCCAGGACTGAGAGGTCCCCAGGATGTGGGATTTTTGGTGCTGAAACTGGAAAGTTCCGGGCAAACAGGAATGAGTTTTCCATTCTACCTGACAGTAAAGGGTATCTGAGTGATGCACCAATACATAGACTGAGAATATTGCTATGCAAAAATTCTTCTTGGTAATGAGGATGTAGTGGTCAGTGGTGAAAAGGCATGGTCCCTGTCTCCAGGGGCCTAGATTCTAGTTGGGGAGACCCAAGAAAGTGACAATGGCTGCACTGAGCTAAGGAGGCACTGGAGGCCCTGGGGATTCAGAAAAGGGGCCCCTCGCCCAGCCTAGAGGGATGCAGCATTGGGAGGGGAATGGTGCTTTCCCAGAGGAGGTGATACCCAGTAAGAATTTGAAAGATAGAGAAAGTTAGCCAGGAGAAGAAGTTGGGAGAGGAAGGGAAGGGTGAAATTTCAGATGTAAAGATAAAAACTCAACTACAGAAAAAAGTATGGATGTCCAAGGGTGCACCTGGAGATGCTTCATGTATTAGTTACCTAATGTTGAGAAACAAATTACCCCAACACTTGGTGACTAAAAACAACAAGTGTTTGTTATCTAGCAATTCTGAGGGCCAGGATTTTGGGAGCAACTTAGTGTAGTGTTCTGGCTCAGGGTCTCTCATGAGGTTGCAGCCAACACGTTGGCTGGGGCGTCTGAAGACTTGACTGGGGCTGGAGGACCCATCTCCGGGGGTTCACTCACATGGCTAAGGGTGAGCAGCTTCATTTCCTAGCTTGGCTGTTGCCAGGAGACCTCGGTTGCTCACCACGGGGGCCTTTCTAGAGGGCTGCCTGAATGTCCTCTGACATGGCAGCTGGCTTCTCCCAGAGCAGGTGATCTGAGGGATGGCAAGACGGAACCTGCAGAGCCTTTAAGATCCCCCTCGAAAGTCACACTCTGTGATTTCCACCACATGCTAGTCCTTAGGAGCAAGTCACTACATCAAGCCCACCCATGGAAGGGGAGAAGAATTAGGCTCTACCTATTGAAAGAGTGTCAGCTAATTTGTGGACATTTTAAAAATTCACCACACATCAGGTCTGACTGGATCCAGGGACAAAAATGAGGTCTGTCATTGTCTCTCAATCTCTCCCTCTCTGTTCTGTCTCCTTTTCTGCTTTAGCTCCTGCTGCTGACAGATCTCTCCACATTGGCAGTAGGAGAAGAGGGTGGCTTCTGGCAGCCCTGGGTTCACACTATTCCAGCTCCCTGACCGAAAAGATCAGACCCGCTCCTCTTCATTTCATAAAGTCACAAGGAGACTCTGATGGGCCTATCTGGACCACACGGCGGTATCTGGGCCAGTCTTATTTCCCAACAGAAAGCAGTTCTCTGATTGGCTGAGCCTGGGTCACATGCCCACTCCTAGGTCTGGAAGAAATAAGGCTTGTGATCATTGGTCCCTCAGGAGTCACATGATCATCCTGAGAGAGGAAGATTTCTGTCCCCCAGACCACAATTTCTATTACACGGGATGGAGGCAGGGGACAACTCCTGTAAAGGTGACAGGTAAGGAAAGAATGTGATCCTTCCTGGCCAGCCAATTTGTGTGGGGGACTGGAATGTTGGTTGGTGATGAGGCAGCTGAAGGCAACAATAAAAGACAAAGCTAGAGAGGGGCTGGATGTGACAACGGAGGGCCTCCCACACCATACTGGGACCAGTCTCTATCTGAAGCAAATGTCATTAGAGTAAGGGTATGGCATGACCATATCTATTTGTAGAAAGATTACCCTGCTAATAATGTAGAGGCTGCACTGGAGAAGGCTAGTTGGAGATAAGAATGATAATTCAGAAGCTATTTCAGTGACACAGTTGAAAAAAATAATTTTATAACAATTTTAAATGTCATCACATGTGGTGGAACTTAGTTATTCTTACTGGGTGACTGGGAGGAGATTCTGAGCAGGAGAACTTTCCAGCCCTTCTCATCAAGGTGTATGTTAGAAATGCCTTAGCTGTTTTCATTAAGCCCTTTTCTTCTGTCCCTCATTTACTCAATAAGTGTTTGTGAGGCAACAGTTAAGCCAAAGAATGGATTTTCTAATGATAAAATACCAGGCATCTTGGCAGGTTGGTAGGAGAGAGATTTTTGGGCAGGAAGGATAACTACCTGCTTGCTTTGTACGTGAAACTGTCCCATCTCATGATACCTAAATGTAAGGCATGTCTGCTTTTCACATCTCTTTTCATCTCATCCTTACACTGGGGGCCCGGCTGTGTGAGTGTGACCATCAGTTCCGCCACAGGGGTCAACACCAGTCGTAGGCTTGCAGAGCTAGGCCAAATCCTACCACTGTCACCAGCACGAATAGCAATTTAAAAGGTCCTAGGCACTGTTCTAAGTGTTCTACACATGTTATCTCATTTGGTTCTTACCACATCCCTAAAAGGTGGGTACTAGTAATATTCTCACTTTATAGCTGAGAAGACTGAGGCTCAAAGGAGTTAAGCAAACTGTCCAAAGTCACATGCTAGGGAGGGGCATTTTGAACGCAGGCAGTGTGATTCCTGCCTCACTGCTCTCTCTGCTTTGCTGTGTTGACTCTTGTTAACACACCCACACCATAGTCTAAGCCAATGTGAACCTCGGGTGGAGACTCACTGATGTGGGTCCCGTGTGGCATCTCCGTGTGTTCTATGGAGCTGGCAGATGGACACTACTATAAACTCCCTGGCCACCCTCCCTGGGGAACGTTTTGTTCTCTGTGAATCTCCAGGCAGGGTCAAGACTTCAACCACTGTGACTCTCCTGGAAATAACCAAAACAGAAAAGAAAAGCTTCGTCCCTCCTCGCTCCCCCCCCCCCCCAAGTACGGCCTATTAGAGCAGCAGCACATAGCATTATGGCATGCATTTTCTCTCTGCATCTCCATACAGGTGCTTGTGCATTGAGAAGCAGCTCTTAAAACATCCTTGAGCAGAATCTAAAAAAGTCCGATCCCAGTGTGGTCATTAGAAATGCAGTTCTCTGGTATTTCTGGCTCTCCTGCTTCTGAGGTGGGGCAAGTTTGCATGCATCTGCCCCTTTGAGGTCAGACATGGCCGTGTGACTTGTGTTGGCCAGTGGAATGTGAGTGGAGGTGAGGTGTCTCACTTCTGGGTGGGACCTTTAAGAGTCAGAGTGATATAACAACCACAATTACTTGAAGTTGATACGACAAGCAAACAGAAAGGACGTTGTTGGGGGGGGAGGGGGGGAGGGAGAAGGGAGGGAGGTTTTGGTGATGGGGAGCAATAATCAGCCACAATGTATATCGACAAAATAAAATTAAAAAAAAAAAAAAAAAAAAAAAAGGACAGATAATGCTTTGCAGACCATCGTAGCTGGATTTTTGACTGAACCCATTGCTTATCTCAAATCAAAGTATATTAAAAATGAAAAATTGAAATGAGGATTATAATAGCACTCGATAGATTCATAGACATTTAACTTTTCAAAGAGTTTCTGCATCTATCATAATTTTTGCTCAGAATAACAACACAAAATATGTGACAGATTCTGTTTTCTGGACGTGGCCTTAACAATATCTGCCATCTCATAGGCTCTCTGCAATGTGACCTTCAGGAGGTGGGGGTTGATTTCTCCATGAATCTGGGCAGGGGATGTGGCTGCTTTGGCCAGTCAAATTAACACAGCAGAAGTCATGCTGTGCCAGCTCTGAGACAAGCCCGTAACTGGCTGGCAGCTTCTGCCTCCTGCCTGCCATTTGGGAAACAGCCCCCATATAAGAAGGCTGACTGCTCTACACCCCCACCTGAGACAAGGCCAAGAGAAGTGTTTAGGCTCTGGGCTGAGATAGCATGTGAGCAGAGGCAGGAGGAGGAGGAGGGGAAGGGGGAGAGAGAGAGACCGACCAAGACATGCCGTTGTGCCACCAGATACGTGAGTGAAAAAGCATCAGGGAACTGACTCCTCCAGCCCCAGAGGCCCCAGTGATGCCACGTAGGGCTGAGATGAACCAACCAGCTGAATCCTTCCCCAAATTCTCGGCCCACATAATTGTGAGCAAAAGAAATGGTTGTTTTTTAGCCACTATGTTTTGTGGTAGCATGTTTGCAGCACCAGGCAACCAAAACATAAAATGATAGTTAAACCCGGGAGGTAGGAAGGCATGACCTAAGTTCTTATTTTAAACATATGGAAACGGATGCACAAAGACATAAAACTGTGTGCTTGGAATCATGCTGCTCCTTGGTGGAACAGGAAGGACTAGACCACAGATGTTCTGATTATCAGCCTAGCTCAGGGTTTTTCCACAACACGAGATATCCTGGCACATAGGGTGCACATCTTACAGAAGATCTACATGGGAAGGAAAACGAAGCCCAGAGAGATTGAGGGTCTTGCTTAAGGTCACACGGTGAGTCTGGGCCACTGACCAGACAAGAATCCTGTCTTCTGACTCCTGGGTCCAGTTCTCTGCCCTGCAGGGTTCTGATTCCTCCCTTATTTGAAAGAGAAAGAGCCAAATTGCTCGAACAATTAAAATGCGTTTTTGTTGCCTTTGTTTCTTGGTAATACCCTGTAAAAGCAAATGATCATTCTCAGGGGATATTAAATAAAAAGCTATAAAAATATCTCATCGCCAGAGGCTGAACATTTGAAAGGAGATTTGCTGAGGAATGAGCCGTATTGTTACAGCCAAGGGAACTAAGGAGAGGAGAGGGTGAGGGGTCTGTCTCCACCGCAGGAGCCCCTGCCCAGCAGGGAGCACTGGCTCGGACCTCCCGCTCTCCCCCTCCCACCAGCCATTCCGAATAGAAATCAAAATAGAAATATCTCTGTTGGCATGCTTCATATATGGTATGTAACAGTGACATCCCTATCATATATTTGCAGGTGTGTATCTGTCTGCGTAGATAGATACACACGCACAATTCATATAATGGTGTAACCATTTTGTTGAGTGGTTTAAATTTCCATCATTATCTTCCAATAAGTTCTGTTTCTGTACCTATAATGTTACCTCCAGAAGATTCCACAGCTTTCTGGTCTCTTCTCAGTTATAAGAATCCCATTTTCAGATATAAAAGGGTCCAGTCAAATCTAAATAAAAACTTCAATCTCACATCTCACTTTCCTCCTTCCAGTTTAAATGACCCAAGCTCGGGGACCTGCAGCGAGGAAGGACGGGCCTGGTGACTTTTTGCTCTTCCTCATTGTCCTCCCACCTCCTTGCTGCTGGCTCTTGTACCTCCACTTCTGCCCCCAGAGGTCCACCCATTGTCTCTTACTGATGGGTTCCCCCACCTGGGAGACACTACTTTTGAGCAAAATTTCATCAAAATAACTCAAATAACTTCTGCGGTATCCACTGACACATGGGAGCCTCATACGTCCCTGACTCGCCCCATAGTGACAGTGCAGCCTGCCCAACTCTGTCCCATCTCTCCTTGTCCTGGCATGATGGGCATCTCCTGCCAGACTCTGCCCTCATAATTTTCCAGGCAGGAACCAAACATGAGTCTCTAGGCTCACTATGTCATAAACCCCTGGAGGACACTATCAAGGTATCTGGAGAACTGTCATCATTGTACAGGTTAGCTATTGCTGCAGTAACATATTGTAA
Organism: Cynocephalus volans; assembly: GCF_027409185.1. Lineage (NCBI taxonomy): Eukaryota > Metazoa > Chordata > Mammalia > Dermoptera > Cynocephalidae > Cynocephalus > Cynocephalus volans. Next base: position 18,720,445 of record NC_084470.1, read on the forward strand.
CAAACTGCCCCCGAACTCAGTGCCTTGTAACAATAAGCGTTTATTCTCACAGTCACGGGGCTGCAGTTCAACTGATGCAGGGTGGCCTTGCCTGGGCAGCCTGGCTTCACGTGGTGGTTCTGCTGGCCTTGGCCCCTCGCTGCAGACTGGGCCCAGGTTTGCTTCTTGTGTTCCTTCTGGGCCAAAGCTAGAGGGGAAGCAGCTACCCCAGGACAATACACCCAGGAGATGACAGAGTGTGAGAACAAACCAAACCCTGTGTGCACTCTGCGTGCTGACCTCTGCTCATTGCATGTCTACTAACAGCTCACTGGCCAGAGCAGGTCCTGGGACTGAGTCCAAAGTCCAGGGGTGGGGAGGAAGGTGTACTCTGCTCACAGTGGGCCAAAGCAAGTCACATGACCAAGCCCAACGTCAATGCCCAACCTCAATGGGGTAGAAAAGAACACTTCCATGGAGATGGCTGATAGGAGGGAATATTTGCTCAGCAGAAATCTAGTTTACCACAAGCACTGAGATGGGACTCAGTTTCTGCAACTCAGCTTCCAAGCATACCCCATCTCTTCATGCAATTCTCCTCTTCCTGCCTTCAGGGGGACACCCCTTCCCCTCCATTACAAGAGAGGGAGGAGATCAATTCTCTAATTTTACCTTATTTTCAGCAAACTCTGAATGACTCATCTTCTCATTCATAGCCAGGATGGAGTAGTGGTTACTGGACTGCTTTTGCTGTCTTTCAGCAAGTCCTGCATGGAGGTATCTAGGGATTCTGTTTAGAATGGGTGTATATGTATCCTCCTTTGTTCTCAGCTTTGAAAACTCAGCCAAGGAAAGGAAAAGTTTCAACCAAAGGAAAAGTGTCTTTCCATAGAATTATGGTATAATTCTTCTCATATTATTTGCTTCTTTTTCCCCCCTTAATACCAATCAGTGGACCTCTTTCCGTGAGAACACATAAACACTTCTCTCATTCCTTTTAGTATAATTTGCAGTATTTTAAAGGATGAAGACATTATTATTATAATAACTAAGTCCTTACATGGTAGACATTTAGGCTGTTTTTAATTTTTTTGTTATTTTGAACAGCTTTGCAACGAACATCCCTGATATACATCTTTATACACTTGTTTTATCTCCATAGAATATATTTTTAAAACTGAGATTGCTAGATTAGCAATAAACACTATTAAATATTATACCAACTTTAATTTTTTCGTGGAGAAATTGAAACACAACATAATATTTTCATATAACATTTCTTTACAACTGCTGTTGCAGGAAGCATTTTTACTGTTTTTAAATTTTTGTAGACTGGCAATTCTGATGTACAAATGGGAAAGCCCCAATGGTGAAACTGATTTATTCCCCAGAATATGAAGATACTTTTATTTATTTATTAAAGAAAAAGTAATTTCACTAATATTATTTTTTTGCATTCTAGGATGTTGCGTAACAGTTGGGAGGGAGGGGGAGAGGGGAAGAGGAAGGAAATGGGATGGAAGAAGGAAGAAGGAGGAGGGGTGGGATTGAGGACTGTGGCACCCCCTCTTTCCCACAGGGGAGACTGGGGGTATTCTAGCAGAGGCTTGGTGGTCGCTGCTGGGCTGTCTGCGGGTGTCACGGGGGAGTGGCTGAGGCCTGAGGTAAAACTGATTTAGAGTTGAGAAGGAAAAGGCAAGAAAAATCCCTTAGTTGTCCCCTTTTCTATCTCTGAGTTTTGTTGTACACACACTGACAGTGAAAGATTTGAAGGGTATCTTTTTTTATTTTATTTTATTTTATTTATTTATTTTTTTAAATTTTATTTTGTCGATATACATTGTGATTGATTATTGTTTCCCCATCACCAAAACCTCCCTCCCTCCTCCCCTCCCCCCCAACAATGTCCTTTCTGTTTGCTTGTCATATCAACTTCAAGTAATTGTGGTTGTTATATCTTCTTCCCCCCCCAGATTTTTTTTGTGTGTGTGTGTGTGTGAATTTATATATTAATTTTTAGCTCCCACCAATAAGTGAGAACATGTGGTATTTCTCTTTCTGTGCCTGACTCGTTTCACTTAATATAATGCTCTCTAGGTCCATCCATGTTGTTGCCAATGGCAGTATTTCATTTGTTTTTATAGCTGAGTAGTATTCCATTGTGTAGATGTACCACATTTTCCGTATCCACTCATCTGATGATGGACATTTGGGCTGGTTCCAACTCTTGGCTATTGTAAAGAGTGCTGCGATGAACATTGGGGAACAGGTATACCTTTGACTTGATGATTTGAATTCCTCTGGGTATATTCCCAGCAGTGGGATAGCTGGGTCATATGGTAGACCTATCTGCAATTGTTTGAGGAACCTCCATACCATTTTCCATAGAGGCTGCACCATTTTGCAGTCCCACCAACAATGTATGAGAGTTCCTTTTTCTCCGCAACCTCGCCAGCATTTATCGTTCAGAGTCTTTTGGATTTTAGCCATCCTAACTGGAGTTAGATGGTATCTGAGTGTAGTTTTAATTTGCATTTCCCGGATGCTGAGTGATGTTGAGCATTTTTTCATATGTCTGTTGGCCATTTGTATAATCTTCTTTAGAGAAATGCCTACTTAGCTCTTTTGTCCATTTTTTAATTGGGTTGCTTGTTTTTTTCTTGTAAAGTTGTTTGAGTTCCTTATATATTCTGGATATTAATCCTTTGTCAGATGTATATTTTGCAAATATATTCTCCCACTCTGTTGGTTGTCTTTTAACTCTGTTAATTGTTTCTTTTGCTGTGCAGAAGCTTTTTAGTTTGATATAATCCCATTTGTTCATTTTTCCTTTGGTTGCCCGTGCTTTTGGGGTCGTATTCATGAAGCCTGTGTCCAGTCCTATTTCCTGAAGTGTTTCTCCTATGTTTTCTTTAAGAAGTTTTATTGTTTCAGGATGTATATTTAAATCCTTAATCCATTTTGAGTTGATTTTAGTATATGGTGAGAGGTATGGGTCTAGTTTCATTCTCCTACATATGGATATCCAGTTATCCCAGCACCATTTGCAGAAGAGACAGTCCCTTCCCCAGTGAATAGGCTTGGTGCCTTTGTCAAAGATCAGATGGCAGTAAGTGTGTGGGTTGATTTCTGGATTCTCTATTCTATTCCATTGATCAGTGTGTCTGTTTTTATGCCAGTACCATACTGTTTTGGTTATTATAGCTTTGTAGTATAGCTTACAGTCGGGTAGTGTTATGCCTCCAGCTTTATTTTTTTTGCTCAGCATTGCTTTGGCTATGCGTGGTCTTTTATTGTTCCATATAAATGTCTGGATAGTTCTTTCCATTTCTGAGAAAAATGTCTTTGGAATTTTGATGAGGTTGCATTGAATTTGTATATCACTTTGGGTAGTATGGACATTTTCACAATGTTGATTCTTCCAATCCAAGAGCATGGGATATCTTTCCATCTTCTTGTATCCTCTCTAATTTCTCTCAGCAGTGGTTTGTAGTTCTCATTATAGAGATTTTTCACATCCTTGGTTAACTCAATTTCTAAGTATTTTATTTTTTTGGTGGCTATTGTAAATGGGCAGGCTTTCTTGATTTCTCGTTCTGCATGTTCACTATTGGAGAAAAGAAACGCTACTGATTTTTGTGTGTTGATTTTGTATCCTGCTACTGTGCTGAAATCATTTATCAATTCCAAGAGTTTTTTTGTAGAGGTTTTAGGCTGTTCGATATATAGGATCATGTCATCTGCAAGCAGGGACAGTTTGATTTCATCTTTTCCAATCTGGATGCCCTTTATTTCCTTCTCTTCTCTGATTGCTCTGGCTAGTACTTCCAACACTATGTTGAATAGGAGTGGTGAGAGTGGGCATCCTTGTCTTGTTCCTGTTCTTAAAGGAAAAGCTTTCAGCTTTTCCCCATTCAGGATGATATTGGCAGTGGGTTTGTCATATATGGCTTTAGTTATGTTGAGATACTTTCCCTCTATATCTAACTTATAGAGGGTCTTTGTCAAGAATGAGTGCTGAACTTTATCAAATGCTTTTTCAGCATCTATAGAGATGATCATATGGTCTTTGTGTTTGAGTTTATTAATATGGTGTATCACATTTATTGATTTGTGTATGTTGAACCAACCTTGCATCCCTGGGATGAATCCCACTTGACCATGGTGAATAATTTTACGTATGTGTTGCTGTATTCTGTTTGCTAGTATTTTATTGAGGATTTTTGCATCTATATTCATCAAGGATAGCGGCCTGTAGTTTTCTTTTTTGGTCATATCTTCCCCTGGTTTTGGTATCAGGATGATGTTTGCTTCATAGAATGAGTTTGGGAGATTTGCGTCCGTTTCAATCTTTTGGAATAGTTTGTAAAGAATCGGTGTCAATTCCCCTTTGAATGTTTGGTAAAATTCTGCTGTGAGTCCATCTGGTCCTGGGCTTTTCTTTGTTGGGAGCCTTCTGATAACAGCTTCAATCTCCTTCATTGTTATTGGTCTGTTCAAATTTTCTATGTCTGCATGGTTCAGATTTGGGAGCTTGTGTGTGTCCAGAAATCTATCCATTTCCTCCAGATTTTCAAATTTGTTGGCATATAGTTGTTTATAGTAGTCTTGAATGATTCCTTGTATTTCAGATGAATCAGTTGTAATATCGCCTTTTTCATTTCTTATTTTTGTTATTTGAATATTCTCTCTTCTTTTTTTTGTTAGCTATGCTAATGGTTTGTCAATTTTATTTATCTTTTCAAAAAACCAACTTTTTGATTTATTGATCTTTTGTATTGTTTTTTGCGTTTCAATTTCATTCAGTTCTGCTCTGATCTTAATGATTTCTTTCCATCTGCTAACTTTAGGTTTGGATCGTTCTTGTTTTTCTAGTTCTTTAAGGTGAAGCGTTAGGTTATTCACGCCATCTTTCCATTCTTCTGAAGTGAGCATTTAATGCAATAAATTTCCCCCTTAATACTGCTTTTGCAGTATCCCACAGGTTTTGGTATGATGTATCATTATTTTCATTAGTTTCAATAAATTTTTTGATTTCCTGCTTGATTTCTTCTTGGACCCATATGTCATTAAGTAGAATGCTGTTTAATTTCCATGTGTTTGTATAGTTTCCAGAGTTTCGTTTGTTATTAATTTCTAGTTTTAATCCATTGTGGTCTGAGAAAACACATGGGATAATTCCAATTTTTTTGAATTTATTGAGACTTGATTTGTGACCTAATATGTGATCTATCCTGGAGAATGATCCATGTGCTGATGAGAAGAATGAATATTCTGAGGTTGTTGGAAGGAATGTTCTGTTGATATCTGCCAATTCCAATTGGTCTAGAGTCTTGTTTAGATCTTGTGTTTCTCTACTGATTCTTTGTCTAGATGATCTGTCTAATATTGACAGTGGGGTGTTCAGGTCTGGTGCTGTTATGGTATTAGTGTCTATTTCCTTCTTTAGGTCTAATAGAGTTAGTTTTATAAATCTGGCTGCTCCAACATTGGGTGCGTACATATTTATGATTGTTATGTGTTCTTGATGCGTCAGTCCTTTTATCATTAAGTAGTGTCCCTCATTGTCTCTTTTTATGGTTTTTAGTTTAAAGTCTATTTTGTCAGATATAAGAATAGCTGCTCCAGCTCATTTTTCCTTTCTGTTTGCATGGTAAATCTTTTTCTATCCTTTTACTCTTAGTTTGTGTGAATCTTTATGGGTGAGGTGGGTCTCTTGAAGGCAGCATATAGTTGGGTCCTCATTTTTAATCCAGTCAGCCGGTCTGTGTCTTTTGATTGGGGAATTTAAGCCTTTTACATTAAGAGTTGTTATTGAAAGGTATTGATTTATTCCTAGCATTTTATTGGTTGTTTGGTTGTCTTAGGTGTCTTTTGTTCCTTGCTTTCTGATTTACTGTTTGGTTTCTGTGTTTGTTGGTTCCTTAGGTTGTAGATAGCATTTTTGTTTGTTTGTTTTCTCTTCATGAATGCCATTTTTATTATACTAGTGGATTTTGATTTTTCTTGGGTTTTTATGGCAGTGGTAGTTATTTTTCAGGATCCAAACCCAGTACTCCCTTGAGGATTTCTTGTAAGGGTGGTCGTGTGGTAGTGAACTCCCGCAGTTTTTGTTTGTCTGAGAAATATACTATTTGCCCTTCATTTCGGAAGGATAGCCTTGCAGGGTAGAGTATTCTTGGCTGGCAATCTTTGTCTTTTAGTATTTTGAAAATATCATCCCATTCCTTTCTAGCTTTTAGGGTTTGTGATGAAAAGTCTGATGTTAGCCTGATTGGGGCTCCCTTATAGGTGATTTGATGCTTCTCTCTTGCAGCTTTTAAGATTTTCTCTTTGTCTCTGAGTTTTGCCAATTTGAGTATAACATGTCTTGGAGAAGGCCTTTTTTGGTTGAATATATTTGGAGATCGTTGAGCTTCCTGGATCTGAAGATCTGTGATTTTTCCTATACCTGGGAAGTTTTCTGCCATTATTTTGTTGAATATGTTTTCTATGCAATCTCCATTTTCCTCCCCTTCTGGAATACCCATGACTCGGATATTTGAGCACTTAAGGATGTCTGATATCTCTCTCAGATTTTCTTCAATGTCTTTGATTCTTTTGTCTTTTTTTTTTGTCTGCTTGTGTTATTTCAAACAGCCCATCTTCAAGTTCAGAGGTTCTCTCTTCAACTTCCACAAGCCTGCTGGTTAAACTATCCATTGTTTTTTCTATTTCGCTGAATAACTTCCTCAGTTCGGCAAGTTCTGCTACATTTTTTTTCAGGACATTGATTTCCTTGTACATTTCGTCTTTCAGGTCCTGTATACTTTTCCTCATTTCATCATGATGTCTAGCTGAGTTTTCTTGTATCTCATTCAGTTTCCTTAGAATTATCACTCGAAATTCCTTGTCAGTCATTTCAAGGGCTTCCTGTTCTATAGGATCTAGAGTTTGAGATTTATTAACTTTTGGTGGTGTACTTTCTTGATTTTTTATATTTCTGGTATCTTTTTTTTATGTTTATTCATTGTGGCAGGGGGTTTCATAGTCCACCGGTTTGAGAATATTGACTAACTTAGATGTTGCTGTGGTTGGCAATTTGGTATGGCTACCTCTGTGACTGCTGAGTTGGCCTCTGGTGCCTTGTGTGTGTGGTTGCCTCGGGTCTTGGGCCTCTCCGGGGAGCCACATCTCTGGTCAGCTTGGACTCTGCTGGGCTGCTGAATCACGGGGTGGTACCGCAGGGTGTGTGGTCTCTGCTGAGCTTTCACTTCCCGTGCAGGACTTCTCCCTGTTCCGTGCGCTCTGGCCCAGGCTGCTGGATCACGCAGTGGCGGCCCCACAGGGTGTGTGGTTTCTGTCGAGTCTCTGCCTCCCTAGCCGGATGTCTCCCCGCTCTGTGCACACTGGGCTGGGTTGGGACGTGTCTTCTGCAACCCTCGTCTATCAGCTAGGCCTTCAATACCCTGCTCGGCACTGCCTCGCCCAGGAAGTCTACCAGGTTTCTGCTAGGCGCAGACGACCGGTCGCTCTGGGTGCCTTTGTAGCACTGTGTAGATCTTTCTTGGGACTTATCACCTTCCTCCTGGTATCATGGTTATTTGTGCACTTGTCTTATCTCCCACACCAGAGTGTGAGCTCCTCGGGGGAGGAGCCTGAAACACACAGTTCACCTTTGAATCTCCCCGGCATGGACCGACTCCAGTGCCTGCCTGCAGTCAGCTCTCCGGCAGGTTCATGCGAACTCGGGAACTCTTCGACCACACTATTCCTAACCAGAAATCGGTTCGGCGTTTTTCTGAACTGGTGGCCGCAGAGACAGTATCTGCCTCCCGGTAACAGGAAGTTTACCAGGGGCCGGAGCCCAGGGTGTGGTGGAGTGACAGTCGGCCCAGCCCGTACTTCCTTGGCCTCCCGACGCTGACTGGGGATGCCCCACGCCACCAGCCCCTCCAGAGAACCGCGGAGGAAGTGGGAGGTGAGGCCGGCCCGCAGGCCCCAGGAAGCCCCATGCCAGGGCAAGCAAGTGGGAAGGCTCTGTGAGGAGCTGAGCCGGGTGAGGAGGACAGGCTTGGCCGAGCCAGGCCAGAGCCGCCACCACCTGAGAGAAAGGAGACAGCCCTGGGGCTGGTGAGTGGCCTGGTGGGGCAGGCGGAAGCCGGGCGTGTGTCCGCCCACAGAGCAGGGCTGGGCCGGGGGTCACTCACGGGGCTGTGCCGGGCCAGGCGGCTCCCTCTCTGCCTCTGCGTCATCGCCATCCCCGTCCTCAGCTGCCACCACCGCGGGCTGCTCACTCGGTCCCACGGCATGGCTCAGGTGCTCCCAGGAATCTTCTTTTATGCCAGCCTGAAACCTCGAATCCTGAATAGGGCAGCTGGCCGCCTTCAGCACGGCCCCGGCCTCCGGGATCCTAGCAGTGTCAACAGCGGCCTGGCGCCGTGTTCCCTCTTTAGAGACTCGCTTTTGCAGCTAAGAAAAAGTTCTTTTCCTGCTCCACACTTCAAAGCTGTTGCCTGTAGACGAGGCAGCCTCTCCTGCCAAGGGCAAAGTGGCGGTCAGCCCCCTCGACCGGCTACCAGCAGCGGTCCTCCCTTAAGAGACGGCAAGAGGAAGGTCCACAAGTTTCCGGCTGCCTATGGCCCAGTGGCCACCTTTTCCACCTCAGCTACTCTGCGCCAACTGCCGCAGCCGCTGCCATCTTAGGAGTCCTGAAGGGTATCTTAAGGCCGAAGGAGAGACCAGTCACTGGAGTCCCTGGGATGCAGATTCTTTTCAGCAGCAGTTGGTGCCTGTCTCCTGAGCCAAACTAATAGGCAGAATGTAGGGTGACAGAGATGACCACTCCAACAATAACCAGCCACTTAATGAGATGGGCAAGCTATAGATTGGGATCTCATCTAGAGTCCCCGAATATATCATGTACACCATGGAACATCTACCCTTATATTTAATGGTAATAAAAGGTAATATCTCAGCATCCATTTTGCTGTCTTTGTTATTTGAATATGTTATACTGTAAGAACTTTAAAATATTTTCAACTTATATCTTTTCTGACTATCAAATAAATATATTCTCTTTTGAAAGTAGAGGAAAAGCATAAAGTTGTAGAAAAAGATTTGCTCATAATCTCACCACCTAGAAGCTTATAGAATAGATGTTGGTGTTTTGTTCCTGACTTTATACAATACTATTGCTAGATCTGCGGTAATGAAGTACCACCCCCTGGTGGAAGTTTTCTGAATTGCAGGTAACACAGATGATCAATCATTTACAAAGGAAGACGTGGGGAAAGGGAAGTGTTGAACTTGGTCACCTTTATTTCAAGAGAAAAGCCCCTGGAAGCATAAGTAGGGGGAGGGGAGAGTGTGGAAGAGGCACAAACTTAGAACTGCAGGAGAAATGCATGGATGTGAAGGAGAGGACTTCAAAAAAATGTTCACTTATTCAGTTCTCTTGCTGTAACTCAACTCTGCTTGTTACTATTGTAAAATTTCTTCATGTTTTCATTGGCTAAAATACAGTAGATTGAAAACAGCTTAAACCTGCCATTTTGCTGAGAAGTGGTTTTAGAGAAAATGGGAACATAGGCTTCCCAAATTTGAAATTCAGGCAGAACTATTTTTTTAAATCTAATTTTAGTTTCTGTGACTTTAACAGAGCAAGATAAAAGAAAAAGAAGCAAACGAACTCATCCAAAACCTTTCTATCTGTGTATGAAAGTTGAGGTAAGGAGAACTGGCAAAGTGGCTGTGAGCAGAGACTCTGACACAGACACTCTGGAAATGGGGTTTATTTGTAGTAGCTAAATAAAGGGATCCTTGGATATGGCATGGTCTCTTGTGTTTAAAGCATGCTCTGAAAGGCTTCCACTTTGTTAGTTGCTTCTGGAGGTGCACTGCTCAGCCATTGCCCAGGCAACCCTCTGTCATGGATGCCTGCACTGGACTGCGGGCCAGGGAGGGGGCAGCTGGACCCAGCCAGGACTTCTGACCCTGTAAAATTTGAGGGTCTCCTTAAATGTCAAAATATTCCTGGCATCTCCATGGGCTGATGCCTGTGCTTTTATGAGCTCTTTGTATTTTGTATTTGTTCATTGCCACAGTGACTTCCTACATTTGAAAAATACAAATTTCTATGTGGGATAGTTGCTGCTGTCTTCTCAGTCTGTACACAGAGCTTGGTGTGCATGCTGATTCCTGGGGCTCTTTGGTTGCTCTGTGGCCCCCATGTTGGGCCTCCCTAGGCCAGGAGATCTCTGTAAGCTCTTCATGGTAGAGATGGGACAGGCCTCCCAAGGATGTCCTGGGAAAAAGTGCAAAGAGGCCACCTCCCTCTAATCTCAGGGCAAAATAAGTGAGCTTAGAGACAGGCACATTCTCTCAAATTCAGGGCCTCTGAACCCGGAGTCCCTGGACTTCTGCAGGGTGGGGATTGGGGCTTCTGACTTCACTGAAATCCTGTGCAAAATCTTGTGTGTATGTGCTTTTTGCTAGGTCCTGTCATTTTTCCATAGTCTCATTGAGAGTCCTGTAACCTGGAAATAGTTCAGAACTCCTCTGCCTTGGAAGAGGCAGGCCATGTTGACTCGGCTGGCTGGAATGGTGATCACTTGGGTTGCTGTTGGACTTGTAGCAGCAAATCTCGTCATGGAGCATGTGCAGCAGGCCAGGCACTGTGCCTGCAACTGTGGGGTACACTCTCACTCCATGTCCATGTAGGTTTCACGACTGTCCTTCCCAGTGGGCCCCACTGTCCCCTTTTATAGAGTAAAGCCCTGAGATCAAGAGAATGTAAATACCTCGACAGGGTCCTACCGAGAATGGCAGAGACAGTGACACAGATCCAGGTCTGAGTGCCTTGACGTTGGTGCCCTCTCCTGACACCACGCCAGGAAAGTCACAATCGCTCCAATGAGGTGTCCTCCTGGGAATCCCTGCAAATGTGTCAGGGACTTCACCTTCCCATCCTGGGTGTTCCTGGAGAGCTGAGAAGGATGACCTCGTTTCTGTAGTTAGGGCCAAACTGCTCAGAAAATCTGCTCCTCACAGGTGGTGTCTGAGGTGAGGTCCCTCCACCCTGACAGGTAGATTCTCACCTTTAAACCCACAGAGGCAGGGGCTTGTCCCAAGAGAAGATGACTCATTTCTCTGAACCATAGCCATTCACCTGTTTCCACACAAGACCCGTGGCTTCTCTTAAACCGGGAAAAACACTTTAGTTAGGGACACCGAATGCCTGACTTTTGGATGTCAGTGGTCCTTCTTTTGTTGTTCTTTGTGGGGGAATGGACACCAAAAGCCACTTCTGAGGTGAGGCAGCAATGCAGGGAAGGGGAGCGTCTGTCTGGAAGGAAACAGAAACCATGTGGAAAGGGCCACGGCGTGCGGGGCAGGGCAGGGCAGGTCCTGGTGTGAGGAGGAGGCGCTGGTTTTACTCCCGAGGGTGTGGGAAGTGTCTCTCTCATGTCGGTGTCCCCAGCATCAGCACAGTGCTGCCTTAGTAAGTACTTAGTAAAGTGCTGCTGAGGAGGAGCCCCGATCTGATAGTAATAAAGGGTGAAAAAAGAGCATTTTGTATGTGGCAGAACCCCTACTCCAACCAGCAAAGAGGTGAAGGAGGATTCAAGAGGGCAGGGGTGCACCCTGACGAGGCCTGGCAGCAGGGCCAGGCCCCTCCACCGCTCGCCTGAGCTCCTCCTGCCTCTCAGCTCTGTCCCCCCAGACCAGCCCCCCGAGGGGCAGGTGCAGTGTGAAGCCAGGCACAGCCTCACAGTGCGCAGCCGCCAGGGCAAGGGCTGGGTTTCCGTTCACCTTCAATGGGCAACTTACAAGCTGTGTGACCTTGGACAAGTTACTTAACCTCTCTGTGCCTCAGTTTACTCATCAGTAAAATGGGGATGATAACTGTGCTTGCTTCATAGGGTCGTCATGAAAATTAAATGAGGCAATATATGTAACATGCTTTGTACAGTGCCTGGATCGTAGTTATAAGTGTTAGGTGTTACTTTTATATTTGCTGTTGTTACTCATTTCCAGCTCAACGACCTGTACAGAGTCCTCATTATCCACGGGATAGACTCTAGATCTGTTTTTCATGGACCTCTACGATCCGATCACAGAGCCCTCTCCAGGCTCCTCTCGTGCATCTGACATTCCACCAGTCCAGCCTCTATGTCTTTATTCCTGCTGTTCCCTGCCCAGCATGCCTACCTCTCCTTTCTCTGCTCCTCTAATTCCCTTCAGTTTTTATGACCCTAGGGAGGTTCTGCTCCTTCTACAAAACTTGGCTGGACACTGAAGCCCCCTTGGGGTAAGACCTGATTGTTTTGCCACCGTTTCACGTGTGTAAGCCTGTGGAGGGCAGAGCCTGCTTGGTTTGCTCTGTGTGCCCAGGGCCGGGAGGGGCAGCTCCCGGTCAGTTTTTACTGAGTGAATTTGTTGTCTGCTTTGGTGCTCAGAGAGAAGCTTTCCATGTCTGGCTTTATTAAGATGAAAGACTCCCTTTGTTATGGTTTTCCTGGAAGAAAAAAGATATCAAGGAAATAAACCCTGAAACAGCTACAATTTTATATAGAAAGCATTAATTCTGAGCTAAATGACTTTTTCTCTGAAGGAAAATTTAGAAATTATAGCTCCTGGTGGAATTAAAGGGATGGAAATGGAGCCGTGGCCAGATTCACGACATCTCAAGAATTCTGTTTTGGACTCTATTTTGGTAGCTTCTACAACTTGGTACGCTCAATTCAAGCTTCTGGGCCCAGTTCAGCTTTGCAGTGACATGCACCTCATGGGCTTCTCTCCAAATTGCGTCTTTTCCTGGATTCAGTCAATTATTTGCCTTGGAATGTATTAGCTTTTCTGAGAACTTTATGCAACCTGATTCTTCTGGTCATTTGCTGGCAAAGAAACCCCTTGATTTCAAACCAAAATGGACTCACAGATCGTTTACAAACCAGGGTGACAGGAAAATGCTCACTGCCCTTCCTCTGTGCCAGCCCTCCCCTTCTTCCCCACACTCTCTCCTGTGGTGGATGTCAGAGTGTTCCCTCAGGATGTGTCTCCTTGATCTTTCAGTCCTGCAAGACTCAAGGCAGATCCCCCATTGTTTTGGGAGGTTCTCGCTGACCTCAGAGTGGAGCACTTGGATCAGAGGCAGTAACTGCAGGTGTGTGCATGCGTGTGTGTGTGTGTGTGTGTGTGTGTCTGTTGATGTGTGCGTGTGTCTGTGCTTGTGTGAGTCCTGTGTGTTCCAACTGGGGAGGTGGGGTGGGATGCTGGTGTTGACTTTTCTCAGGAAGCCGTGGCGTGGACAGAAGTGCGGAGCAGCAGGGCTCCCACCACCTGGGGACTCATGCCATCTTTCTGCTCCCTGTGTGTATATTCCCAGCCTGGTCTTTGGGGTGCCCTCTTCTTTTCTCCTAGGGCTCCCAGATTCAATTCAGGCACTTCTTAATTATCAGTGAGACACACATTGACTGGAATTTGGTATTTATTTATTCATTTTGGAGTGGGGCAACTCTGGAAATGACATCAACGGTTTAAATGATACTGGTATTTTCCCCCAAACCATGTTTCTCATTACCTCTCAAAACAAAAGGAGGGAGAAGCAGCTCATGGTGACCCTTGAGAGTTTAGCAGCTCACATCAGTACCTTTGTGCCTGGTCCCCTTCATTCTGGCCTCTGTGCTCTTCTGCAAGCTGTTCTCTCCTCGTGCCGTCTTTCCTCTGGCCCTCATCTTATCCAGTTCCTGCCAAGTCTGCAAAACCCAGCTCTGCTTCTGCTACAGCCAGCACCATCTTCAACAACCTGGGCCACCATTTGGTGATTCCAAATGCTTGTTGATTTTGAAGAGGGCTGCTCGCCAGAATCACTCAGGGGCCTTTAGAAAATACAGATGTCCAGGCTCCTGCCCTGCAGAATCTGATCGGGGGGCCTGGGGTGGCATGTGGGCATCTGCATTTTTTAAAAGCTCCCTAGGTGATTCTGATGCCCATCTGTGTTTGTGACATTTGCCCTACAGGCAAAGTCACACATTCAAGTGCCTGATTGAGTTGTCCTTGGCATTCTCTTGTGGCTAGGAAGTAACCTGAAGACAGGAACGAGCTTTGTGCCCTTGTGCTCTGTCTCGCAGAGCCTAGGCGAGTTCAGGGCACTCAATGTCATTAGTGCTCGAGAAAATCACAGTCATGTCCACTGATGATTCCTGAGTTTGTATCCCCAACCCCATCCCCCAAAGGCCTATCCTTTGAGCTCTAGTTTTGTGTAATCGCGCTGATTGTGAAGCTGTTGCCTCTCATCCGCTAGCCCACCTTTCTGGACTCAGCCTGTGGTGCTGGGACTGGAGCTCTGCAGATGGCATTTTTTCATTTGCCAGCTGGCTCTGCTAGGATCTGTTACTAGGGGACACCACAGGAAGACTGGCAGCCTGGAAGGGGGAGAAGGAAAGTGCCACCATTCTGGACAGCATCGCTGCAGCAAAGGTCCTTCCTGGGCAGTGGCAGTACAGCTGTTCCTATCAGTGTCCAGCTTGTTTCCCACACTCCTAGAACCAGCCTCATGGGAGGCCCTCAGATACCCCAGCACCAGCCAGCCAGCGACCCCTCCTCAAGATCTGGGTCCCAGCTCAGAGGCTCGCCTCTTGAGCCTCTGGTTCTGGTTACCTCACTCCCTTCCCTTTATTCTGACAGTGGCTGTCACTATCTCTGTGTTTTCCTAGTGTCCCTTTTCTGTCCTCATGTCTCTGATATCTGTGCAACCAGTTCCCCATATTCGATTCTCTCTGGTGAGGTTTCTGTTTTCCTGACTTCATCGGACTGATACGATGCCCACCTGCCACCTTCGATCCTATACTGCTGTCCCTCAAACATCTCACACGTCACTTGTCCAAGGCAGAACTCTGATATTTCCTGGAAATGTGTGCATCCTCCCCTTCTGGATCCAGCCAGGGCTTTATCCAGAGTCTCGGGAGTCACTTGTCTTCTTGCTCGACTCACTCCCACACGCTCCGTTGGTCGAGTCCATCCCCAACCCAGGCAACCGTGCTTTTGCTAATACTGCTCCTGCCTTTTCTCTTGGCACCCCACAACTCATTTTCCCACAGAACCAAAAATAATGCCACTAAAATGTAAGCAGGGGGGTGACGTTCCCTGCATCACGTCCTTCACCAGCCTCCCGAGGCACTGACCCTGAGACGGCCCACACGGCCTGCCGAGGCCACTCACCCGCCCTGCTCTCCTTCTGTCCCCATTCTCCAGGCACCCTAGCTGTGATCACACCTTGAACACGCCAAGCCTTTTCTGCCTCAGGGCCTTGGCACCTGCTGCCCTCTGTCCAGAATGTTTTTCCTTCTCTGTGTGTACGTGGCTGGCCCCTCCCATTCTTGAAGGAGCAGCTTTAAATTCACCTCTCCAGGGAGCCCTCTGCTGACCCCTTCTTTAGAGCTGGTCCCCGCAGCCCCGTGCCTCCTTCCTCCTGGCACTTATCATCATTTCCTGTCATCTCCGTGTTTGTATCTTTACTTTATCTGTCTTACTCACTAGCCTGTAAGGTTCATGGGGCAGGGACCATGTCTGTTTAATTTGCCACTGTGTCCCCACAGTTGGTACGGTGCCCAGCTCTCATTTTCGATCTTCTAAATGAAAAAATAAATCTAGAATAGATATTGACAAAAAGGAGGGGGGAAAGAAAACCACCGTCAACTTAGCTAGCAACTGTTTTAATGAGCTCCGAGGTGTTCTCACGTAGACACCGCCACTGATCACCTCTTCCCAAAGCCACTGGCTCTTCTCTAGTGAAAGGCTGTGAGGGATGTTGAAATATGTAGCTACACAGAGAGATCACGGCTCAGCATAGTGATCTATGTTTGTAGATACGTATTTACAAATCTCTTGGTTATGTATGGCATGCATACGTCTGTATTAATATGTATATACTTATGTTTGCACCTAAGGATGATCTGGAGGGAGCCTCCGGTGAATCATAACCTCAGGGACTGTACGACGTGCAGAGGTTTCTCTGACATTGAGGAACCCATCTTGCATGTGGTAGAATGGCGCAGCTGCCGGCTAAGTGGGCTTCTCAGAGAACCTGCCTAACTCGGTCACCAAGTGTGCATGTACATGTTCTCTAGAGAGGCAAGACCAGGCTGCTGTGACTTATTAAATTCTGGCCTACACCATGAGTAGGTGTGATCATTGCGATGTGATATTCATACAGTTCTAGTCTTCTAGTTAAGTTTCATTTTAGTTTATCAGTAGTAAAATCCTTACTGGCATGTCATTTAATTTGCTTCTGTGCTAATGATGATTCTGAAGACTTTTACAGAAACGATTTGGTAATACCAAATCCGATGGTGGATTCAAGCCATCGTTTACAGTAATAGGATCATAATGAAGGTCCCTGGGGCATTCCTTCTTGTAATACTGTTGGGGGGCAGGGCAGGAACCTGCTTGGCTTCATTTTCTCACATTATCAGAAGTTCTCACTAGAGACCTCTCCCGGGGAATGGGTCTTTTCTGGCTCTGATGAAAAATAATGCGCTGTAGAGCAGAGGTCCTATGCCAGTGGCACAGCTCATGAAAAGGATGGGATTAGAGGAGGTGGGGACCAGCGACTGCCTGGCCCTTTCTGTGCCCACTCCCACTGCTGTGTGTGGACACTCGTCGTGCAAGCTGGCATCTGGGAATGTCCTGAGGAGCATCATTCTGTGTGCCTGCCTTCCAGCTGTGGTGCCACCCTCCTCGGTACTAGCGTGCAACATGTGCCTCCCCGTGCCAGCCATGAGGAGAGAGGATGAATGAGGCACCGTCTCTGCCCTAAGGCTAGGGGCACATGAGAGCTCCTAAGTCTCACAGGGCTGGAATGGGTGTCTTTATGAGGGATAGGAGGGCCCTGTGCTTATGGAGACCCAGGTCAGGAGGGAGTTGTCAACCTCACTTAAAGAATCACCGGAGAGGGCCGGCCCCGTGGCTCACTCGGGAGAGTGCAGCGCTGGGAGCGCCAAGGCCACAGGTTCGGATCCTATATAGGGATGGCCGGTGCGCTCACTGACTGAGCGCCGTGCGGGTGACACCAAGCCAAGGGTTGTGATCCCCTTACCGGTCACAAAAAAAAAAAAAAAAAAGAATCACCGGAGAAAGTGGTTGAGCTGAGTCTTGAAAGACAGGTGGTGCTTTCTGGGCAGAAGTGGGGTGGGTTCAGGAGATGGTCATTCCAGGCAGATGGAGACTTTTGAGGCAAGAAACCTGGGGCTTCATATTGTGGGAAGGGCCAGGTCAAGTTCGGCAAGGTTGGAGCTGATGCACAACCCTGTCATTCTCTCGTGCCTTGCTTCAGAGGAGCATCGGGGGGCCTCCGACCAGGTGTTCTCCTGCTTGTGCTTTGCTCTGGGCCCCCGGGGAGTGAGGAAAGAGGGAGAGCTCTCACTCCCTATGGGCCAGAGGCAGACCTCAGACCATGGGGTGAAAGTCATAGGAAGGCAAATTCAGGCTTCATAGTTAGGAAGAACATTCTAACAATGCTGGCTGCTTAATATTGAAATAAACTATGTGGTGAGGTAATGAGTTCCCCGTCCATCAGTGACTTGCCCAAACACCCAAAGCTAGTTAGGCCAGCATTAGAATGCACACTCCGGGGTCCTGGCTGCAGATTCAGAGCTCTTTTGATCACCCAGAGGCCTGGTGTTTGCTGCGTACAAAACACCACCAAATTCTGAGCCTACAACTAGACCTGGGCTGGTAGAGACACATAGCCTCGATGACTATTTGTATCTTAGTTTTCTCACAATGAACAAACAGCTAGCCACGATGTCAGCCATTTCTTTTTATTAGCTCTTAGAAGATTCTTGTTGGAAAGCTCAGTGGTCCTGGGAACATCCGTCTACAACCTCGTTGAAGAATGTGGTGAGAAAATACATGTGCATGTGTGTGTGCGTATATGTCTGATTTGGGGTGCATCACTGAGGGCGCCACTGGCTCTGTGGGCTCAGAAGCGCTTCTGGAGGGCAGACTGGATGTTCTTCAGCAGGCCCCACTTAGCTCGATTCTTCCCATGCCCGTCTGGTGTTACCACCTGCAATCAGAAGCAAAGAACCATGGCACAGACCACCAGAGGGACAGCAGCTCCCAGGAGCCTGGCCCTGCGAGCCAGACACTACACACATCATCTCACTAACTCCTCATGGCAAACACACGAGGCAGGTGCACTTTATAGATGAAGAAACTGAGGCTCAGAAGTACCAGGCAACTTTCCCAAAGTCCTACAGGTAATATGTGCTGGGGTTGTGATTACATGGACCACATCCTACCCACTTTAAGGCAGCTCATGTGACTGGGTGCTGACAACTGTGATGGGGCTGGACCCCAGATGGGCTCCACCATAGAGTAGTCCCTTGTCTCCCCAGCCCTTGCTACTTGCTTCTGTCACAGCTTTTATCAGTTGGAAGTTTCAGGTAATGTGTTTGACCTTCTTACCAGACTGGGAGCACTTTGACTGGGAAATGGGGGAAATGACAGTCTTTCATCTTTGCAGTCCCAACACTGGTTATGGTAAAGAGAAGATTCTTAGAAAAGTG
The DNA here is from genome assembly GCF_027409185.1 of Cynocephalus volans. Taxonomy (NCBI): domain Eukaryota; kingdom Metazoa; phylum Chordata; class Mammalia; order Dermoptera; family Cynocephalidae; genus Cynocephalus; species Cynocephalus volans. The sequence goes on from NC_084470.1 coordinate 18,738,978, forward strand.
GATGGAAGTGAATTATTTGTAAATCTGCCAAATGATTCCCTTTGATGCATGTAGGAATGCTTTCTACTAGTTTTGATCATTGCTACCTGGAAAAGGCAGATTCACTGGGCATGAGGGGTAAGAAGGACCTCCTAGAAATCCCACCAACTCAGCTTAGATGTGGATCTCCATGCCTTGCCTTTCTCCACTTCTCTGGTCTGGCATTCCCATTCCTTCCCAACACACATTTACTGAAGAGGCATTTAGGGAGTGAGGTTGAGACCCAGGGGTGAAAGACGGTCCACAGGGCAATGGGCTGTGCCTGGACTGAGGGCTTATGGATCAGATGGGGCGGGGTAGGGGTGGGGGTGGGAATTGGGAGTGGGGGCAGAGAGGAAAGTTTATACAAAGCACAACATCTCTGTGTACAAAGCATTTAACCTTCTATATTTGTATGCAAAGGGAAAGGACCAAAAAAATTAGACATGTTAGCATTATGCTCTCTACTTTTACAAAGTTTATTTTCAGTTTTAGAGAAAACAGGGCTGTATGCAAGGTAAAGGTGATAGTATATACATGACATTAGATTACCCCTTGCTGGGTAAAAATGGAAATAATGCATAGAAATAACCCTGATAATGGTAATATAAAAGATGTAAGATAAACACACAGAGCTATCGGGGGCAATGAGTAACAGCGTTATGAGGGGCTAGGAACTGATTCATAAAAAATAGAGGATTTGAGGTTTTGATTTAAAGTTTAGTCACGATCTTCAAAAATAAAGACTGTGTGTGACATGTAAATAGGGCAGTGAGGATTGAAGCGTGTTTATGAATGAGGGGACCAGATAGAACACAGGACAGAAGAAACAGAAAAACAGAACTTGAAGTACTAAAGAAACTGAAATGAAGTTGAAATGATAGTTCCCTGCCCCAAATGCCCCACGCTCAGATTGTGTTCCAAATAAATGCTACCAAACTTTTAAGAAAGAGTTGTTTTAGATAATGAAAGAGCAAAAGTTGCCAAACTCTTATTTATTAAGCTGGTCCCAGAACCAGATAAAAACAATATAAGCAAATACTCGTAAGTACAGTCCATTTATGATCATAGATGCAATAATACAAAATAAAATATGAGCTAACTAAAACCAGGTATATTAAAAGTAATATACTTTTCATATACATCATGTTCACGTAGGGTTTATTCTATAAATGCAAGTAGAGTTTAGCCTCAGAAAAATCAATCAATGTAATTTGCCTAATTGATAGTCATTGAAAGGAGAAAAATCATATGATTGTTTCAAATAATGCAAAAAAATTAATAAGGTTAACCTATTTATGCACGAGCTCTCAGAAATTTAGAAGTAGAAGGAAATTTCCTTAACTTAATGAGAATTATACACTACAAAAACCAAATAAAAAATAATAACTTAATGGAGAAACTTAAATATCAGGAAAAAGACAAGGATATCTATTACCACTGCTGCCATTTTATGTATGACTCAAGGCTCTAGCCAAAGCTATAAAGAAAGAAAAAGAAATGGGGGTTCAAGGATTATAAGGAAAGAGATTAAACCATAGTTATTTATATGATGGGATCATATGCCTGGAAAAACAAGCAGAATCAACAGTAGACTCTCAGATAATAAGAGTTTTTGAGAATGCTGAACCAAGATTAACCTACAAACAGCAATAGCCTTTATTTTAAACTAGCAATCCATTAGAAAATATAATAAAATATAAAATAACATTCATAATATCAACAAAGTTTATAAACTCGTTTGTTTATTTACTTTTATTGTATATATTTAAGGTATGCAACATGATGTTCTGATGTACATATACATAGTAAAATATTACTACAGTCAAGCAAATTAACATGTCAATCCTCTCACATTGTCACCTTTTTTTTGTGATAAGAGCACCTAAAATCTTAGCAAATTTTCTATACAATACAATATTATAACTAAAGTTTTCATGATGTACATTAAATCTCTAAACAACTAGTTTAACCAGGAAAACATAATACCTCTGTAGGAAAAACTTAAAAACCCTAGTAAAGCACAAAGAATATGGTTTGAATTAATGTTCAGACATATTACAAAAATATCATTTTTTCCAAATTAATTTAGACACTCAATCAAATCCTATCTGGATTTTTTCAAGAATTCAATTTACTTATTCCAAAATTTATATGAAAAAATAAATTCCTATAATAAGCTAAAAAGATCTTAAAAAGAAAGGTAACAGACTTACCTACCCAAGCAGTTCATCAAGACGTAGCACTAAGCTCAGGTTAAAAAACAATGAAAACAGTGCGGTATTGACTTAAGAGCAGAAACATAGACCAACAGGATATAACAGAGAGCTCAGAAATGAACCCCCAAATATGTGGGGATTTAATATAAGATCAAAGTGGCATGTTTATTGTAGACTAATGGAGAAAAGACATTGCTTGGTAGATGGTATTGGAAAAATTTGCTTACTAGATAGCAAAAAAAGTACATCTCTACTCAGTATTATATACAAAGGTAAAGTCTAGAGAGATTAAGGGCCTAAATTTGAAAGATGAAACTATAAATTTAGTAAAAGATTAGATAGACGATTATCTTTGTGATCTAAGCCTAGGAAGGACTTTTTAAACAAAACTTCAAAAGGTCAAACCATAATAAAAAAAGTGATGATTTTGATTACATCAAAATTGAAGATTTCTGCTGTTTCATGAAGTACACCATGATCAAGGTTAATAGACAAATGTCAGAAGAGGAGAAGATATTAGATGTCTAAAACCATTATCTAGAGTGTACAAAGACATCCTGCAAATCGCCTAGAAAAAGAAAAATGCAATAGAAAAACAGACAAAGAATATCAATAGAACATTTACAGAAGAAATCCTGAAAACTAATATGTATATGAAATAAAATTTAAAACAGTAAGGAAATACCGCTTTATACCTATTGGGCTAACAAAATAGTAGAAAGCTAGATCTTGCTAAATATAGCTGGGGCTTAAGACATAGGGATCTTCATCTATTCCATATGGAAGTATATGTCCCTGTGGTCAAATTAAGTACCCATATACTCTATGACCCAGCAATTTCACTTATGGTATATATTTTATATGGGCTCAATTGTGTCTCCCCCAAAATTCACATGTTAAAGGCCTAATCCCTAGTACCTCAGAATGCAACTGTGTTTGGAGATAGGGCCTTTAAAGAGATGATTAAGTTGAAATAAAGCCATTAGAGTGGGCCCAATCCAACCTGACTTGTGCCTTTCTAAGAAGGAAATTTGGACACACATGTACAGAGGAAAGACTGTGTGAGGACTCAGTGAGAAGGTGGCCATCTGCCAGCCCAGGGGAGAGGCCTCAGGAGAAACCCTCCCAACAGCTTGGTCTTGGACTTCCAGCATCCAGAACTGTGAGAAAATAAATTTCTGTTGTTTAAGGCACCCAGTCTGTGGCATTTTGTTATGACAGCCCGAACTAATACGAATACCCAGAGAAATTCTCACACCTCCATCCCACCCACAGGTGTCATGTGTAAGACTGTTCACTGCAGTGTCATTGAAGGTCACCTGGATGTCCACCTTGGCTAAGTAGACAGGTAATATGCGGTGAAGAAATGTATATTGCGAAGAAGAGGCAGCATCAGGAGTAAGGGATGGAATGCCATAACAACATGGATGATCATGAAAACAGGGTTCAGGGCAAAAAGGTAAGAAACAAAGTGAGATATGTAATACAATGCTATTTGTGTAAATTAATAACACATTGAAAACAGCAATACACATCATGTAAGAACACATAAGGACAAAAAGATACACATAAAGCAGAATGGATGTCACAAAAGGGAATACATCAATAAGAAAAGGGCCTTTCCTAGACCAATGTTGATAATGGACCATCGACCGAAGTGTATGATTAATGCAACCCCGTGTGTATGAGGTTACCAAACCCCACCTCCAAAAACCCCAACAAAAAGACAGATCCAGCTTGAGCCTAAGTTATACTCACTGCTAAGCTCAAGCCTATTTGCAAGGGCGAGACCTCCACTACAGACTGAGAAGGACTTTGAGAGGATGGGTGGGGGCTGGTCCTGAAGAGCTCTAGGGAAAGACCCAGAAAAGCACCAATTTGTGTCTATTGTTGGGCCTTAATTTTTACTTCCAAATCTGGTATGATCTAGGACATCCAGTTGATAGATTGTGGGAGGCAGAATAACAGCCCCTCAGAGATGTCTGTTTCCTACTCCTCGGAACCTCTGGAGATGTTAAGTTACATAGCAAAGGGGAATTGAGGTTGCTAGTCAACTGATCTTAAGATAGCGAGATTATCCCAAATCATCAAGCGGATCCAAGGTAATCACAAGGGTCCTTCAAGGGGGCAGATGGAGGTGGAAGAGAACCAGGGAGACGGTAGTGTGAGAAGGACTGAACACAAGGCTGCTGGCTTCGAGGACGGAGGAAGGGGTCATGAGCCAAGGAATGCAGGTGGCTTCTAGGAGCTGGAAAAGGCAAGGAAGTGGATTCTCCCTTAGACTTTCGAGAAGGAACACTTTGTAGTAGTAGTGCTGACACTTTGATTTTACCCAGTAAGATCCATTTGGTCAGAACTTCGGATCTCCAGAATTGAAAGGAAATAAATATTTTGTATTGTTTAAACCACTAATTTGTTACAGCAGCAATAGGACAGCTGAACAGTTAGATTTGTCATGGGATGAACTTTGTAGAAGTTAGGTCAGATTTAAAGTCAGAGGGAAGGCTGGCTGATGAGTTCTCTTGGTTAGAGCATGGTGCTGATAACACCAAGGTCAAGGGTATAGGATCCCCATGCTGGTCAACCGCCAAAACAAAAAATAAAATTGGTGTTAAAGTCAGAGGGAGACAATGACTCAAACAAACGAGACTATTTCCAGGGAATGGCGGTTAGCAGGTGTATTGAGGACCAGAGGAAGAGCAGAAGAAGAAACTGAGGCCAAAGTGTACATGGCTTACCTAAAAACACACCGTTCTATCCCTTCAAAAATACCAATCAGGCTCTTTGATGTCAGAGGCTCTCAGCTGAGGACCATGGGCAAAAAGGGGTATGTAAGACCAACGTGGTGCCTATCCTCATGTAGCTTGCAGCCTAGTGGATTTGGGACGTGGATCCAGACACACGAGCCCCAATCCAATACTCGTTCCAGTGCATGATCTTGCCTTTCAGAAAAATAAAAGTTCGGCTCTCACTGCTGTTGGCTTTGACATCTCTCTCCCAGAGTGAGGCACCATGTTCTCAGGGCTCAGTGCCTCAGACTTAATTGCATCTGATCACAGTGCAGGGTGACAAAGAGCTCTGGCCTTGGATACAGACCTAGGTTCTCACTCAGCTCCTCCTTCATGTTACATGAGGCCAGACATGCCCCCTTTCTGGGCCTCAGTTTCCTTATATGTAAAATGGCAGTAATATCTCCCTCCTTTCCAAGTGGTTGGGATGATCAGTGATAATGAACATACAGTGTCTGACACAGAGTCGACCTTCAGATGTGACCTTTAAAAGGTGTTAAAGTTAATTTTTTTGTTGCATGTATTATACTCCAAATAAAATCTGTTTAAAAAATCAGGTTTTAGACCATGCAAATCAAATATAAAAGTTGTTATATTTCACTTCTTTTATAAAAGTACCTGTGATGGAAATATTGCATTTTGGATAAGAAATGATTCTGCTGCCTCATTGCAGCATTTAAATAAAATCTTTCAGTAATACCTGCATAGAACTGATGCCAAAGGAAAAAATTTCAATTTTATAGGAAAGAGCTGAAGTCATTACTTTTATGAGACTTTATAAATGTCATTCAAACACATCATCTTATTTTCATTTGCTGTAGAAGCCTTTACTTATGCAAATCATGACAAATGTTAAGGAAACCAGTGTTTCCCCTAGAATGCTAATATAACCACAGAGAAGGGAGGAAGAATTACTTCTGAAGGAAAAATCTATATTGCAGCTCCTCGAGTCAGATAAAAATGAAGCTTCCAGAAAACCTCATTAATTAGGGCTCTGCTCATTTAGATTTTTGTGTTAAAAAGCAAAGGGACTGGAAAGCATTTCATTCTCTTACAGGGAGGGCAAATTAATCGCAAAAACAATTTCAAGGGGAGTGTTATTTCTTGACTGAGTGTATAGAACACTTAACAGCTTTCAGACACCTTATGATACTCTGTAATTATTAATTTTATTTATCAATTTATTTTTTCACTCCTTAATCTAGATATTTGTTCATATATTCATTTGTCTGGTCACATTTTCACTCATGTATTCGTTCAATAACCATTGAGAACCTGCTGTATGCAAAGTGCTGTGGTAAGCACTGTGGGAGAAAGAAAGAGGAATTAGATGTGAGTTTTGTTCTCAAGAGGTTCATAGTTTAAGAAGGATGACAAAACATCTACAAGAAAGACCCAAGAGGAACTGAGGTGGCAGACTGATGACACACTTCTGTCTCTCCACCTGTCCCCATCCCTAGCATCTAAAAATGACAGAAGATATATTTTAGAAAAATTAATAACAGCACTGAGTGCTCTACGTAGGCAAAACACTTTTGAGGAATTCCTAAAAACTGAAAAGGCAGATGGAATTAAATTGAAAGACAGATCAGCAGTCAAGAGGACATCTTGTGAAATGTGGTAGCAGCTGGGGGGCACTCCATGCTCTGCAGAGACGGGTATCAAGAACAGGAAGGGCTGTGGGGCCACTGATGGGCAGGGTGCTTGGCTGGTGTATAGCAGCAGGAGCAGCGGATAAGATAGGCTTCTTCATCCCACTTCTTCCTCATGCATGGCAGTGTCTGGCCTCTGGGGGGTGCTGCATGTGGGTGCTGGGCTCCAGGAGCAGAGAACAAGCCTTGGACCTGGCAATCAGGATGGACTAGTCTCTCTGGAGACCTGCTACCGGATACTGCCAATACCATAGTCCTGTCTTATCCTACTTGTGCTTCCCTGTATCCCTAGAGGTGACAACCAGTTGGATGCCTTTCGTCAAACATTTAAGCCAGGAGAGGAAGAGCGCGTCGCTTGTTAGATGCTGTTGGGCATGGGGTTCTAAGGTCACACAGAGGCTGGGCCACGGCAATCCAAAACCACACGTAAGCTGAATTTAGCAGATCCAGAAACTAAAGGCTAGCTGAAAATGGTGCAGATTCAGAGAAAAGCAGAGATATAGATAGATAGATAGGTGAGAGAGAGAGGAGAGAGAGAGAGAGAGAGAGAATCCGAGACTGACTGATGACTTTCCATTACCCTTGGGTATCAGATCAGAGGTATGTCCTGCTATTGGTCTCATGACACTTCCCTCTCTCTGTATCATAAATTTCCCTTTTTCAAAAGCTGAAATAAATAGACTTGTCCTCTTTGCTTCTATAGATTCCCTGGTTAAAACATAATTTACTCTGATTTCAAAGAACACCATCATGGTTACACAGTAAGATAGCTCTGGGCAGCCTTAATATTTTTCTTCTCTTTCTCCTTTTAATATCAATAAAATGATACGCATGAGAGTGCGTCTGCTGGGCATATAAAGAAGAATCAGTCCTGCATTACAAAGCAGGTAGGGATGATCTTGCCCTTTCTTTTATGGAGCCCACCTTGACCTACTCAGTGGCTATTTCTTGACATTCAGATAAACAAACAATTTTTTTTTTTTTTTAGTATAAATAGGTCCTACCTATTGCATGGTAAAAAAAATTATTCATTGTTTGCCAGAAGTTCAGATTTAACTAGACATCTTGTATTTTTATTTGTTATACCTGGCATTCTAACTTTGTCTGGGATAGCATCTCTCTCTTTCTCTCTCTCTGTTTTATCATTCTCACACTGCTATTGTTTTTTGTTCTTCTCACACAACAACTGGACCCTGGGCGCCTTGAAGGCAGGGATTATGCTTTATTTTCCTCTGATTCTCTACACCCTAACATAATGCCTGGAACAAATGTTTTTTTGAATCAAACAGAGCTAACCATTCTCAGGCCTCATTTGCAAAGTCTGGTAGAGGCCAGCAGCTCTCTCTTTGGACCCAAGTTAGTAAATTTCCTGGGCTTGGACAGAGAGCCGTAGGGTGGGTGCTATGATCTCATGACCATCCTAACAGAGCTGCACCCAGACCTACCAAGATAATCTGTCTGAGGAATGATGTGCACACTACCTTGCAGATGTCACTCCACTGACCAGGTCCATTTTCATTGACGGCTCTGACTTTAAACAGATATTCGGTGTTGGGGGTCAGGTTGTGCAGCTCCAGACTCTGCTGCATTATGTCCCGAATTTGTCCACAGAGCTCTGTCTGCACATTGTTAGGAGGAGTAGTAATAATTTCATAGAATTCCATCTCAAAAGAGTCCACGTCTTCTGTTGGGCATGTCCAGTAAACCTATGGAAGAAATGAACATGTCGGTGTGATACTAGTACACGCCATTTAGCTTTCTTTCCCATAGAGATTTGTGTTTTTGACCCTCTGTAGGGCGAGTTTAAGCTGGCCCCATTCCCTGTAGGTGCTGAGGACTTTGAACCAGAACATGTGCAGCAGTCTTGGAAGGCTGTGTGATAAGGCCTGGCATGGTGCTTGCAATGAGTTTCAAGAACAGAAGATGCCCAGTGCTCCTTTGGGTTCTGTTGCTGTTAGTCAACGTGGAGGCGAGAATTGTCCTCCTGACACCGTTAACCAAAGTGGCCACCATCTATTGAGCACCTATTATGCATCAGATCCTGTCAGGTGTTACCATCCCTAACTCAATCCTCACAACCTCCTGGAAGATAGATTTTGTTATCCCATTTTACAGATGAGGCTCAGAAAGGTTACATTTAGCAAATTTCTCTGGAACCATGGAATACTAGAGATGAAAGTTTATCTATCTCAACCCTCTACATCGTACACAAGGAAAAAAGAATCTAAAGAGGTGAAATGACTTTTCTAAGAAATGGAGAATATATGTTCACATTCAAAGCACAAAACATCAACTCCTAGGAGGAGATATATTATCAAGTATCAATTAGCAGATGGTGTCTGACATATAAATATTTTATAATAATTGTATTTTTTAAACAGATATATCTATAAATTTAAATGTTATAAGTTTATAAAATTAATTTATAATTTTATGAGTACACAAATTTTACAAAAATTATACAATTAATTTATAATTACTTTTATATATTTAAACTTTAATATTTTTTATAAATTTATAAAATAATAAAAATAACTTATTTTTTCTCATTATCAGAACAAACATACTTATTTTAACATACTTGGAAAATACAGAAAAAGCATAAAAGAAGAAAACAAACGTCACTCATAATCCCACAATTCAGTTAATTCACTATTCTTTCCAATTTTAGAATACACACAAACACATGTAATTTAGATAGTACTGCTTTGATTCCTGATTTCTTTCACTTATGATATTTTATATGTTTTTATATCATTAAAAATTCAGCAAAGCACCACCTTTAAAAACTGTCCTGTAAATAATTTAATCCTTCTAAAGTTGAATATTTAGGTTGTTTCTAATTTTATACTCTAATCAATAAATGCTGCAACAAACCCTTTTGGGCATAAATCTTTGAGTTTTAAATCATTTCCTTGGAAGGGGTTTCTAGAAACTGAGTTAAAAAATTTCTAGGATTTTAACAATACATATCAACACATTATAAGACTATCTGTAAGAATGTTTTCTGTGCCCAAATCCTAAAGTTTTGAGAGAGGTGTCAACACAGGCTTAATCTTCTGTATTACTGAGCAGTGTGATTCCTGTGTGAAGTTCATTCCATGATCCAACAATGGAGATTAATGATATTTTTACATCAAATGCCACTGTCTGGCGGTAGGTTTATGTGTCCTCTCTTGACAGCTAATGCTCTTTACTCGGTTGTTTTGTGTAGGCCCCTTTCTCAAGCTCATCCAGGGATGACTAATAGGGGGTATGGGGTGATTATTCCCCAAGCTCAAGGACAGAGCAGACACCATCAGTCCTTTGGTTCCTAGCAAGATCCTGACAACTTCCCAAGAGGTCTGAATTGACATGAAGATGAGACCTACTGCCATCCCTGAGCTAATGTTACATAAAATGTAGACCTTGTTAACCTAGTATCATTGGGAAATGTAGTTCAGCTGCTCAGTGATGGGCATCTCTTATGTGAAGGGCAGAGATGCTTTCTCTTGTCTGATAGCCCATGGGAGGGCGTGTTCTACTTTGCAAAGTATGGTCATTCTTGGTATTAGTTATAGACTCCAAAACATACATTATGATGTCTCAGGAGAATGGAAAAGTAAAGGTTGATCTGTGTCTGTATTTCATTTTCTTGTTTTTAGACACTTGATAGTAAAGTGTGGTGTGCAGACAGCAGCACTGGCCACACTTGGAAGTTTGGGAGAAACAGAATCATGGGCCCCACTGAAAACTACTGAAACAGATTCCAAATTTTAACAAGATTCCCAGGTGCACATTAGTGTTTGAGAACCACTAGTTTAGATTTCAAAGACGCTAAAAGTCTTTGGGAGTGTTCCCAGATTACGGCGGCAAAGGGTGGGCTCTTTTGCCCGTCTTCTGCGTGGAAGCAGGTCCTGGGCTGGCCTGGAAGGTGGCCCCATAGCCCGAGGAGGCAAGATATACTTTAACGGAATATCTAGTTGCGTGCTAATCTTTTTTCTTCCCTGAACTTTAATAAAGTATTCTATAAACAGTTCAATTTAGGTTCAGCTGGATTTGAAAGGTATGTTAAGGGAGAGGCATTTGTCCCTGTTAGGTCAAGAGAGTAAAGGGGAGCTGTGTCTTTCTTTTGAGGTGATGGCAGCTGTAGAAGTCTGTGAGAAACTCCACTCTTCACTTCCCCCTCCTCCCCCAAAAAGTTGAATCTCAGAAGACAAGAGTTGTAATTCTGTTGGGGTACATTCTTCCAACCTTTCCAAATCATGGAGAGTCTGGATATTTCCTTTAGAAAAGGTAGCAATTTAGAGGAATCACAGCTGATAGGTGATGGAGCCTGCATTTCTAACTCCAGTTTCTGTGCTTTCTCTATTCCAGGCTTTCCTTTGGGAAATATTACACTACCTAAGCAGTCTCTTCAAATTACTCTTAGTCTGGGTTCTCTTTCAGTAGAGAAGCTGCCTTTGGAGTGGGGGTGGGACTTTCAGGTGTATTTCTGACTAGGAGTTAAATACGTCGACTGTTTGGGTTAAGACAGTCTTGGGTTACTTAAGATTTCAGGAAGTTATCCCTTTTGAATGGGCTGACCATAGAGTCCGGAGGAGCAGATTTGAGTGGCCAGACCTTAGAGGTCAGAGGTGTGTCCTTCCTGACTACCCGCTTCCATCCTGTGCCCCCTGCTCCCACCTTCCCCACAGGGCCTAGAGCCTTTCTTACCTTGGCAGCTCTTGGATACACCAGAGTCTGGTAGATAACAATTGGGCCCGGGGTCTTCACAGAGGCGTCGTTGAAGGAGTACCAGTTGTGACAGCTGCTGCTGTTCTGCGTGGGCTGGCCCTCCGCTGCAGTGCTCCAGTAGGTGTACAGGCCATCTGTGGGCTTGGCGGGTGCGGCCGACTGGGCTCTCCCACAGGCCTCCAGACCCACCTTGGCCTTCTCGCCAGTGGTGTTGAAGGACAGCAACGAGGAGCTTCGCTGGTATATCTGCTGGTTGCCAAAGCTGTGGGTGCTGAAAGTGACCTTCCTGGCAATCATCATTTCTGAGTGCACGGGGTAGGGGGAGGGCAGCGAGTCCCCGGAGGAGCACACCTTCTTGGGTCCCATGGGGAAGAGCTCATGAATGGCCGTGGAGAGCTCAATGAAGTCCAAGGGCATGCAGTGCAAAGAGTGCAGCCGCAGCTGCGGGTCAGGCCTGTAGGTGCTCTGGATGCCGTCCTCGATCTGGTCCACAAGGATCTTGGCAGACTGCAGGAATGCCACTTGGCCCGTCTCCTTCAGGGCTTCCTTGGAGTAGGCAATCAGGCCGTCCATTTCGTTCACTTTCAAGGTTGTGATGGACACATATTTTTCGATCTCCTTCTGCCTGGACACTTCTAGATTTTCTATTTGCTCCATGATGGTTTTCTCTTTCTCTTGAAGAATGTTGCGCAGCTTCAGAAATCCATTTCTGATCTCTTTTCGCTTTGCCTCCTTGTCTGCCTTAAAGCTGCTTTTTAAAATGTTGAATTCCATTAGGTCATTATCAATCTCATATCGGACTGCAAAAACAACCAAGTTAGTTACTGTTAAAATGCTTATCTCCCCAGAGATCAAAGCCAGTAGCAAATTGGAGCAAATTACCTGGGACTTCGAGGAAGCAAGTGAAGAGGGAGGGAAGGCACGTGTGTCTGGACTGAAACAGGCTAGAACAGTTTGTGAAATGAATGTGCCTCCCTCAGGACACTCCTCCCTCCCGCCTTCTCTAATACTTCACTCAGGTATACCAGCCATCCTTCCCTGGCAATGTCTATCTGTGACAGTGGCCTTGGCTCTGAGGTTGGAAGTTCAAGGCCACCTTGATGTTGGTTTTCACCAAACTTCGCTTGTCTGCAAGTCAGACTTCAGGAGAGATGAAGTCACACATTGACTGGCCGCTGCTTTTCCCTGTAGGAAAGCTAACTTTTGCAGTGGTAGGAGAAAGAACTAAATTTCTGTTGACTACTTCTAAATGCTGCCTTGACTCATTTACCAAGAATTCAGCCCTAGACAACGGTGGGAAATCAGCAAAATTTTCCTTCATTGAGGAGACTCTTTCACATGCCCTTTTTACCCCACTGGGGGTCTTTGTCTCTCTCGTGGTTCAGCTATGTGGCCTCTCCAGCCTTTCTACCGCTCCCATTCAAGAAAGGGTTGCTGTCCCACTTCAGGGAGAACCAATTCCTCCTGCCTCTTCTCACATGGTATTTGGATTTTAAGTGCACTCAGTCAGTCATTCAAGAAACATTTACTGGACCCGTTACATGCTGGATCACTTTCTAGGCACCAGAGACACAGGTATGAATACAAGAGGGCACCTGTGCTCAAGGCACTCGTAAACCCAACAACACTACAGTTGGAAGATGCTATGGCAGGGCAAGCACGTGGCACATCTCTGTTTGTGAAATGAACACCTTAGTTGGCTTTAAAGGGTTTTAGGCATTAGGCAGCAAGCTGAAGAATGTCAGCTTTCTATGCTCTATGCTATAGTTAAGGTCCTCCCCATGAAAAGCTGACTCTTATGAATTGATGGGCTATAATCCTCACCTAATTTTACTCAGAAGTGGGGATGACCAAACACTTTTTCACTTGATTCTTATCATCCTGGGTCCACAGGAAGCTGAGCTTCTGTGGGTGTGGCCATTGAAACAATGATGTGCATCTAAGTGAGAGGAACAGGAGAGGTCCCTAGACCATGAGAACAGGGACAATGGCTGCCATGGTTACCACTATGACTAGGGTGTGTAGAGGTGATCAGAAGGTGTTTGTCCAGTGAAAGCTATTCTTTCTAACATCTCTGGGGTGAATGTCGTCAGTGTCACTCTCTTGCCTACTCCCTGAAGCCCCTGTTTCCTCTGCCCATCTCCTTCCTCACACTGGCTCAGAAGGGATGAGGTGGGGAGAAACTACTAGGGTGAGGTTTCAGGGGTGCTGCAAAGTGCTCCCTGTCCTCCCCAAATGCAAGCCCTCCTGTGACTTATGGCAGTTGAAATTCTACTTTATGCATTCTTTCCTTTCTTTTTTTAAAAAAATAGTAGCTAGGATTAAGTTTATTTTGCATGTTAAAGGCAATAAAGAAAATGAAGGAAAATAGAGAAATTTTACTTGTGATTTCTCTACCCTAAACACTACAATGGCTACTATCAAATATGTACATGTCCTTCCAATGTATTTTTAACATTGTTACAACAAAAGTAATTTTGATCTTTTTTCACTTAACACTATACCCACCATGTCACAAAACTTTCATAATTTTCCTTTTAATGGATGCATTTTTTTGGTATGCATTATTTTTTTTTGCCTATTCAGTAATTACCCACTGTTAAAGATACTTGGATAGGAAATTCCTCACTTTATTAGGGATTAGTTAAGCTTATGTAGAGCAAAGCCCTGAGAGGTAGGATAAAAATTTCTCAGATGAAGGGAAAGAGGCAGTGCCAGGAGAGGAGAAAAGAAACAGGAGGCCAGAAGCACTCCCACCCCTAAACCTCACAAATATGACAGCTTTGTAAGAGCTGATCTTAGAGCAAATTCAAATCAAGGTCTCACTCAGGCAATACACTTAAAACTAGCTACTATTTATTAAATATTTATTATGGACCAGATCCATATATTATCATATATAATACATATTATGGACCAGATCCCTACGTTATCATATATTACATATATCTTTCTACAAGGAAGATTTTGTTCCCATTTATAGATGAGGAAACTAAGCCTCAGAGAGGTGAAGTGACTTCCCAGTGTCACACAACAAGTAAAAGGTAGAAACCAGGCTCTGTTCCTAATTCTATTCGTCTCACTCCAAAGTCTATGTTCTTAATTGCTCCAGCTGTGGTTCTCAGCCCTCTGTAAGCACCAGAATCACCCGGGGAGCTCTAAAAAGCTCTTCTCTTGGTCTCACTTGCTGAGATTCCAAGTCAGTTGGTCTCAGGTGGAGCCCAGGAATCCAGGTGAGGCAGTTTTCAGATAGGTTTAGAATCTAACACAGGATATCTCCTGGGGATCTTGCTAAAAATGCGGGTTCTGATGCAACAGGCAGTTCTAACAAGCCCCTAGGTAATGCCAATGCTGCTGGTCCTTGGCCCACAGTTTGAGCAGGAAGGAGCTAAACGTCTGAGCTCCCTGTAATCCAGTGGTCCTCAGCCTTGGCAGCACATTAGAAACGCATGGGGAGTGTTTGAAAAATCCCCATTGCTCAGCCTCCACCTCTGTAGGGGTGGGACAGGGGCATCAGTTTTTAGTAAAGCTCCCAAACTGGATCTTGTGTCTAGGGTCCAGAGTTTCTCAATGTGCATTCTCAAATCACCTGCTTTTGGATAACCTGGGGACCTGTTTAAAAGGCAGATTTTTGGCAGCTTCCCAGAAAGTGAATCAAGTGCTCAAGAACAGTTTTGAACCCCTGTTAAAACTAATTTTTTTTTGTTGTTCTTTCAACAAAGTTGGACAGGCTAAATTCTTTGCCTACATCTAATATCTAATTTACCTATTATCCCTGCCTCCTTCCCAGGTGCTGGGCTCCCTGGAATTTGTACTGGTTTTGTCCTCCCACCTTCAGTCAAACTTTGCTGTCTGACTTTTAGGTGCCCCTGGACTCAGAAATGTACCCTAGGCTCTCCTGTGTTACGAACCACAGCAGGCTGTAGGCAGCAGCACCTTCCCCTGCCAAGACCCTAAAGAATCCAGCTGAGCCCAGGCACGGGCAGGCAGAGAGCCTCACCTTAAGAAAACCTTTTAGGAACTACAGGTCTACCCATTTTCTTGGCAATATGGCTCCTGTAGGGTTTCTTTAATACAAAGTCTCCCCTGGTGATTGTTCTAAAACTGAATAAATGTAATCAACAATGTTTCTGGGTAAGTAAAAATTGAGAAAATCAAGGTATTCCTGAAATAGCCCTGCTGGGGAGAGGTCCTGGGTGGTGTGATAATGAGCAAAGCCTGTCTCTGACCCACCTGTACATCCGATGGGGTCTTTCTGTGCAGCTCAGGGAAAAGCTGCCTCCCTCCTGCATGTTTAGGCATGTTTGCATGATGGAGACTGAAATATCCGACAAAGGAAAGGGGCTGGGTTGATCTCGTGCACTTTGGTCACTGACTGTAGGATACCCCTCAAGGTGTAGGAACAGCCCTTAAAGAAGTAGACGATGGTGGTAGTCATGGTCCACCGACCCCTTCAATTCCTCTGTCTTTAGTTTCTGGTCACTGTATAGCACAGAGAAGGCTGTCAGGTGAATGCTGGGGAACTAACATGGACATTGGAGTCTGATATATTGGGTCTGCCATTTACTAGCTGCCTTGTGCCGATTACTTATTTGAACCACAGTTGTCTTATCCGTGGAGGAGATTTTAGTGCCTATCCTGTAGGATTACTGAGATTGGATGTGTGTTCCAAAGACCTGTGTAAAGTAGGCCTCCATACAAGGTGCTCCTCCTGGTGGCAAAGGGCCCTAGTGGGACTCCTTGGGAGTCCTGATGTCTAGTTAGGTGGAGACACACCCAGAAATCATGGGGGTCTTTCCTGAACCCTGTCTCATTGTGGAATCAGGATCAGTTTCCTTATAGAAACTGTAACTATGCTATATGTAGCCAATATAAAACAACCATGAACAGGCATGCAGAGGGAAAACAAGCTGTTGACCAGAACAATACTGGTTATTTCTGAGTTTTCCTATTATTACATATTTGCTACCAGTTCATTTACTTTGTTGTCTGCAAGTTTTGGGAAAAATTCATGGGGAAAAATTTAAAATTAAGATGATTGTCAACACTGACAATTCTTTCCCCATGCAAATTGAGAAAATACTGAAGACATCCAACTTCAGTGACAAAACATCTGACAAAAGCTCACAGAACTTCAGGATACCATACGAACAAACTCTTCGTTTTTCAAAAGGGAAAGTGAGGCCCAAGAACATAAAGATTATAATGAAGATGATATAATCTTTATGCACTTATTATATGCCAGATAGTTTTTGCACACTTCACACAGAGCAATTCATTTGATCCTCACAACAACCCAGTGAGGGGTTTCTACTATTGTCCCCATTTTACACTTGAGAAAACCAAGGCACAGGAAGGTTAGGTGGCCGGTGGTGGTGTCTAGGCGTGGACACCAGGACAGTGACTGGCCAGGTAGCCCAGCGTTTCCTGTTGCTCTGACTGCCCCACAGGTGGAGGCAAGGCTCTCACTGAGCAGAACGCCCTAAGCCACTTTCCCCATCAGTCCCTGAGCTACAAGTTCCTCTGGAGGGGAGAGAAGGGGCCTCGCACCTGCTTTGAACTTGGCGATGGCGCTGAAGAGCGCGGCGGCCCTCTCGGAGCAGGCGTCGATGAGGCTGACGGTGTCGTGGCCGTTGTGGAACGCCACCTTGCAGAAGGTGCACAGCAGCTCGTGGTCGTTGCGGCAGTACTCGATGATGCGGCTGGACGGGTGGTGGACGCAGATCTTCTCGTCCTGGTCCTCGGGGCTGGTGTCCACGAAGACGTGGTCCTGCATGGCCACGTCCGAGTGGAAGGCCTTGAGGCAGTCGTTGCACAGGTTGAGGCGACAGGTGATGCAGCGCTTGTAGGCGATGCGCCGGCTGCGGCAGACCTGGCAGAGGATGGGCCCGGAGGAGCGGTCGAAGCGCCACTTGAGGTAGCCGTGCTGCTGCATGTAGCGCTTGGTGAGGCGCCCGCGCAGGTAGTTCTCGGGCAGGTGCATCTTGTAGCTGTAGGGCATGCAGTGCGAGCGGTCACACACCGGGCAGATGAGGATGAAGAAGTTCTCGGTGACCTCGGCGTGCTTTTGCAGATGCCGCAGGCACTTCTCGCACAGGCTGTGGTGGCAAGGCAGCATAAACGAGTGCAGGCGCAGTCTGTGGCACATGGGGCAGGTGAGATGGTCGACCAGATGGCTGCTGGCTGGCATGGACTTCACCTCATCGACCTGAGTATCGCTGCTCCCGATCCGCAGGGCAGTCTTGGAGCTGGAAGGAAAAGCAGACAGAGGGCGTCAGGAGGCAGGCTCAAGAGCTCGCTCGATTCTGCGCCTCTGAGAGAACTCCTGGTCACTGAGAGGCACCCCAGTGTGGTGGAGAGGAGGTGGGACAGGGGCACAAGGGCCTGGGTTCTCAACCTGCCACCACCTTCTTTCAGCTGGGCGACCTCAGGTAATTAGTTAACCTCTCTCCACCTGTTTCCCCTTATAAAATTAGTGCCCATATCATAGAGTTTCTTGAGAAAGTTAAAATTGGATTTAATCCACAAGGAGTGAGAGTGGTTCCTGGAACATGGTGAGTTCTCCACAACAGCTTGTTGTTGGTTTTGAGCAAGAGAAAAGTGGCAGAAACTGGACTGGCACTACCAGCTGGGCCTTGGTGTTCTTCTGGGTATCAATAATATCACAAAACACCCCATCAGACAAGGCCATTCCACTCCTGGGATGGATCAAAGCAGAAACAAGACCACTGCATAATGTCTGAACTCACACAAGAACATCGCACAAACCACAAAACTGACCAAACACTCCCCCATCCCAGCCAGTGGAAGTGACTGACTCTGACTGATGCTTTTTTTTTTTTCTTCACCATTTGCAGCTTTAGGTTCACTCTGTCCTTCTGCTTTCTAGATAAGATTTATTAAGATACCCAAAAGAAGATTTATCCCCATGTCTTCACCTAATATGATCCCCAATCCTATAATAAGTTACCAATGCTTCCTACCAAGGTACCTCACACTTGCTATAGTATATGTTCTCACTTGTTGCAATGAGTCAATAAATCCAATCTTGTCCAACTACGGTGTATTCTTGGTGGGTTTTGTCTGGGAGGCATTGACATTATTATTATTATTATTGTACATAGGACAAAACACAGGGGAGGGTGGGTAAGTGTCCTTCCAGGACACTAGGAGGTCAATACCTGAGCCAAGCCTAAAACCTGTGTTGTCTGACTACTAGACCCACAGGTAATGGTTGAGGGTCTGGGCTGTAGGGGCAGACTGCATACGATGGAATGCACCACTTTAGAGTTGCACCTTTGAAATGAGTGTTTCTTAACCTCTCCCATCCTGTTTCCTTATCTGTAAATCAAAGCTCACCATGTTACTTTCTTCGTGAGGTTTCTATAAAGTCTAAATGAGATAATCCATTGTAAGTGGTTAACTTCTGGTACGTAGTAAGCATTCAATAAATGTGTCCACTATGAGGGTACTTCAGAAAGTTCCTGGAAAGATTTGTATTATCTTTTAATTCTATTTTTCCATGAACTTTTTGAAGTACCTTCATATAACTACTCTTGAAAATAGTGGTCAAATCCATGAAAAGTATGTTTCTACTGTTGTGTGTGTGTGTGTTAAGATTCTCTATTTGTATAATGTTAGAGACTGATTTCATATATTTAATTGTAAGAACTATGGAAGATGTAAAAGCATGCTTACAAATTCAAGTGTATGTTCTAGGAAGTTACAATTAGAGCAAAGGCAGTTATGAAAATAATGAATTAGCTGAGGGAATGGAGGTGTAACAGACACAATTTGTGGCTGTTCCTATCTCTTTTTCTTTGTTCACATTAGTAATGTTTGGGTATTGATCTTGACATTGTGGCTGTGTTCCCTTCTGCTTTTGCCTGCTTGTATTCTCTATATGTCCTTGTCTCCTTCCCACTCCTCTAGCCAGGGATCTGTGTCTCAGAGTCCAGGCATCAAAGGTGCTTCCCAAACATGCTAGAATGGAGTGGCCCTGTGGTGACAGAGAGGGCCCCTTGTGTACACTCTGGCCCTTAGGGATTTGGATGCTGGACTCCAGGTCTGCCAGCCTCAGTGTTCTCAGCTCTGCTTCCCAACCTCCTGCTTGTGCCCTGAAGGGGGTCACCTGAAGACACAGGTCAGTTGTACACGTGGCAGCTGGATGGGCTTCTTTAGTTTGATAAAAAGGTAGGATTCTGAGACTCAAAGTATAACATAAGGGGAGACAGCATAGGAAGTCAGAAAGAGGGAGGGAAGGAGCTACTGAGGAAAGAGAAAGAGAGTGCAGGGCTGAGAGAGGGTTGTCCATGGCCCAGGGAGCTGTAGTCAAGCTGAACAAGGAAGTGAGACACAGTAAGGCAGAGAGCAGTGAATGAGGGCAGGCTAAGGTGGGACCAGACAGCTGCTGAGCAGGAGGTGATGATGAGGAGCAGGGCGGCCCCGGGTCAGGACCCCGGACAGAGGCCAGGTGGAAGACAGTGCGAGTGTACTCAGAGCTGAACTCCTGACACTGTGACAGCATCTATGCCCATCTTCCAAAAGTCTCAGGCTTGGATTGGGCATTCAGTGGCCATGGTTTCATTCCCAGTCTCCAAGCCCAGCAGCCTTGTCTTCCTGCTGAGATATCCTGCCTCTGCTCCTCTGCACAGCCCCCCTCCCTCTCCCAAATCCAGGCCTGTTCTCCTGGCACCTGGATTCTTACTGTGTCACCTGGCAAGTTGCCCAGCTTCCCTCCTTGTCCCCTTCAGGCCATTCTGAACATGGGAGTCACCTGAAGAGGGGTGGGGCTTTTACAATTCTGATGTCCAGGTCATACCCCACATCAATAAAACCAGAACGTTTGGGGATAGGGGCTAGGCATCAATTCTTTTTAAAGATCCCCAGGTGATTTCAATGTTCAGCAGGGTTTGGGAGTTACTGATACCTAAGCCATCTTCCCAAAGCACAAATTTCATCCCTCCCCTGTTGACGTGGGCTCAGTGGCTCTCCATTGCTGATGCACAGAGAACGAGAAAGTTCAGAGGAGAAAGGAATATGGACACTTCTTTCCACGCCTTAGAATTTCTTGACCTGCATTCAGAATTCCTGCAAACACATATTCATGCAAACACCATGAGAGGGCCATGGGTGGAGAGGAAGATTTAATAAACATCTACTAAGTGCTTAATTGCAAGATGGATCATATTCAATTTATATTTTTCGATCCCATAACAGATGAGGAAACACACATTAATCCTCACACCTACCTGAATTCACCAAACCTTCGCTCACAGAATTGCTTTTCCGACCTTGAAAATCTTCAAACCTGCCTCCCATTTTTCTGCCTTTTCTAATCCTGTCATCTTCTGGTGCTGAGCTATGGTTTTTCCTCCTCTAAGAAGTCTGTCCTTACTACTCCAGACTCCCCTCATGTGTGACATAAGAAGACTGGTCTGGCAGAGCAGGAAGAGGACATGGAGGAAGAGGACATGCCTGACATGGACGGTTTATACCCCAGATGAGTAAGTGAGACCCTAAGTGCCATGACTTCTGGATAGGAAAGAAAAGGGCAGCAGGAGTTCATGGGTGTCTGGAGCACTTATATTAGTTGTTGGGGTCAAAAGGGGTCCAGGAAAATTCTTATTTTTCTAATAAATGTTATAGATACCAAGAGTTTTATATCACATAACAGATTACAAAGCACATAAATTAATCCTCATACCTACTATACTATGGCAGGTATTGTTGTCTCCATTTTGCCATATAGCATTTTATTTATTTATTTTTTAGTGGCTGGCCAGTTATGGGGATCTGAAACCTTGACCTTGGTGTTATAACACTGTACTCTAACCAATTGAGCTAACCAGCCAGCCCCACAGTATGGCATTTTAAAGTTAAGAGCACAAACTCTGGGTTCAAATTCCAACTGCATCATACTAGCTGTGTGATCCTGGGAAATAAAACTCTCCAAGACTCAGTTTCCTCGTGGGCACAGTGTGCTTGGGGTGAGGATTAGCTGGGGTCATGCATGCAGTGCCTGGCAAGTTGCTTAAACATTAGGAATTAGCTATGACTGTCTTGTACAGATGAGAGAGTTGGGGTTCAGAAGAGTGCGGTGCTCATTCATACAGTTAATGGAGCTTAGATTTGGAACTCAAGGTCTATATACAGTTAGTGGCTGTTTAGGAGACACTTAATTGCTACAAAATTCTTGGTCTCCTTTTTTCAGATAGAGAAACGGACTTGGGGGGCACTCTCCTGCCCTGTGGACCCCACAGCTGGTATGAGGTCCCCAGTTCTCCTGAGCCAATGTGGCCCCTCATTGGGTGCCTGGCACTTACGAGGTACGGATGCTCTTGAGGCGGCCCTTGTGGAATGTGATGGTGGCATTGCGGCAGCAGCGGCTCTCGTAGTAGTAGAACTTGACGTTGCTGCTGGCCGTGCAGCAGTACTTGCAGTTGGGATCATTGGCCCAGGAGCAACAGCACCAGTGGCAGTTGGGGCTCTCCGCACAGGTGCAATGACAGCACTGGCAGTTCCGCTCATCCTTGTAAGGGCAGGGGAAACAGGTGCAGTTCCGCTCCGAGGTGAAGATGAACTTGCAGCACAGACAGGAGCATAAGTGAGGACAACATCTCTGCCATGTACAACATGGAGAACAAACACACATAGCAGTCTCCATGGCATCTACATAATTTTCACCTGGCCCCTACTACTCTTGATGCCTCCTCTACCAGAATCCTGCAGTCAGTTCTCCAGTGGAGGGGTCCCTCTTCCCTCTGGTCAGGTTGTCAGCTTGGGGGTTGCAAGAAGTTGACTTATGAGGCCTTCACAGGTGGTGTCTGTGCCAGGAAGCTCATGGGCTGGCATTTACATATAGCACCTGAGTGCATTTACTTATGTCACAATCCCTGTCCCCCCACCATGTCTCACCATACTGGGTAGATAGGAGGATGAGAACTGGGGCGTGGTGGCAGGTGGGTTGATGGACACTCCATGCTTCCATAGGACCAGATCCAGAGCAGTGGTGAAGCAATGAGCATCCTGGAGGTTTAGCTGTCACTTGTCACCTCTGGGGTTATGGAGTAGATTTCAGAAGCTATTTCTCCTTATTTGATGCTTTGCCTGCAATTTGGGCTCCTTGACTTCAGGGTATGTCTTCATAGACTGCAAGGTCTGGGTATGATTAATTGGCAAAGTAGATTGACATATTTTTTCTCTTTTTGGACTTTTTCTACCTCGTTAGAACTCTTTATTTGGTGAGCAAAGCACAGTGTTTACAAATAATAGCAATTCCACATTTAAAGAGATATCACCATCTGGAGAAAGAATTAAAGGGAAAAAAGATATAGGTTTACTTAGGCACTTCTTTTAGTGGTCATTGATTTTGTCAATCTCTGCATAGTAATTTTTATGCTCATTTTTATGCGGCTTCTTGCAGAAGCCTCTGAGTATTCCTGGCTTTTCTCCATCTTCATGGGGTTTGGCTGTGACTCAAGCCTTGTTTCCTCTACTCTACCCGAATCCCACCTCACTATGCCCCTTTTTTCAAGAGGTGAAGACTGTACATGAGAATCTTTAACTGTTCTGCTAGTACATGCTCAGAATCCCTAGAAAAAAGACCCTATATTTTAGAGGAGAATTTCATTTTTCATTTTAAGCAGCTTGCAAAGATTAAAAGAGCAGAAATTTCATGGCCATACCACACTGTAGTATGAACACTATCTTATTATTTTTCCAAAAAGAATCAGAAGTGAGAGCTGAATTTGGCTGCAGGAGTTTATTGCATAATTTATCATCTCTCCTTATGATTATCACCTTTATAATAGGAAAGAATATTCCTTGAGTGCTAACTGTGCTAACCACACATTGATTTTAAATTTCTACAAATGAAAATCCTGAATTGTAGGGTATGTGCCTTATCTTTTTTGATAGATACTACTAAGTTACTTACTCAAATAAATGTGCCAGTTTATACTGATACCAGCAATGGATGGGAAACCCCTTTCCCTTACATTTGCCCAAATTCAATTTTATTAATATCCTCCCCATCCTGCACAGAGGTTTGAGTTTCATTCCTAGATTTATGGTGCATTTTCATCATTGGTCTCTCAAAGTTCACCTCTTGTGTTTGTTTCTTAAAATTTTATTGAGATATAATTCTCTTACCATTACATTTACCAGTGTAAAGTGAACAATTCAATAGTTATCAGTGTATTCATAAAATTGTGCAACTGTCACCACTATATAATCTGGAAACATTTTCATCACCCTCAAAAGACATTCGGTAGCAGTTACTCCTCATTCCCCCTTTCCCCAGACCTTGGCAAAGAATCTGCTTTCTGTATTTATGGAGTGGTCTATTCTGGACATTTCACATAAATCGAAGCATATAATATGTGGCTTTTGGGTCTGGCTTCTTTAACTTCACATAATGATTTCAAGCTTCATTCATGTTGTAGCAGGTGTCAGTATTTCATTTTTCTATGGCTGAATAATATTGTATGGATATTCCACATTATGTTTATCCACTATCAGTTGGTGGACATTTGCACTGTTTCCACTTTTTGGCTGTCATAAATAATGTCGCTGTGAGCATTTGCGTACACGTTTTTGTATAAACGTATGTTTTCACTTATCATGGGTATATACCTAGGAGGGAAATTGCTGGGTCATATAGCAACTCTTATGTTGAACTTTTCGAGGAAATGACAAACTGTTTTCCAAAGTGACTGCACAACTTTGCACTCCTACCAGCAGTGCACGAGGGTTTTAGTTTCTAAACATACTTACCCAAACTTGCTAGTGTCCTTTCTTAATTTTATTTTTTTTTATTATGGCCCTCATAATAGGTATAAAGTGGTAACTCATTGTGGTTTAGATTTGAATTTCCCAGCTGGTGAATAATGTTGAGAATTTTTTCATGTGACCATCTGTATATCTTTTTAGGAGGAATGTCTATTTAAATCCTTTGCCCGTTTTGAAATTGAGTTATTTGTCTTTTTATTGTTGAACTGTAAAAGCTCTTTTTTAATTTAAAAATTTAATTGTACGTATTTGTGGGATACAGTGTGTTGTTTCAATACATGTATGTTTGTACAATAATTCATTTAGGGTAAATACATGTCCCTCCCTTGAACATTTATCTTTTCTTTGTGGTGATTGAGGTCAGGATCCTCTACTCTAGCCAGAAATATGTGATATAATATTATTAGCTCTAGTCAGCCTAGAACACCAGAATGTAAGAGCTGTTTATATGATCTGGATACTAGACTCTTACCAGATACATGATGGAAATTATTTCCTCCATTCTATGGGTTGTCTTTTAATTTTTTAATAGTGTCCTTTGAAGCACCAAAGTTTTTAATTCTGAAGTCTAATTGATCTCCATTTTTTGTAGCTTGCCATTTTAGTGTCATGTAAGAAACTGCTACCTAATCTAAGGTCATGAAGATTTACACTTATGTTCTATCCTAATAGCTTCATAGTTTGAGCTCTTACACGTAGGTTTTTGATTTATTTTGAATTAATTTTTGTATTTGGTGGAAGGTAGGGGTCCAATTCTATTCTTTTGCATGTGGATATCCAATTCTTCCAGCAACATTTGTTAAAAAGACTGCTTTTTCCCCACTGAATGGTCTTGAAAACCTTGTTGAAAATCAGTTGACCATAGGTATACGTATCATTAGTGAACTCTGAATTCTGTTCTTTTGATCTATATGTCTATTCTTATGCCAACCATACTGTCTTGATTACTACAACTTTGTGGTAAGTTTTAAAATTGTAAGTGTGAGTTCTCCATTTTTGTTTTTCTTTTAAGATTGTCTTGGAAATTCTGGGTGCCTTGTATTTCCATATAAAATTTTAGGATGACCTCTACTGCTTTTGCACAAAAGTCCATTAAAATCTTGATAGAGATTGCACTGAATCTGTAGATCAATTTGGGGAGTGTTGTCATCATTAAGTTTTCCAATCCATGAACACAGGATGTTTTCCCCTTTATTTATGTCTTCTTTAATTTCTTTCAACAATACTTTATAGTTTTCAGCTTGCAGGTCTTGCACTTCTATGGTTAAATATATTCCTAAGTATTTTATTCTTTTGATGCTATTGTAAATATAATTGTTTTCTTAATTTTATTTTTGAATTGCTCACTGTTAACATGTAGAAATACAACCGATTTTTCTGTATTAACCTTGTATCCTGCAACCTTGCTGAATGAACACATTTATTAGCTCTAATCTTTTTTTTTTTATTGATTTTAAAAGGATTTTCTATATATATAACTTCATGTCATCTGTGAATAGAGATACTTTTACTTTTTCTTTTCCAATTTGGATGCTTTTTTTTTTTTTTTTCTTGCCTAATCATTATAGTTAGATCTTCTGGTACAATGTTGAATAGAAGTGGCAGGAGTGGATAGCCTTGTGTTGCTCCTAATCATAGGGGAAAAAGTTTTAGTTTTTCACTGTTAAGTATGATATTAGCTATTGGTTATTCACAGACATCCTTTATCAGGTTCAGGATGTTCTATTCTTTTTTTTAAATTTTATTATTTTATTTTTTTTGTCGTTTTTTCGTGACCGGCACTCAGCCAGTGAGTGCACTGGTCAGTCCTATATAGGATCCGAACCCGCGGCGGGAGCGTCGCCGCGCTGCCAGCGCAGCACTCTACCAAGTGCGCCACGGGCTCGGCCCAGGATGTTCTATTCTATTCCTAGTTTATTGAATGTGTGTGTGTGTGTGTGTGTGTGTGTGTGTGTGTGTGTGTGTGTGTGTCATGAAAGGGTGTTGAATTTTGTTAGATTCTTTTTTTCTGCATCTATCATGATTTTTGCCCTTTTTTATATTTTTCCTATTTTCTATTTTTTTCTATTAATATTAATATGGTAATTACATTGTTTGATTTTTATATGTTGAATCAATCTTGCACTCCCAATATAAATTCTACTTGTTTATGATGTAGTTTTGTATTTTGTTAAATTTGATTTGATAGTATTTTGTTGAGGAATTTTGTGTCTATATTCATAAGGAATATTGGTTTGTAGATTCTTTTCTAGTCATGTCTTTTGTTTGGTACCATAGAATGAGTTGGCAAGTATTTCCTTCTTTTCTATTTTTTTTGAAGAATTTGTGAAGTATTGGCATTAATTTGTCTTTAAACATTTGGAAGAATTCACCACTAAAATCATCTTGTCTGGTCTCTTCTCTGTGGATTTTTTTGATTATTAACTGAATCTCTTTACTAGATATAGGCCTATTAAGATTGTCTATTTCTTTTTCAGGTTGGTTTTGTAGTTTGTGTCTTACTAAAAATGTTTCCATTTCATCTAGGTAATCTAATTTGTTAGTGTACAGTTGTTCATAGCACTCACTTATAATCCTTTTTATCTCAGTAAGATTAGTACTAACATACCCTCTTTCATTCTCAATTTTAGTAATGTCTTTTCTCTCTTTTTCATGGTAAATCTAGCTAGATGTTTGTAAATTTTGTTGATCTTTTCAAAGAACCAATGTTTGGTTTTGTTCATTTTCAGTACTATATTTCCATATAATAGTACATTGATTTCTGCTATAACCTTTATTATTTCTTTCCTTCTGCATGTTTTAGGTTTAGTTTGGTTTTGCTTTTCTAGTTTATTAAATTGAAGGGTTAGCTTATTAATTTGAGATCTTCATTTTTAAGTAGAACTTTATAGCTATAAATATCTCTCTGAGGTCCTGCTTTGCCTGCATACCATAAATTGTGATATGTTATGTTTTAATTTTAATTCATATCAAAGCATTTTATAATTTCCCCTGTGATTTCGTCTTTGATCCATTGGTTATTTAGTAGTGGTTTAAAATTTCCACATATTTTTGAATTTCATAAATTTCCTTCTGTTACTGATTTGGAATTTAATTTCACTGTGGTCTGAGAACATACTTTGTATGGTTTCAATCCTTTGAATTTATTGAAATTTGTTTTAAGACCTAACATATGATATATCCTGGAGAATTTTTCCTGTGCATTTGAAAAGAATATTTATTTCACTATTGTTGGATAGAGTATTCCAGTTTTGTTAGATCTAGTTTGTTTTTATTGTTGTTCACATCTTCTGTTTTCTTACAGATCTTGAGTGGAGTTTTGTCCATTATTAAAAGTAGGCTACTAAAATCTCAAATATTATTGTTGATTTTCTATTTCTCCCTTTAATTCTGTAAGTTTTTGCTTCCTATATTTTGGGACTCTGTTGTTAGGAGATATATGTTTACTATTGCTATATCATTTTGATGGATTGACTCTTTTATTATAATAAAATACCCTCTGTCCCTAGTAAAAAAACTTAACTAACAATTTTTTGTCTTGAAATATATTTTGTCTTTTTTGGTTACTGTTTGCACAATATGTCTTTTTCTATTCTTTTACTTTCAGCCTATTTGTGTTTTGAATCCAAAATTATTCTCTTGTAGATATCCAACATTTAGATCTCTAAAAAATCTATTCTGCCAACATCTTTCTTTTAATTGGAGAGTTTAATTTATTCACATTTAATGGAATTTATATCTGCCATTTTTCTATTTATTTACTGTATGTCTTACATCTTTTTTGTTACTCAGTTCCTCCATTATTGCATTCTTTTGCATTAAATAGATGTTTTCTAGTGTACCATTAAACCTCGCCATTTTAAAAAAGATATAATTTGTAACTATTTTATTTTTCCTGAGATTACCATCAGTACCATCTTAATTTCTAACAATTTCATTCTAATTGTCACCAACTTAATTTCTATAGTATGCAAAAACTTTTCTCCTATATAGTCAATTTCCCCTTTTGTTTGTGCTGTTATCATCAAAAATTACAAATTCATACATTATATGCCTAACAATGTAGACTGACAATTATTGAATTATGTAGTTATCTTTTAAGCCACATAGGAAAAAATTATAAGCAAAAAATACTTTTATATTTTAAAAAATACTTATTGTATAGTTACTGGTGTATAGTTTAAATGTGTGTTAAATAACAGTTAGATCAAAGCAAAATACAAATAAAATTGCTGAATTTCTTAAGGATAAAAATAATGAAAGCATGACATATTACAGTCTATTGGATATAGGTAAGGCAGTTTTCGAAGGGAAATGTATAGCATTAACTATCTTTTATCAATGAAATTGAAAAGCAGAAGTGAGTTAAAGGCCCAATTCAAAAACTTGTAAAAGAATAATAAAATAAACAAAAAAGCAGAGGGATCGAAATTAATAAAAAGAAAAGCAGAAATTAATGATTTGGAAAACATAAAATAACAAGTAGATAAATACAACAGCTGATTCTTTGAAAAAGAAATTAACCAAGTTGACAAAACACCCACAAATCTAACAGAAAAAAATGGAGAAAGTGCAAATACACAAAGTTAAAAATAACAAAAAAGGAATAATCAAGACAGAAATTAAATAGAATAATTAAGTAATAAATTAAGTAAAAATCAAGTAAAAATTTTAAGGAAATTGTATTGGACTATTGTGCATAACTCTGCAAATTAATTTTAAACCCTAAATGAAATGGACAAT
This sequence comes from Cynocephalus volans, assembly GCF_027409185.1. Lineage (NCBI taxonomy): Eukaryota > Metazoa > Chordata > Mammalia > Dermoptera > Cynocephalidae > Cynocephalus > Cynocephalus volans. The sequence continues at coordinate 18,767,907 of NC_084470.1, forward strand.
TTTCTAGGAAAATGGAATTTACCAGATTGATCCCAGTAGTACCAGAAAATCCAAACAGATGAACTGTCATAGGATGAGTAGAGAATATAATAAAATTACTCCCTCACAAGTAAGCAACAGGCCCACATAGTTGTTACAGGGGAATTCTGACGAGCCTTCAAAGATTAGAGAATACTATGTGACATGAACAATTATAGAGGATATAAAAGGAAAGAAAACTGCCTAATTCTTTTTATGTGGCCAAAATGAAGTCATGAATCCTAACCTGACAAAGATTGCACCAAAAGAAGAAAACTAGAGCCAATCTCATTTAATGCAAAACCAATGCAAACCTTTCAATAAAATATTCAACAGGGGCAGTCCCTGCTTCTGAAAGAGGCCTGAGAGCTGCCAGGCCCACATGCCCCAAGCCAGCTGCCCTGGAACAAGCAGGCACCATGCTACAGGACCCCCAGCCCAGGCCAGTCCCCACCACCCAGAGAGGCCTGGGAGCTGCCGGGCCCACATGCCCCGAGCCAGCCACACTGGAATAGGCAGGCACCATGCTGCAGGACTCCCAGCCCAGGCCACTACCTGCCACCCAGAGAGGCCCGAGAGCTGCCGGGCCCACATGACCTGAGCCAGCTGTACTGGAATCAGCAGGCACTGTGCTGCAGGGCCCACAGCCCAGAGAGGCTTGAGAGCTGCCAGGTCCAGAAGCCCTGAGCCAGCAGTGCCAAATTGGTAGTCCCTGCAGGATCTAGGCCAGACATCAGGATGGAATGAGTAGACTGTGAAACCCCCTGCAACAATGATCAAACACCAAAGGAAAGATACCAGAAATATGAAAAATCAAAAAAGTATGACACCACCAAAGGAAAATAATAACTATCAAGCACTAGATCCTATAATAGAACAGGAAGTCCTTGACATGACTGACAAGGAATTTCAAGCAACAATTCTAAGGAAATTAAATGAGATAAAAACTCAATTAAACAACACAATGAAATGAGAAAAAGTATACAGAACATGAAAGAAGAAATGTACAAAGAGATCAATGCCCTGAAAAAAGAATGTAGCTGAGCTTGTGGAGCTGAATAATTCATTCAATGAAACAAACAAACAAACAAACAAACAAAAAAACCAGAGAGCTTAACCAGCAAGCTAGATCAAGCAGAAGAGAGAATTTATGACCTTGAAGACAGCCTGTTTGAAATAACACATGTGGACAAAAGAAAAAAAAAAAGAAAAAAGACTTAAAAAAATCTAAGAGAGATAACAGACAGCCTTAAGTGCTCAAATTTCTGTATCATGGGTATTCCAGAAGGGGAGGAAAAAGGAAATGGCATTGTAAACATATTCAACAAAATAATAGCAGAAAACTTCCCAGGTATAGGGAAAGACGCAGATCTTTGGATTTAGGAGGCTTGAAGATGCCCAAACATATTCAACCCAAAAAGTTCCTCTGCAAGACATATTATAGTTAAATTGGCAAAACTCAAAGACAAAGAGACAATCTTAAAATCTGCTAGAGAGGTGTCACGTCACCTATAAGGGAGCCCCAATCAGACTAACATCTGACTTTTCATTGTAAACCCTAAAAGCCAGAAAGGAATGGGATGATATATTCAAAATACTAACAGACAAAAATTGCCAGCCAAAAATACTTTAGCCAGCAAGACTATCCTTCTGAAATGAAGGACAAATAGTATATTTCTCAGACAAACAAAAACTGTGGGAGTTCACTACCCCACGACCAGCCCTACAAGAAATTCTCAAGGGAGTACTGGATTTGGTTCCTGAAAAACAACCATCACTGCCATGAATATTCAAAAGAACAATACTTACCAGTAAAATAAAAATGCTAACAACAAGGAGAAAAAATAGTTTACCTATCGCCCCAAGAAACCAACAAACACAGAACACAAACACTAAATCAGAAAGAAAGGAACAAAAGATCCTTAAGACATCCCAACAAAAATCAATAAAATGCCAGGAGAAATCAACACCTTTGAATAATTACTCTAAATGTAAAAGGTTTAAATTCCCCACTCAAAAGACAAGACTGACTGACTGGATTAAAAAGATGGACCCAACAATATGCTGCCTTCAAGAGACTCACCTCACCTGTAAACACACACATAGACTAAGAGTGAAAGGATGGAAAAAGATATACCATGCAAATAGAAATGAGAAATGAGCTAGAGTAGCTATTCTTATATTAGATAAAATAGACTTTAAGCCAAAAACTGTAAAAAGAGATGAAGAAGACCACTATATAATGATAAAAGGATCTATCCATCAAGAAGACATAACAGTCATAAATATCTATGCATCCAACATTGGAGCAGCCAGATTTATAAAGCAAACACTATTAGGCCTAAAGAATGAGATAGACACTAACACCATAATAACTGAGGACCTGATCACCCCACTCTCATTGGACAAATCATCTAGGCAAAAAATCAGTAGAGAAACACAAGATCTAAACACTTTAGACCTATTGGACTTAGTAGATATCTACAGAACATTACATCCAACAACCTCAGAATATTCATTCTTATCATCAGTGCCAGGAACAATCTCCAGGTTAGACCACCTGTTAGGTCACAAATCAATTCTCAAGAAATTAAAAAAATTGTAATTATTCCATGTATTTTTTCAGATCACAATGGATTAAAATTAGAAATCAATAACAAATGAAACTGTGGAAACTATACAAACACATGGAAATTAAACATCATTCTACTTAATGACATATGGGTCCAAGAAGAAATTAAACAGGAAATCAAAAAATTTCTAGAAACAATTGAAAATAATGACACATCATACCAAAACCTGTGGGATACTGCAAAAGCAGTACTAAGGAGGAAATTTATCTCATTAAATGCTTGCTTCAGAAGAATGGAAAGATGGCAAGTAAACAACATAACATTTCACCTTAAAGAACTAGAAAAACAAGAATTGTCCAAACCCAAAGTTAATAGAAAGAAATAATTAAGATCAAATCAGAACTAAATGAAATAGAACCTCCAAAAATGATACAAAGGATCAATGAAACAAAAAGTTGGTTTTTGAAAAGATAAATAAATTTGACAAGCCATTAGCAAGGCTAACCAAAGAACAGAGAAGACCCAAAAAACAAAAATTAGAAGTGAAGAAGGTGATATTACAACTGATACCTCAGAAATACAAGGAATCATCACAAACTACTAAAAAAAAGTATATGCCAACAAATTTGAAAATCTGGAGGAAATGGATACATTTCTGGACACACACAAACTACCAAAACTGAGCCAAGAAGATACAGAACATATGAAGAGACCAGTAACAATAAAAGAGATTGAAGCTGTCATCAGAAGTCTCTCAACAAAGAAAAGACAAAGACTAGATGGGTTCACTGCAGAATTCTACCAAACCTTCAAAGAGGAATTGATACCAATTCCCTACAAACTATTACAAAAGATTGAAACACAGGCCATTCTCCTAACCTAATCCTATGAGGCAAACATCACCCTAATACCAAAACCAGGCAAATACACAACACAAAAAGAAAACTACAGGCCAATAACCTTGATGAATACACACAAAAATCCTCAATAAAATATTAGCTAACAGAATACAGTAACACATATACAAAATTATACACCATGATTATGTGGGACTCAGCCCAGAGATGCAAGGTTGGTTCAACATATGCAAATCAATAAATGTGATACACCACATCAATAAAATCAAAGACAAAGACCATATGATCATCTCTATAGATGCTGAAAAAGCATTTGACAAAATTCAACATTTCTTCATGATAAAGACTCTCTACAAGTTAGGTATAGAAGGAAAGTATCTCAACACAGTTAAAGCCATATATGACAAACCCACTGCAAATATCATCCTGAATGGGGAAAGTGGAAAGCTTTTTCCTTAAGAACAGGAACTAGACAAGGATGCCCACTCTCACCACTCCTATTCAACATAGTGTTGAAAGTTCTAGTTGGAGCAATCAGGGAAGAGAAGGAAATAAAGGACATCCAGATTGGAAAAGATGAAGTCAAATTGTCCCTGCTTGCAGATGATATGATCCTATATATTGAACAGCCTAAAGCCTCTGCAAAAAAATTCTTAGAGTTGATAAACGATTTCAGCAAAGTTGCAAGTTACAAAATCAACACAGAAGAATTAGTAGTATTTCTATACTCCAACAGTGAATGTGCAGAAAAACAAACCAAGAAAGCTAGCCCATAAGCAAAGCCACCACAAAAAATAAAACACTTAGGAATAAAGTTAACCAAGAATGTGAAAAATCTCTATGATGAGAACTACAAACCACTGTTCAGAGAAATTAAAGAGGACACAAGAAGATGGAAAGATATCCCAGGTCTTGGAGTAGAAGAATTAACATTGTGAAAATGTCCATAGTATCCAAAGTGATCTACAAATTCAATGCAATCTCCATCAAAATTCCAATGACGTTTTTCTCTGAAATGGAAAAAACTATCCTAACACTTATATAGAATAACAAAAGACCACAAATAGTCAAAGCAATTCCGAGCAAAAAAAAAAAAATAAATAAATAAAAAATAAAAATGAAGCTGGAGGCATAACACTACCAGACTTAAAGTTATACTACAAAGCTATACTAACCAAAACAGCATGGTACTGGCATAAAAATGGACACATGGATCAATGAAATAGAATAGGGACTCCAGAAATCAACTCCTACACCTACAACCATCTGATCTTTGACAAAGGCACCAAGTCTACACACTGTGGAAGAGACTGCCTCTTCAACAAATGGTGCTGGGAAAACTGGATATCCATATACAGGAGAATGAAACTAGACCCATACCTCTGACCATATACCAAACTCACTCAAAATGGATTAAAAAATTAAATATACACCTTGAAACAATAAAACTCCTTAAAGAAAACATAGGGGAAACACTCCAGGAAGTAGGATTGGGTACAGAGTTCATGAATATGACTCCCAAAGCACAGGCAACCTAAGGAAAAATAAACAAGTGGGATTATATCAAACTAAAAAGCTCTGCACAGCAAAAGAAATAATTATCAGAGTTAAAAGACAACCAACAGAGTGGGAGAAAATATTTGCAAAAAATCATCTGTTAAAGGATTAATATTCAGAATATACAAGGAACTCAAACAACTTTACAGCAAAAAAACAAGTAACCTAATTAAAAAATGGGCAAGGGAGCTTAATTTCTCAAAGGAAGATATATGAATGGCCAACAGACACAGGAAAAAATGCTCAACATCATTCAGCACTTGGGAAATGCAAATCAAAGCACTTTGAGATACCATCTCACTCTATTTAGGATGGCTAATACCCAAAAGACTGAGAATGATAAATGCTGGCGAGGATGTGGAGAAAAAGAAACCCTCCTACACTGTTGGTGGGACTGAAAAATGGTGCAGCCTTTATGGAAAATGGTTTGGAGGTTCCTCAATTACAGATAGACCTACCATAAGATCCAGCTATTCCACTGCTGGGCATATACCTAGAGGAATGGAAATCATCATGCTGAAGGGATACCTGTACTCCCATGTTTATTGAAGGTCTATTTACAATAGCCAAGAGTTGGAACCAGCCCAAATATCTATCATCAGATGAGTGGATACGGAAAATGTGGTACATCTACACAATGGAATACTACTCTACTATAAAAAAGAATGAAATGCTACCATTCACAGCACATGGATGGACTTAGAAAAAATTATATTAGGTGAAATAAGTCAGGCACAGAAAGAAAAATACCACATGTTCTCACTTATTTGTGGGAGCTAAAAATAAATAAATAAATACACACCCAAATGGGGGGCAGGCAGGAATGAAGATACAGCAATCACAATTCCTTGAACTTGTTAAGGCAAGTGAACAGATATGATGTTGGTGGGTGGGAGCGGGGAGAGGGAGCGAGGGGGGAGGAATTGGTAAAGGGACACAAAAGTCAACTACATTGTATATTGATAAAATAAAAAAACCCACCAATAATAAAGGAATTTATAGTTACTTGGTTTATATGATAAAATGTAAATATTTCAGCCCCAAAGCAGTATAATATTTGAAAATACTAGATGGTTTCTAGAAAATGTCATAAAAGGCAATAATGCTCACTAACACCCCCTGCTATTTAACCTGGTATTGGAGGTACAAGTCAATGTACCTGAACAGGAGAAAGTACTTAAAGAAACAGTAATTGGAAAGACACAGGAAAGGCATAAGCAACAAAAGCCAAAATAGACAACTGGGACTACATAAAACTAAAAAGCTTCTGCATAGCAAAGGAAGAAATCAAGAGAATGTAAAGGCAACCTATAGAATGGGAGAAAATATTTGAAAACTATATATCTGATAAATGATTTATATCCAAAATATACAAGGAACTCAAACAACTCATTAGCCAGAAAACAAATAACTTGATTATAAAGTGGGCAAAGGACTTGTATGTGTAGACATTACTCCAGAGAAGACATACAAATGGCCAACAGGTATATAAAAAGCTGTTCAGCGTCACTTACCATGAAGGAGATGCAAATCAAACCTGCAATGATATACCACTTCACACCTGTCAGAATGGCTATTATCAAAAAAAAAAAAAATGGATAAGAAATGTTGGTGAGGATATAGAGAAAGGTAACCCTTGTACACTGTTGCTGGAAATGTGAACTGGTGCAGCCACTATGAAAAACAGTACGGAGGTTCTTCAAAAAATTAAAAATAGAGCTATTGTACTATCCAGCAATCCCACTTCTGGGTACATATCGAGGGAATTGAATCAGGACCTCAAAAAGATATTTACACTCCCATGTTCATTGTAGCATTGTTCACAATAGCTAAGACACAGAAGAAACCTAAATATCCATTGTTGAATGAATAGATAAAGAAAATATTATTCAGTCAGAAAAGAATGAAATCCTGTCATTTACAACAACATGGATGAATCTGGAGAACATTATGCTAAGTGAAATAAGCGAGACAGAAAGGAACAAATACTATATGATACCACTTATATGATGAATCTAAAATGGTTAAACTCATCGATGCAGAGAGTGGAATTGTAGTTGCCAGGAAGGAGGATATGGGGAGGTATTAGTCAAACACTACAAAGTTTCACTTATGCAAGATGAATAAGTTCTAGAGATCTACTGTATATCATAGTTAATAATATCCTAAGAGGGTAGATCTTATTATTTTTTTATAACTAAAAAAAATGGTGTAAGAAAACTTTTGGAAGTGATGGATAGGTTTATGGCCTAAATTGTGGTGGTGATGGTTTCACAGGTGTGTCATTTAACATGTTCCTCCATCCCCTGCATTTTCTAATGATTGGTTGCTGGATGCTGAAGCTTGGTCTCGCTCAGGTCAGATTTGGCTTAAGACATATAAGTTCTTACCACAGGAGGCCTATTATGTCTGATCATCTCCCTGTGACATTAGCAGACATTGACGATCATTTGCTAGATCCATTTTTTCAATAGCGGTTTGCAAAATACCACATTCTAATTGTTTTATCCCCTTTTTTATTTTCTAGCTGGGATACTTCAACAGACAGAAATGTTCCCTCCTCAGCTATTTATGGTTACCCAGAGGAACAATGCACACAGGAAAGACAGGATAAATGCTGTTGACTCTTCCCTTTAACTTACTAGTTTTAGGAAAAAAAAGATATCAAATCTTTGCCTCTGATACAAGGTACAAATCTTTTCCAGTTTGTCATTTGTCTTTCTACTTGGTTTATGGGGTTAGTATTTTGAAGGTTTTTTTGTTTTATTTTTCTGCCATTAATACTTTATATTGCTACATAAATATCTCCCTATGTTTATCCAGTAAGCAACATTTTAATAAGCTAATCCATTATATGAAAGTAACAGTGTGTACAGTTGTCTTGAATTTGTAGAATATTTAAATATTTTCAAAATATTCACAATTATAGTTTTCCCTCTTTTTCTGGGTTATTTCCTTACAATGTGTCCTAGAATTTGGATTATATGGGGAAAGGACATTAACTTCTTTATGATTCTTATTATGTATAACTAAAAGTGGTCAACAGTTTACATTATCCAACCACTTCTAGTTTTGACATCAAAATTACACTTTGGCATTTAAATAAGCTTTATAGAACTTGTGGGTGGGGGAGAATGTGGGAAAAAAAGAACAGTATTGGAAAATGAGAAAAATTTAAACAGTACCCATGGGAAACAATATGAGAAAAATAACATCTCTCACAGTTTTTAAATCCTAAGGTATGTTTCATATAACCAATTATTATATTCAGTAGAAAAAAAGTTTTGTTTAAACTTTCTACTCTCTAAAATCTTCACATCTGAATGTTCTATTTTATCCATTTGTATTTGAAAAATAGGAAAATAACAACCAAAATCACATTCCATGCAGATTAGTAATGAAAAGTGCTTATGTGAAATTTTTATGGAATTGTTAAAACGCACACAAAACAATGGAAATCATTATGTTGAAGGGATACCTGCACTCACTCCCATATTCATTGCAGCTCTATTTACAATAGCCAAGATATGGCACCAACCTAATTGTCCATGGATGGACAACTGGATAAGGAAAATGTGGTATGTATACACCATGGAATACTACACAGCCAAAAGAAAGAATGAAATTCTGCCATTTGCAGCAACATGGATGAGCTTGGAGAAAATTATGTCAAGTGAAATAAGTCAGGCACAGGACGAGACATACCACGTGTTCTCACTCATAAGTGGGAGCTAAGAAATAAGGAAAAAAAGCCCCACTGCAATAATACATTGAAGTTTGAGAACAGAACAGAACTGTGGTTACTACAGGTGAGAAAGAGGGAGGGGAGGGGTTAGGGAAAAATTGGGTAATGGACACAAAGAATAATTATGTTTCATAATGATGAACATGCTAATAGTACTGATTCGATCATCACATATTATACAGAAATACTGATAGTCAACGCTGTACCCCACAAATATGAATAATCAATTGAACAGTTTATGTAAATTGCCTGTAACCATATGTAAATTTACTCACTTTTGCTTATAATATGGAGAAATGCAAAGTAAAACTATACTTCACAGTTTTTTGCCCATCAGATTACCAAAATCAGAAAAAATTGAGAACATATTCTGTTGACAAAGCTCTAGGGGAACAGAAGTTCTCATGTATTACTGGTGAGAATGTTAAATGGCACAAGCCCTGTGGAAAGGAATTTGACAAAACTCTCAATATTACATTTGCCTGTTGATTCAATAATACCATTCCTAAGAATCTCTCCCAAATATACACTGACAAAAACACAAAAAGATTAATTCACAGGACTATTCATTATGGCACTATTTGTAATAGCACAAAACTAGAGACAATAAGAAAATCCGCCAATAGGAACTGATCAAATAAACTAATGTACATCCATATAGTGGTGTCTAATGCAGCTGTTACAAGAATGGGAAAGACCCCAGTGTACTGTTCTAAACTGATTTTTAAGATATATTATTGAGTAAGAAAAGCAAGATGTAGAAATGTGCATATAATATTCTACGATTAATCTCAGGAAAGGTCTTAAGTCTGGTTTATGTTTTCATATGATGTGGAAATATAAACCCAAAGCTAAGATTTATGAGAGAAGGCAGGAACAGGGTGGAAGGGACTATATATTTCAGTTTATAAAACTGGTTTTAAAACCATTTAAACATTTTACATAATTGTAAAACAGAAGTAAACTAAAAAGGGCAACTCTAAAAATTAAAGCAAAATGAAAGAAATGAACCTAACTATAAATTGAGTTGGTAGCATGCCCATACAAAGAGGAATTATTTTGAGTTAGCTTAAAACACAATAATTTGGCTGTACATCCCTAGTGGGGTTTATACCTAAGGACAAACAAAACAAAATAAGGAGAAATGTTAAGTTTCATAAAATATTGTGATGATAGTTTGGGTATTGTTATTCTGAAAATGTTGTGCATGTATTGTACAATAAAGCAAATGAGGAATTACGTTGATACCAGTGAGAATCAGAATTTCTGGCATGGAAGAAAGGACATACAGATGGATGACTGTTGAAGTCTAGAAAACCTGGTAGTCCCAAATTTGAATGTGAAATATCAATTTTAACTCATACTGTATTTATGAAAAAAAAAGTATGTCTAACTCTGGCCACAGAAAAGGCCCAGAGACCATGACTTACCCAGTAGTAATGGGCCCTCTTATCTCCCAGATTGTGGTCTCTGAATATCACTAAAGGGAACTAAAGCTCTTTTCCAGATCACTTCCAGGGCAAGAAGTGTAAAACAAATATGGGCTTAGTTCTATATTTCACAACACTCAGCAGGTCCCCTCTGGCACCAGTTTATTTAGCTTTGCTAGAGTATATATAGGACAGGAAGGACAGCAGGGCAAGGTCAGGTGTGACAGGTCAGGTGTGACAGCTCAGGCATGACAGAATGAGACCAAATGAGCTGGTGTAGTAATGCTGTGGTGTGCTGCCTGGGCACCTTGGTAGGTCTGAGACACTCATTCTTCCAGTTGCTTGGAATGTTGGTTGCTCACAGTCCATAGCTGAATCTTTCTTCGGGAATTGCTCTCAGTTGGAGGGGAGCTGTCTGTCTCAAGATTATTCCCCTATTCAGGGAGCAGTCCTGCCTAAATTGGGACAACTTTAAAGGCCATTCCAGCTACCAAGGAGGTCCTGTTAGATTGGCTGAGGTCTACAGCTGTAATTATATTACAGTTTAGCTTTTTCCTCTGAGCAATCCTATTTGCCTCACTCCCCAAGAGCATTCCCCAGGAAACCTCCTGTATGCAAATCTCCATCTCACAGTCTGTTTCTTGTGGAGCCTAGCCCAAGAAAATGGGTATGGGATCTTCCCAGCTTATAAGCTCCATTCCCCATGTAAGCCAATATCTTTTATTTCATTTCATGGGAATAGCTTCCAGGGATCCTAGCAAGGGACATGCTTAGTTAAAACAATGCATTCATTCAGAGAAGCTCAAACTATGGATTCCCATTAGGCATTTATAGTTCATTCACAGTGCTCCCAGACAAGGTCTACTTTAATAATTATAAGTCATTTTTACCATAGGCAATGTTGCCTAGTAACATAGCTCAAATTCCACCTTTATTAGGTTTCCAGGGGAACAGAGATAGAAAGTTCATACAAGGTCATTTTTCCATAGAGAGAAAGAGAATGAATTTTGTTAACCCTTTATTCACATTTAAAAACCAGGGCTGGCCCATGGCTTACTCGGGAGAGTGTGGTGCTGATAACACCAAGGCCATGGGTTTGGATCCCTATATAGGGTGGCTGGTTAGCTCACTTGGGAGAGTGTGGTGCTGACAACACCAAGTCAAGGGTTAAGATCCCCTTACCAGTCATCTTTTAAAAAACAACATCAAAAAACAAAACAAAACAAAAAAAGCCCTATGAGTTCACAAAGATAACTGAAACAAAGCTAAGATCCCAACAACCATCATTCAGAGGACACTAGAAAACTAACTCATTATTTTGAGATGTGGTAAATAAAGGGAAAGAATAATTCATCTGGACTTTCCTATATGAACTGTGCCTTAGGATAATGAATGAGTTAATAAAGGGAATTTTCTCAGTATAGAAGTATCGCAGCTAATAAATGAAGAAGGACAGAATTAAGATATCAATATCACCCTTTGCCAGTTTCTGCTGAAAAGATGGAACTGGACCATGATCACCAGTGACTGCTAATAGCACCCAAGTGAGACATCCAGACATTGTGCGTCCTTGATGGAAGTACACAATGCTACCTATAAAGTATTCCTGCAGAAAATTCTAACCTGAATATGATCAAGCTTCTAGATCTAAGTACCAATTGTTGGGAAAAGAGGAATGTGTTAAATGATATTGTAGTAACACAATTTTCAAAATTCAGAGATCTCTACAAATAACTTAGTTTTGACCTGCCTCAGGATCCAGGCCAGGCGAGTTCCCACTCCACAAGGCCCAACTTGCTGGCCCCCAGGCCCTGAGGCAGCAACAGGCAGCTGAGAATCAGCAAAACACCCTGCCACTGCTGCAGACACTAGGGTGGAATGAGTGGAATTTGAAAGCCTCTTCTACAATGACTAAACACCAAGAGAGTGATACTAGATATATGAAAAACCAAGAAAGTACGGCACCACCAAAGGAATATAACAACTCTCAAGTTCTAGATCCTATAGAACAGGAAGTCCTTGAAATGACTAACAAGCAATTTTAAGCAACAATTCTAAAGAAACTAAATGAGATACAAGAAGACTCAGTCAGACAACACAACAAAATGAGAAAAAATATACAGGACCTGAAAGAGGAAATGTACAAAGAAATCAGTGCTCTGAAAAAGAATGTGGCAGAGCTTGTGCAGCTGAATAATTCATTCAGTGAAATAAAAAACACAACAGAGAGTTTAACCAGCAGGCTAGAACAAGCAGAAGAGAGAATTTCACACCTTGAAGATGGACTGTTTGAAGTAACACAGGTGGGCCAGAAAAAAGAAAAATGAGTTAAAAAAATTGAAGAAAATCTAAGAGAGATAACAGACAACCTTAAGCACTTAAATATCTGAACCATGAGTATTCCAGAAGGGCAGGAAAAAGGAAATGGCATTGAAAAGATATTAAACAAAATAATAGCAGAAAACTTCCCAGGTGTAGGGAGACATAGAGATCTACAGATTCAGGAGGCTCAAAGATCCCCAAACATATTCAACCCAAAAATGTCCTCTCCAAGGCATGTTATAGTCAAACTGGCAACATTCAAAGACAAAGAGAGAATCTTAAAAGCTGCAAGAGAGAAGTGGCAAGTCACCTATAAGGGTGCCCCTACCAGACTAACATCAGACTTTTCATCAGAAACCCCAAAAGCCAGAAAGGAATGGGATGATATATCCAAAAATGGATGATATATCCAAACCCGAAGTTAATAGATGGAAAGAAATAATTAAGATCAGAGCAGAACTAAATGAAATAAAACCCCAAAATATAATACAAAAGATTAATGAAACAAAAAGTTGTTTTTCTGAAAAGATAAATAAAATTGACAAACCATTAGCAAAGTTAACTAAAAAAGGGATAGGGAAGACACAAAAACAAAAATTAGAAATGAAAAAGGTGATATTTCAACCAATACCTTAGAAACATGAGGATTTATTAGAGGCTACCATAAACAACTATACACCAACAAATTTGAAAATCTGGTGGAAATGGATACATTTCTGGACACACACAAACTACAGACTGAGCCAAGAAGACATAGAAAATCTGAACAAAACAATAACAATCAAAGAGATTGAGGCTGTTATCAGCAGTCTCCCAACAAAGAAAAACCCAGGACCAGATGGCTTTACTGCAGAATTCTCTCAAACTTTTAAAGAAGAATGAGTACTAATTCTCTACAAACTATTCCAAAAAATTGAAACAGAGGCCATTCTCCCAAACTCATTCTATGAGGCAAACATCACCCTGATACCAAAACCAGACAGAGATATAACAACAAAAAGAAAACAATAGGCCAATATCTTTGATGAATATAGATGTAAAAAAAAATTCTCAATAAAATACTACCTAATAGAATGCAGCAACACATACATGAAATTTTACACCATGATCAAATGGGATTCATTCCAGGGATGCAAGGTTGGTTCAACATATGCAAATCAATAAATGTGATATACCACATCAATAAAATCAAAGACAAAAACCATATGATCGTCTCTATAGATGCTAAAAAACATTTGACAAAATTCAACATTTGTTCATGATAAAGACTCTCTATAAATTGGGGATAGAAGAAAAGTATCTCAATACAATTTCAGCCATATATGACAAACCCACAGCCAATGTCATCCTGAAAGGGGAAAAGTTAAAAGCTTTTCCCTTAAGAACAGGAACAAGACGAGGATGCCTACTCTCACCACTCCTATTCAACATAGTGTTGGAAGTACTAGCCAGAGCAATCAGAGAAGAGAAGGAAATAAAGGGCATCCAAATTGGAAAAGATGAAGTCAAACCGTCCGTTGCAGATGATATGATCCTATATATCGAATAGCCTAATCATTCTACAAAAAACTCTTAGAATTGATAAATGATTTCAGCAAAGTTGCAGGATACAATGTCAACATGGAAAGATCAGTAGCATTTCTTTACTTTTCTTTCTTTTTTTTTTTTGTGACCAGTAAGGGGATCGCAATCCTTGGCTTGGTGTTGCCTGCACCGCGCTCAGCCAGTGAGCGTACTGGCCATCCTTATACAGGATCTGAACCCACAGCCTCGGTGCTCCCAGCGCTGCTGCACTCCCAGTGCCCTGAGTGAGCCATGGGGCTGGCCCAGATCAGTAGCATTTCTATACGCCAACAATGAACTATCAGAAAAAATAAATCAAGAAAGGTAGCCCATTTATAATAGTCACCAAAAAAATAAAATACCTAGGAATAAAGTTAAGGAATAAAGTTAACCAAGGTTGTGAAAAATCTCTACGGTGAGAATTGCAAACCACTTTTGAGAGAAATTAAAGAGGACAGAAGAAGACGGAAAGATATCCCATGATCTTGGATTAGAAGAACCAACATTGTGAAAATGGCCATACTACCCAAAGTGATCTACAGATTCAATGCAATCCCCATCATAATTCTGATGACATTTTTTTAGAAATGGAAAAAACAATCCTAACATTCATATGAAATAACAAAGGACCACCAATAGCCAAAGTAATCCTGAGCCAAATAAATAAATAAATAAATAAATAAATAAATAAATAAATAAATAAAGAAAGAAAGAAAGAAAGAAAGCTGGAGGAATAACACTACCAGACTTAAAGTTATACTACAAAGCTATACTAACCAAAACAGCATGGTATTGGCATAAAAACAGACACATGGACCAATGGAACAGAATAGAGAATCCAGAAATCAACCCCTACACCTACAGCCATCTGATCTTTGACAAAGGCACCAAGTCTACACATTGGAGAAGAGACTGCCTCTTCAGCAAATGGTGCTGGGAAAACTGGAAATTCATATGTAGGAGAATGAAACTAGACCCATACCTCTCACCATATTCCAAAATCAACTCAAAATGGATTAAAGAATTAAATATACATCCTGAAACAAAAGAACTCATTAAAGAAAATGTAGGGGAAACACTCCAGGAAGTAAGATTGGGTACAGACTTCATGAATGTGACCCCAAAAGAACAGGCAACCAAAGAAAAAATAAACAAATGTGATTATATCAAACTAAAAAGCTTTTGCACAGCAAAAGAAACAATTAACAGAGCAAAATGACAACCAACAGAGTGGGAGAAAATATTTGCAAAATATACATCTGATGAAGGATGATGTATATCCAGAATATACAAGGAACACAAAGAACTTAATGGAAAGAAAACCAAGCAACTCAATTAATAAATAAACAAAGTTGCTGAATAGGCATTTCTCCAAGGAAGATATACAAATGGCCAATAGACACATGAAAAAATGCTCAGCATCACTCAGCATTTGGGAAATGCAAATCCAAACCACTTTGAGATACCATCTCACTCCAGTTAGGATGGGTAATATCCAAAACACTGAGAATGATAAATGCTGGTGAGGCTGTGGAGAAAAAAGAACCCTCCTACACTGTTGGTTAGACTGCAAAATGGTGCAGCCTTTATGGAAAGTGATATGGAAGTTCCTCATACAATTACAGATAGATCTACCATATGACCCAGCTATTCCCAATATACCCAGAGCAATGGAACTCATCATGCTGAAAGGATACAATAGCCAAGAGTTGGAACCAGCCTAAATACCCATCATTGGATGAGTGGATAAGGAAAATGTGGTATATATACACAACGGAATACTACTCTGCTATAAAAAAGAATGAAATACTACCATTTGTAGCAACATGGATGGACTTCTAGAAAATTATATTTAGGAGGAGAGGCTGCCTCACTTACAGGCAACAGCTTTGAAGTGTGGAGCAGGAAAAGAACTGTTTCTTAGCTGCAAAAGCGAGTCTTGAAACAGGGAACACGACGCCAGGGCTGCTGTGGATGCAGACAGGATCCCGGAGGCCGGGGCCGCGCTGAAGGCGGCCAGCTGCCCTATTCAGGATTCGAGGTTTCAGGCTGGCATTAAAGAAGATTCCTGGGAGTGCCCGAGCTGCGCCGCGACTGAACAGCCCGAAGCGGCAGCGGCCGAGAACGGGGAAGGCGGCAAACCAGAGACAGAGAGTGAGCACCCGACCTGGCACAACCCTGTGAGTGACCCTTGGCCCAGCTCTGTTCGGGGGGCGGATGCCCACCCGGCTCCCTCCTGCACCACCAGACCACTCACTGCCCCGGTGCTGCCTCCATTTTCCCAGGTGCAGGCAGCTCCGCCCGGCTCGGCCATCACTGAGCCTTCCCACTTGCTTGGCCCGGAGCGGGGCTTTCCGGAGCCTGTGGGCCGGCCTCCCTTCCCACTCCCTCCACGGTTCTCTGGCGGGGCTGGTGGCGGGGGGCATCCCCGGCCAGTGTCGGGAGGGCAAGGAAGTACGGGCGGGCCGACTGTCACTCCACCACACCCTGGACTCCGCCCCCGGTAAACTTCCTGTTACTGGGAGGCAGATACCATCTCTGCAGCCACCAGTTTGGAAAAAAGCCTAATGAATTTCTGGTTGGGCATAGTGTGGTAGGAGAGTTCCCAGGTCCGCTTGAACCTGCCAGAGAGCAGGCTTCAGGCGGGCACTAGACTCGGTTTATAGCGGGGGGATACAAAGGTGAACAAGACCCAAGAAAGATCTACATAGTGCTACAAAGGCACCCAGAGAGACCGGTCATCTGTGCCTAGCAGAAACCTGGTAGACTTCCTGGGCGAGGCGGTGCCGAGCAGGGTCTTGAAGGCCCAGCTGATAGACGAGGGGTGCAGAAGACACGCCCCAGCCCAGCACAGTGTGCACAGAGGGGGGAGATGTGCGGCCAGGGAGGCGGAGACTCGACAGAAACCACACACCCTGTGGGGTCACCACTGCACGATCTAACAGCCTGGGCCAGAGCACACGGAACGGGGAGAAGTCCTGCACAGGAAGTGAAAGCTCAACAGAGATCACACACCCTGTGGTATGTGATCCACCAGCCCAGCAGAGTCCAAGCTGACCAGAAAGGTGGCTCCCCGGAAAAGCCCAAGACCCGAGGCAACCACACACACAAGGCACTAGAGGCCAACTGAGCAGTCATGGAGGGAGCCATACGAAATTGGCAACCACAGCAACATCCTAGTAAGTCATTAGTCTCAAACCGGTGGACTGTGAAACCCCCTGCCACAATGAATAAACACCAAAAAAAAGATACCAGAAATACAAAAAATCAAGAAAGTATACCAACCAAAAGTTAATAAATCTCAAACTCTAGATCCTATAGAACAAGAAGCCCTTGAAATGACTGACAAGGAATTTCGAGTGATAATTCTAAGGAAACTGAATGAGATAGAAGAAAACTCAGCTAGACATCATGATGAAATGAGGAAAAGTATACAGGATCTGAAAGAGGAAATGTACAAGGAAATCAATGTCCTGAAAAAAAATGTAGCAGAACTTGCTGAACTGAAGAAGTTATTCAGCGAAATAAAAAACACAACGGAGAGTTTAACCAGCAGGCTTGTCGAAGTTGAAGAGAGAACCTCTGAACTTGAAGATGGGCTGTTTGAAATAACACAAGCAGAGAAAAAGAAAGAAAAAAGAATCAAGGACATTGAAGAAAATCTGAGAGAGATATCAGACAACCTTAAGTGATCAAATATCCGAGACATGGGTATTCCAGAAGGGGAGGAAAATGGAGATTCCATTGAAAACATATTCAACAAAATAGTGGCAGAAAACTTCCCAGGTATAGGAAAAATCACAGATCTTCAGATCCAGGAAGCTCAACGATCTCCAAATGTATTCAACCCAAAAAGACCTTCTCCAAGACATGTCATAGTCAAATGGGCAAAACTCAGAGACAAAGAGAGAATCTTAAAAGCTGCAAGAGAGAAGCGTCAAATCACCTATAAGGGAGCCCCAATCAGGCTAACATCAGACTTTTCATCACAAACCCTAAAAGCTAGAAAGGAATGGGATGATATTTTCAAAATACTAAAAGACAAAGATTGCCAGCCAAGAATACTCTACCCTGCAAGGCTATCCTTCCAAAATGAGGGGCAAATAGTATATTTCTCAGACAAGCAAAAACTGTGGGAGTTCACTACCACACGACCACCCTTACAAGAAATCCTCAAGGGAGTACTGGGTTTGGTTCCTGAAAAATAACTACCACTGCCATAAAAACCCAAGAAAAATCTAAACCCACTAGTATAATAAAAATGGTATTCATGAAGAGAAAACAAGCTAACAAAAACATATCTACAACCTAAGGAACGAACAAACAAAGAAACCAAACAGTAAATCAGAAAGCAAGGAACAAAAGACACCTAAGAAAACCAAACAACCAATAAAATATTAGGAATAAATCAACACCTTTCAATAACAACTCTTAATGTAAAAGGCTTAAATTCCCCAATCAAAAGACACAGACTGGCTGACTGGTTCAAAAAGCAGGACCCAACTATATGCTGCCTACAAGAGACCCACCTCACCCATAAAGATTCACACAGACTAAGAGTGAAAGGATGGAAAAAGATTTACCATGGAAACAGAAAAGAAAAACGAGCTGGAGTAGCTATTCTTATATCTGACAAAATAGACTTTAAACTAAAAACCATAAAAAGAGACAATGAGGGACACTACTTAATGATAAAAGGACTGATCCATCAAGAAGACATAACAATCATAAATATGTACGCACCCAATGTTGGAGCAGCCAGATTTATAAAACAAACTCTTTTAGACCTAAAGAAGGAAATAGACACTAATACCATAATAGCAGGGGACCTGAACACCCCACTGTCCATATTAGACAGATCATCTAGGCAAAAAATCAGTAGAGAAACACAAGACCTAAACAAGACTCTAGACCAATTGGAATTGGCAGATATCTACAGAACATTCCACCCAACAACCTCAGAATATTCATTCTTCTCATCAGCACATGGATCATTCTCCAGGATTGATCACATATTAGGTCACAAATCAAGTCTCAATAAATTCAAAAAAATTGGAATTATCCCATGTGTCTTCTCAGGCCACAATGGATTAAAACTAGAAATTAATAACAAATGAAACTCTGGAAACTATACAAACACATGGAAATTATACAGCATTCTACTTAATGACATATGGGTCCAAGAAGAAATCAAGGAGGAAATAAAAAAAATTATTGAAACTAATGAAAACAATGATACATCATACCAAAACCTGTGGGATACTGCAAAAGCAGTATTGAGGGGAAAATTTATCGCATTAAACGCTCACTTCAGAAGAATAGAAAGATGGCAAGTGAACAACCTAACACTTCACCTTAAAGAACTAGAAAAACAAGAACAATCCAAACCTAAATTTAGCAGATGGAAAGAAATCATTAAGATCAGAGCAGAACTGAATGAAATTGAAAACGAAAAAACAATTCAAAAGATCAATGAATCAAAAAGTTGGTTTTTTGAAAAGATAAATAAAATTGACAAACCATTAGCATGGCTAACAAATAAAAAGAAGAGAGAAGACTCAAATAACAAAAATTAGAAATGAAAAGGCGATATTACAACTGATTCATCTGAAATACAAGGAATCATTCGAGACTACTATAAACAACTATTCGCCAACAAATTTGAAAATCTGGAGGAAATGGATAAATTTCTGGACACACACAAGCTCCCAAAACTGAACCGTGAAGACGTAGAAAATTTGAACAGACCAATAACAATAAAGGAGATTGAAGCTGTTATCAGAAGGCTCCCAACAAAGAAAAGCCCAGGACCAGATGGATTCACAGCAGAATTTTACCAAACATTCAAAGAGGAATTGACACCGATTCTTTACAAACTATTCCAAAAGATTGAAACGGACGCAAATCTCCCAAACTCATTCTATGAAGCAAACACCATCCTGTTACCAAAACCAGGTAAAGATATAACCAAAAAAAAAAAAAAAAAAAACTACAGGCCAATATCCTTGATGAATATAGATGCAAAAATCCTCACTAAAATACTAGCAAACTGAATACAGCAACACATACGAAAAATTATTCATCACGATCAAGTGGGATTCATCCCAGGGATGCAAGGTTGGTTCAACATACGCAAATCAATAAATGTGATACACCATATTAATAAACTCAAACACAAGGACCATATGATCATCTCTATAGATGCTGAAAAAGCATTTGATAAAGTTCAGCACTCATTCATGACAAAGACCCTCTATAAGTTAGGTATAGAGGGAAAGTATCTCAACATAATTAAAGCCATATATGACAAACCCAATGCCAATATCATCCTGAATGGGGAAAAGCTGAAAGCTTTTCCTTTAAGAACAGGAACTAGACAAGGATGCCCACTCTCACCACTCCTATTCAACATAGTGTTGGAAGTACTAGCCAGAGCAATCAGAGAAGAGGAGGAAATAAAGGGCATCCAGATTGGAAAAGATGAAGTCAAACTGTCCCTGTTTGCAGATGACATGATCCTCTAAATCGAGCAGCCTAAAACCTCTACAAAAAAACTGTTGGAATTGATAAATGATTTCAGCACAGTAGCAGGATACAAAATCAATACACAAAAATCAGTAGCATTTCTTTTCTCCAATAGTGAACATGCAGAACGAGAAATCAAGAAAGCCTGCCCATTTACAATAGCCACCAAAAAAATAAAATACTTAGGAATTGAGTTAACCAAGGAGGTGAAAAATCTCTATAATGAGAACTACAAACCACTGCTGAGAGAAATTAGAGAGGATACAAGAAGATGGAAAGATATCCCATGCTCTTGGATTGGAAGAATCAACATAGTGAAAATGTCCATACTACCCAATGTGATATACAAATTCAATGCAATCCCCATCAAAATTCCAAAGACATTTTTCTCAGAAATGGAAAAAACTATTCAGACATTTATATGGAACAATAAAAGACCACGCATAGCCAAAGCAATGCTGAGCAAAAAAAAAAAATAAAGCTGGAGGCATAACACTACCTGACTTTAAGCTATACTACAAAGGTATAGTAACCAAAACAGTATGGTACTGGCATAAAAACAGACACACTGATCAATGGAATAGAATAGAGAATCCAGAAATCAACGCACATACTTACTGCCATCTGATCTTTGACAAAGGCACCAAGCCTATTCACTGGGGAAGGGACTGCCTCTTCAGCAAATGGTGCTGGGATAACTGGATATCCATATGCAGGAGAATGAAACTAGATCCATACCTCTCACCGTATACTAAAATCAACTCAGAATGGATTAAGGATTTAAATATATACCCTGAAACAATAAAACTTCTTAAAGAAAACATAGGAGAAACACTTCAGGAAATAGGACTGGGCACAGACTTCATGAATACGACCCCAAAAGCACGGGCAGCCAAAGGAAAAATAAACAAATGGGATTATATCAAACTAAAAAGCTTCTGCACAGCAAAAGAAACAATTAACAGAGTTAAAAGACAACCAACAGAGTGGGAGAAAATATTTGCAAAATATATATCTGACAAAGGATTAATATCCAGAATATATAAGGAACTCAAACAACTTTACAAGAAGAAAACAAGCAACCCAATTAAAAAATGGGCAAAAGAGCTACATAGGCATTTCTGTAAGGAAGATATACAAATGGCCAACAGACATAGGAAAAAATGCTCAACATCACTCAGCATCCGGGAAATGCAAATCAAAACCACATTGAGATAACATCTAACCACAGTTAGGACGGCTAAAATCCAAAAGACTATGAACGATAAATGCTGGTGAGGCTGCGGAGAAAAAGGAACTCTCATACATTGTTGGTGGGACTGCAAAATGGTACAGCCTCTATGGAAAATGGTATGGAGGTTCCTCAAACAACTGCAGATAGATCTACCCTATGACCCAGCTATCCCACTGTTGGGAATATACCCAGAGGAATGGAAATCATCAAGTCGAAGGTATACCTGTTCCTCAATGTTCATCGTAGCACTCTTTACAATAGCCAAGAGTTGGAACCAGCCCAAATGCCCATCATCAGATGAGTGGATACGGAAAATGTGGTACATCTACACAATGGAATACTACTCAGCTATAAAAACGAATGAAATACTGCCGTTTGCAACAACATGGATGGACCTTGAGAGAATTATATTAAGTGAAACAAGTCAGGCACAGAAAGAGAAATACCACATGTTCTCACTTATTGGTGGGAGCTAAAAATTAATATAGAAATTCACACACACACACACAAAACCGGGGAGTGGTGGGTGGGAAGAAGATATAACAACCACAATTATTTGAAGTTGATACGACAAGCAAACAGAAAGGACATTGTTGGGGGGGAGGGGGGAGGGATAAGGGAGGGAGGTTTTGGTGATGGGGAGCAATAATCAGCCACAATGTATATCGACAAAATAAAATTAAAAGAAAAATAAATAAATTAAAAAAAATATTGCACATAAAAATTTAGATTTATACAAGTAACAAAGTACAAATGATAAATAACTTTTCTTTAATGTAAAAAAAAAAAAAGAAAATTATATTTAGTGAAATAAGCTAAGCACAGAAAGAAAAATACTGCTTGGGAGGTAATAAAAATAAATAAATAAAGATAGAAACAAATAAATGGGGGAGGAGGGGGTGGGAGAAGACACATCAATCACAACAATTTCTTGAACTTATTAAGACCAGTGAACAGATATGATGTTGATGGTGGGGGAGGGAGAAAGGGAAAGGGAAAGGAGGAATTGGTAAAAGGACATGAAAATCAACTACATTGTATATTGATAAATTAAAATAAAAAAATTTTGGTTTCTTTCTTCCACAAAGATATTGAGAGAGGGAAAGAGAGAAAGAGAAGAGAAGAGAGAGAAGAGGAGGGGAGGGGACGACAGAGAGACGTGGAGACATGAAGGAGGTAATTTATAGATTAAAAAGAGACTTAAAAGACAGAAGCATATTAGCCAATTATAAAGCATGAACTTTATTTAGATTCTGATTTGAATAATCTGTAGAAATCTTGATTCAACTGAGGAAATTTGAACACTGACTGAAGACTAAATAATAGAAAAAAATGATTATTAATTTTTTAGGTATAATAATGATATTGTGGATATATTATTTAATAGTCCTCAACTTTGACTTCCGGTCAAGATGGAGGAATAGATGGTCCTCAGCATTACTGTCTCCCACAAATCAACCAATATACAACTATAAAAATATAACATCAAGTGTGTACGGAGCAGGAAGACATCCAGCAAGGGAGGCAGGAGCTCCACAGAGACCACATGCCCTGCAGGGCCGCTGCCACACAATACAGCAGGTAGGCTTCACTGCCGCCACCCAGCTCCATTCCCCACCCAGGCCAGTGTGCATGGAGCAGGGAGACATCCAGCAGGGGAGGTGGAAGCTCGGCAGAGACCACACACCCTGGGGTACTGCCCCGTGACCCAGCAGCCCGGCCGAGTGCATGCTGACCAGAGAGGTGGCTCCCTGGAGAGTCCCAAGACCTGAGGCAACCACACACACAAGACACTAGTGGCCAACTGAGTAGACACTGAGGTAGCCATACCAAATTGGCAATGCCAGCAACATCCTAGTCAGACATTCCTGTGGGCTGTGAAACCCCCTGTTGTAATGACTAAACATCAAAGAAAAGATAACGGAAATAAGAAAAATCAAGAAAGTACATGACCAAGGGGTAATAACTCGCAAGCTCTAGATCCTATAGAGCAAGAAGCCCTTGAAATGTCTGACAAGGAATTTTGAGTGATAATTCTAAGGAAACTGAATGAGATAAAAGAAAACTCAACTATACAACATGATGAAATGAGGAAAAATATACAGGACTTGAAAGAAGAAATGTACAAGGAAATAAATGCCCTGAAAAAGAATGCAGCAGAGCTTGCTGAACTGAAGAATTCATTCAGTGAAATAAAAAACACAACCAAGAGTTTAACCAGCAGGCTTGCAGAAGTAGAAGAGAGAACTTCTGACCTTGAAGATGGGCTGTTCGAAATAAAACAGGCAGACAAAAAAAAAAAAAAAAAAAAAAAACTAAAAAAAAGAAAAAGAAAAAAGAATCAAAAGCATTGAAGAAAATCTGAGAGTGATATCAGACAACCTTAAGTGCTCAAATATCTGAATCATGGGTATTCCAGAAGGGGAAGAAAAGGGAGATTACATTGAAAACATATTCAACAAAATAGTGGCAGAAAACTTCCCAGGTATAGGAAAAGTCACAGATCTTCAGATTCAGGAAGCTCAAAGATCCCCAAACGTATTCAACCCAAAAAGGTCTTCTCCAACACGTGTTATAGTCAAATTCACAAAACCCAAAGACTAAGAGAGAATCTTAAAAGCTTCAAGATAGAAGTGTCAAATCACCTATAAAAGAGCCCCAATCAGACTAACATCAGACTTTTCATCACAAACCCTAAAAGCCAGAAAGGAATGGGATGAAATATTCAAAATACTAAAAGACAGAGATTGCCAGCCAAGAATAATCTAACTCGCAAGGCTATCCTTCTGAAATGAAGGGCAAATAGTATATTTCTCAGATAAAGAAAAACTGCAGGAGTTCACTACCACACGACCACCCTTACAAGAAATTCTCAAGAGAGTACTGGGTTTGGTACCTGAAAAATAACTACCACTGTCATAAAAACCCAAGAAAAATCAAAACCCACTAGTCTAATAAAAATGGCATTCATGAAGAGAAAACAAACAAACAAAAAGGCTATCTACAACCCACGGAATGAACAAATACAGAAAACAAACAGTACATCAGAAAAAAAGTAACAAAAGAAACCTAAGACATCCAAACAATAATCAATAAAATGCTAGGAATAAATCAACACTTTTCAATAACAACTCTTAATGTAAAAGGCTTAAATCCCCCAATCAAAAGACACAGACTGGCTGACTGGATTAAAAAGGAGGACTCAAGTATATGCTGCCTTCAAGTGACCCACCTCACCCATAAAGACTCACATAGACTAAGAGTGAAAGGATGGAAAAAGATTTACCATGCAAACAGAAAAGAAAAATGAGCTGGAGTAGCTATTCTTATATCTGACAAAATAGACTTTAAACTAAAAACCATAAAAAGAGACAATGAGGGACACTACTTAATGATAAAAGGATTTATCCAGCAAGAAGACACAAAAATCATAATTATAAATGCACCCAATGTTGGAGCAGGCAGATTTATAAAAAAAAACTCTATTAGACCTAAGGAAGGGAATAGACACTAATACCATAATAGCAGGGGACCTGAACACCCCACTGTCAATATTGGACAAATCATCTAGGCAAAGAATCAGAAGAGAAACACAAGATCTAAACAATACTCTAGACCAATTGGACTTGGCAGATATCTACAGAACATTCCAGAAAACAACCTCAGAATATTCATTCTTCTCATCAGCACATGGATCATTCTCCAGGATAGATCACATATTAGGTCACAAATCAAGTCTCAATAAATTCAAAAAAATTGGAATTATCCCATGTATTTTTTCAAACCACAATGGATTAATATTAGAAATCAATAACAAACAAAATTCTGGAAACTATAAAAACACATGGAAATTAAACAGCATTCTACTTAATGACATGTGGGTCCAAGAAGAAATCAAGCAGGAAATCAAAAACTTTATTGAAACTAATGAAAATAATGATACATCATACTAAAACCTGTGGGATACTGCAAAAGCAGTACTAAGGGGGAAATTTATCACATTAAATGCTTACTTTAGAAGAATGGATAAATGGCAAGTGAACAACCTAACACTTCACCTTAAAGAACTAGAAAAACAGGAACAATCCAAACCTAAACTTAGAAGACGGAAATAAATCATTAAGATTAGAGCAGAACTTAATGAAATTGAAACCCCCAAAACAATACAAAAGATCAATGAATCAAAAAGTTGGTTTTTTGAAAAGATAAATAAAATTGACAAACCATTAGCATTGCTAACTAAAAAAAATATCCAAATAACAAAAATTAGAAATGAAAAAGGTGATATTACAACTGATTCATCTGAAATACAAGGAATCATTTGAGACTACTATAAACAACTATACGCCAGCAAATTTGAAAATCTGGAGGAAATGTATAAATTTCTGGACACACACAAGCTCCCAAAACTGAGCCAAGTAGACGTAGAAAATCCGAGCAGACCAATAACAATAAAGGAGATTGAAGCTGTTATCAGAAGGTTCCCAACAAAGAAAAGCCCAGGACCAGATGGATTTACAGCAGAATTTTACCAAACATTCAAAGTGGAATTGACACCAATTCTTTACAAACTATTCCAAAAGTTTGAAACAGAGGCAAATCTCCCAAACTGATTCTATGAAGCAAACATCATCCTGATACCCAAACCAGGTAAAGATATAACCAAAAAAGAAAACAACAGGCCAATATCCTTGATGAATATACATGCAAAAATCCTCACTAAAATACTAGCAAACAGAATACAGCAACACATATGTAAAATTATTCACCACGATCAAGTGGGATTCATCCCAGGGATGCAAGGTTGGTTCAACATATGCAAATCAATAAATGTGATACACCATATTAATAAAGTCAAACACAAGGATCATCTCTATAGATGCTGAAAAAGCATTTTACAAAATTTAATATTCATTCATGACAAAGACCCTCTATAAGTTAGGTATAGATGGAAAGTATCTCAACATAACTAAAGCCACATATGATAAATACACTGTCAATATTATCCTGAATGGGGAAAAGCTGAAAGCTTTTCCTTTAAGAAAAGGAAGTAGACAAGGATGTGCACTCTCACCACTCCTATTCAACATAGTGTTGGAAGTGCTAGCCAGAGCAATCAGAGAAGAGAAGGAAATAAAGGGCAACTAAATTGGAAAAGATGAAGTCAAACTGTCCCTATTTGCAGATGACATAATCCTATATATCGAACAGCGTAAAGCCTCTACAAAAAAACTCTTGTAGTTGATAAAGGATTTCAGCAAAGTAGCAGGATACAAAATTAACACACAAAAATCAGTAGCATTTCTTTTCTCCAATAGTGAACATGCAGAAAGAGAAATCAAGAAAGCTTGCCCATTTACAATAGCCACCAAAAAAATAAAATACTTTGTAATTGAGTTAACCAAGGATGTGAAAAATCTCTATAATGAGAACTACAAACCACTTCTGAGAGAAATTAGAGTGGATAGAAGAAGATGGAAAGATATCCCATGCTCTTGGATTGGAAGAATCAACGTTGTGAAAATGTCCATAATACCCAAAGTGATATACAAATTCAACGCAATCCCCATCAAAATTCCAATGACATTTTTCTCAGAAATGAAAAGAACTATACAGACATTTATATGGAATAACAAAAGACCATGAATAGCCAAAGCAATGCTGAGCAAAAAAAAAAAAAAAAAAAAAAAAAGCTGGAGGCATAACACTACCTGACTTTAAATTATACTACAGAGCTTTAATAACCAAAACAGTATGGTACTGGCATAAAAACAGACACACTGATCAATAGAATAGAATAGAGAATCAAGAAATCAACCCACACACCTACAGCCATCTGATCTTTGACAAAGGCCCCAAGCCTATACACTGGGGAAGAGACTGACTCTTCAGCAAATGGTGCTGCGGTAATTGGGTATCAATATGCAGGAGAATGAAACTAGACCCATACATTTCACCATACCCTAAAGTCAACTCAAAATGGATTAAAGAATTAAATATACACCATGAAACAATAAAACTTCTTAAAGAAAACATAGGAGAAACACTTCAGGAAGTAGGACTGGACACAGACTTCATGAATATGACCCCCAAAGGACGAGTAACTAAAGGAAAAATAAGCAAATGGGATTATATCAAACTAAAAAGCTTCTGCACAGCAAAAGAAACAATTAACAGAGTTAAAAGGCAACCAACAGAATGGGAGAAAATATTTGCAAAATATACATCTGACAAAGGTTTAATATTCAAAATATACAAGTAACTCAAACAACTTTACAAGAAAAAAAACAAGCAACCCAATTAAAAAATGGGCAAAAGAGCTAAATAGGCATTTCTCAAAAGAAGATATACTAATGGCCAACAGACATATGAAAAAATGCTCAACATCACTCAGCATTCGGGAAATGCAGATCAAAACCACACTGAGATACCATCTCTCCCCAGTTAGGATGGCTAATATCTAAAAGACTGTGAGTGATAAATGCTGGCAAGGTTGCGGAGAAAAAGGAATTCTCATACATTGTTGGTGGGAGTGCAAAATGGTGCAGCCTCTATGGAAAATGGTATGCAGGTTCTGCAAACAATTGCAGATAGATCTACCATATGACCCAGCTATCCCACTGCTGGGAATATACCCAGAGGAATGGAAATCATCAAGTCAAAGGGATACTTGTTCCCCAATGTTCACTGGAGCACTATTTACAATAGCTAAGAGTTGGAACCAGCCCAAATGTCCATCATCAGATGAGTGGATACAGAAAATGTGGTATATCTACACAATGAAATACTACTCAGCTATAAAAAAGAATGAAATAGTGTCATTTGCAACAACATGGATGGACCTAGAGAGAATTATATTAAGTGAAACGAGTCAGGCACAGAAAGAGAAATATCACATATTCTCACTTATTCGTGGGAGTTAAAAATAAATAAATAAATACACACACACACACACACACACACACACACACACACACACAATCCAGGGTGGGGAGGGGAAGAAGACATAACAATTACAATTCCTTGAAGTTGATACACAAGTGAACAGAAAGGACATTGTTGGGAGGGAGGGGGGAGAGAGAGGAGGAAGGGAGGTTTTGGTAATGGGCCACAATAATCAACCACATTGTATTTTGACAAAATAAAATAAAATAAAATAAAATAAAAAAATAAAAGTCCTCAAGTTTTAGAGATATAAGACAGAAATATTTATAGATGAAGTGATAAAATGACATTTTTTTCTTCCAAAATAATAATCTGCACTGTGGGGAAATGGGTAGCACATTAGATGAAACCAGATCTGCTGTGAGCTGATAACTGCTGAAACCGGGCAATAGGTTTATGGGGCTTCATTATATGTTTGAAAATTTGTATTATAACAACTACAAGTATATATACATTTACTTTTTAATATAATAATATCACTCCAGGAAATCTATCCATAGATATCACCTCTATATGATTGTTTAATGTAGCAACACTAACAACGACAACAAAAAAAACCTTGAAAATAAACCGAATTCCCAATAATGGCATATGGATGAATAAATTGTGACAGATTAATGCTATGTAGTCATTAAAAAGAGTAATTTAGAGCCAAACCAGCTTACCTGAAGGAGTTTTGGAGAATACTGCTGAATGAGAAAAGCAAGATACACATATGTATGTATGAGATCCTATTTTTAAAAAATAAAGATGAAAACCTTGCATGAGCATATTTGTACATGCAAGTATGACAGAGCCCAGCGGGTTGAGAACATGGGTTGCTTGGGGTAGGGGCAGTGGGGAGTGTGTGGGTGGATGGCAGGGAGGTGAGGCTGCTGAAAAACTTTGGTAGAAATGAGAGGGAGCCATGCTGCGCCTGGGCTCTGTGGCACAGTGGACGTAAGGCAAGAGTATGGACAGTGGGGACAGGCTGCATGCCAGCCTGGCTTTGTCACTCACCAGTGGTGAAACAGTGCAGATTTCAGCGTGTTCATGGAGCACCTGCTGTGCATCTCGCTTGGGAGCTGGGGATACACAAAGATGCTGCTCCTGCCCCCGAGAAGCTGCTGTGCTAGGTTAGCATTTTATGCACAAGATGCTGTGGGCGTATCACTTAATTTAATGAGCCTCAGTTTCCTCATCCATGAAATGGGGCACAGTGTCTGCCCCACAGTGAGGATTCAGTATGTGTAACACAGATGTAACTGCACCCTCTTGGGTCATGCTCCTCTTACTATAAGGACCAAACCGGAAGACTCTTACTATTTCCAGGGGTAGGAAGATGAGAGTGGGTAAGAGTTAGGGAAAAGTAAGTCTGAGAGCTAAGGCATGAAACAGTAAGGTAGAATTTTTTGATGGTTTCTTGAGAATACAGAGGAAAGGAGGTAATTTTTTCATTTACTCATTCATTTGAAAGCATTCATTTAATACTTACTATGTTATACATTAGTGAACAAAATAGATCAGGTTATAACCCAGAAGGGGGAGATAGACAATAGACATTAAAAGGAATTTAGAAAAAAGTAAATGTGTAGTATGTTAGAAGATTTCATTGAAGAAAGGAAAAGCAGAGCAGGGGAAGGGTATCAGTTTGCTAGGGCTGCTGTAACAAAGTACCACAAACTGTGTAATGTCTCAGTTCTGGAGGCTGGAAATCTGAGATGAAGGTGCCAGCAGGTCTGGGCTGCCTCTGAAGGCTGCAGGGGAGGATCTGCTCCAGGCCCCTCTCTTAGCTTCTGGTAGTTCTTGTCTGTGGCAGCACAACCCCAGTCTTCCCGTGGCGTTCTCCCTGTATGCCTGTCTGTATCTGCCTCCAGATTTCCACTTTATATAGGGACACCAGACATATTGGATCAGGGGCTTACACTATGCCAGTACGACCTCATCTTAACTAATTATAAATAAAGTCTCATTCTGTGGTACTGTGGATTAGAACTTTAACATATGAATCTGACTCAAGGAAGGGAAGTCGAAGTGCCCAAATGGCTGGGGGCTGCAGTGTTAAATAGGGAACTCAGGATGGGCCTCCCTGGGAAGGAGAAACTGAAGCGATGGCTTGAAGGAGGTAGGGAGTGGGCTGTGTGCATATCTGGGGAGAGCGTCCCATGCAGAGGGACAGCCAGGGCAGAGGACAGGGCAGGAAGCCCGTGTGGCTGTGGCAGAGAGAGGGAGGGAGCTGGGCGGTGAGGACCCACCCAGATGGTGCTGCCCTTGGAGGCCTATGAAGGACTTTGGCTTTTGCTCTGAGCATAATGGGGAAATATCGCAGGTTCTGGGCAGAGCAGAGTTATGATCTAGTTTATGTTTTGACAAGGGTCACTGTGGTGGTTAGTCTGAGAATGTCCTGTGAATGGGTGGGGAAGCCATTAGGAAGCCAGAGCTGACAGAGAGACAGGAGAGAGAAGGTTGAACTGCTGGGGAAATGTCCCGGGTGGAGAAGTGGGTGTGCGATGTGGGGCACAGGCAGAGAAACTGGCCTTAGAAAGCCATGGTACCGCTCTGGGCCTCTGTGAATATGTATAATTCAAATACTTTCTCCTTATTGAATACTTAAATTATTTAGCGAAATACCTGGTGAATAGAGTCCCTCAATAAAGGTCAGTTTCTTCCTTTTTCCTTCCATGCTTGTGTCTGGCCTCCTCTGCACCCACCGCCCACTTCATTCCCAATCATTCATCTTAATCTCTGCTGGCTCTTTAATCCTTAATGAGTGTGAGCTGGCATTGATTTAAAGAAATGAGTTTTGAAAGGTCTTCTGAGGAACCCCAGGTTTGGGAGGCAGTGCCTTGAGGTCCATGTGAAGGAGAAGGAAACTCTGAGTGGAGAGAATGCCAGATACCCCCGCACGCTCCCCCTGCCCCTGCCCCTGCTCCATTCCCCACTTCATGCAGAAAAACCCCTGTCTATGGTTTGTATATAGAGGTTTGTTCAAGGATTTTATTAAAAAAAATGAGTTAAGCTTTCATTTTTTAAAAATACATTGTTTTAAAGCATTTTTCTGAGATATTTTTAAATCTTCTAAAAACCAAAGAAGTGAGACTCTAGTCGTGGAATTTCAGATCCTGGTTCTGCTGGTTTTGCCAGTGCTGTGCTACATATCCTTTTCTACATATACTTTTGCTACATATTCTTTTCTAAAAATAATGATGATGACAATAACTAATATTTGTTGAGGGATGAACTTGCCCTTGTTTAGAATCCTGCTTAGGAAATTGTAAAGAATAAAGCTGTGCATAGTCAAAGACATAAATTCATAAGGCCATAGAATGTTAGAGCTTGGAGTGCTCTCAAAAATAATCTGATTTCAAACCTCTCATTTTCTTAACAAAACAACTGAGAAAAATGTTGACTTGATCAAGGTCACCCAAAGATATATGGGTGTAGAATCCATGTCACCTGTGTCACGGGTCCCCAATTTTCTCATTATATCCTGCTGGAAGGCAAGTGTTCTCAGACTGTGCCATAATACAGCTGTGGAAACAAAGAGTAGGTAGGAAGTATGTACTGAAGACATTTGACGTGACATTTACCATCCCTGAGAGTCCAGGTTTACAAACTCCACCACATTTAGGAACCTTTTAAACTTTCTAATTGCTCATTTATCTGATGTTACAAAAATAGTTCCCACAGATACAGACTGACAGGTAAATAGCTCATTGAGAATTTATTTAAAATTATAAGCTAACATAACGCATCTTCTCTTGAGAGAATTATCAAAAGCACAGGACTGCACCACAGTCTGCAGCAATAATTCTTCTGTAGTCACTATTGGCTGTGACCTCCTAATTTTCCTGGGGAACATGTCATTCCTTGATCCATGAATTAGTGCAGTGTAAGTGAACCTGGCATGTCCTAGGGGGCCAAGTAGATCAGAGCAATCTGGTGAAGAAAAAAGAAATCAGTATGGCAGTTAGCCAGCTTTGGGTGACAATCCTGCCTCTGCCTCTTAGATCTGCCTTACTCTGGGCAAGCACGTCAGCCCACTATGCCTCAGTTTTCTCTTCAGTAAAGTGGAAATTATAATACCTACCTCATTGAATGGCTGTGGGCATTAAATGAGCTAAGCTGATACAGGAACCCTCCCCCAACATCCTTGAACCTCGCCCCACCCCCCCAGTTTTTCCCTATGCTTCTCTGGTGACACTTCTTCCTTCTGTTTGAGAAAGCCCATTTCAGTTCAATTTTGGAGATCTCTAGCTTTTGGGGAGCTCTTAAGTTGAATTAATATGCGGTAAAGCTCAAGGAAACACAGAGTTACTTGGGAATTATATCCCAGTATAGTTTAGGGTCCTGAAGTATTGTTTTTTTTAAAATGAAATAATTTTAATTGATTTTTATTGACCAACCAGATTTTGGGAACATTTAGACTCCCAAATGGTATGCCACATTTTTTTTCTATAACATATTCACACGTTTAATTTGCAATAAAATGTTTTTTAATTTCACAGGAAAATAAGTAATTAATTAAGTAAACAATCTATTTACTTTGTATTAGCTCAGAGATACAGTCAGAACCTCAGGTTTCTTTTGTGCTAATTACGTGACAGCGAGCATCAGCCTTATTGTTCAGAACCCTCATTCTGTGACAGTCCTGAGTTTGCTTAATAATAACCAGTCAATGTTATTAACTTGAACAATCTGAGTCCTTCTCAGTCCTACAAGACCTGCCGTTTTTGGATAGAAGGTGTTTGCTACCCGGGTTCCAGATGTGTACAGTCCCTGCAACAACCCAATTTCCCCTTGATAGTTAGGATTAATCATCCCAGGCAAAAGAGTAGTCTGCTTCCTTTCCTGTTGGATTACTAGCATGTAGAATCCAATATGACCAGTTCTCAATCTCAAGTTCCAATTCATCAAAAGCATTGTTGTGTCACCTGGTGGCAAGATTTCTCTCTTGAGATCTAAGACTCTTTAAACTAGAAGAACCCAAAAGTATAGAGAGAGGAAGTATAAATTCTTCAAGTGTATTGTCAAGTGCAATAATGAGAGGGACTATTCCTACTTCTACCTTTGATTCCCAGATGCAGGTACATGAGCTGTGGAGAAACAGTACCATATACTGGATGTAGGTTCAACAACATCCTCTAGGACAGTGCCCCAACCTTGTAAGGTAGGTGAAGGAAATGGTTAATGGACTTCTGTGGTCAGCACCCAAGGATGTGTTCACTTGGTGAACTCGCAAACGAGTTAACCAAGAAATGTCAAGGATTGCAAACAATCCTTGAGAACGCTTGAAGTTGTGAGAACACTTTCTTGGGATGTTCCCAGGAGGTGCATTATAGATAACCAAGTGCTTGAGAAGGGAGGTAACGGCCTTCTGCTCTTGAGAAAAGTATAACAGAATTTATGCATTAATGCTTATCTCGCATGCACAAGCCTGCTAAATGTAATAAAAGCCGTAACAGCGGCTGGGTCGGTGCTACTTGCCTGAGAGAGCAGTGGCCCCCGCTCTTCACCTGCATCTCGTCTGCTGCGTCTTCCTTGGCGTCGCCGATCATTTTAATCAACAGGTAGGGAGTCCCAGCTGGCTCTGTAAGAGGTCTTCAGCAGGCCATCTGTGATTCTATCAGTCCAGCTACTTCTAGGTGATGGGGTATGTGGTAAGACCAGTTGGAATTCCATGAGCATGAACTACTGTTGTATTTCTTTTGCTGTGCAAATGAGTTATTTGGTCAGAGGCAATGTTGTAAGGCATGAGACAGTGAATAAACATTTCATAAGTCTACAGATGGCTGTGGGCAGGGTAGGCTGAAGCAGAATAGTAGAAGGACCTATTTCAGTGAGGACAGATAGTT
Organism: Cynocephalus volans; assembly: GCF_027409185.1. Classification (NCBI taxonomy): domain Eukaryota; kingdom Metazoa; phylum Chordata; class Mammalia; order Dermoptera; family Cynocephalidae; genus Cynocephalus; species Cynocephalus volans. Next base: position 18,802,510 of record NC_084470.1, read on the forward strand.
GCCCCTCTATGACAAGAGGGGTCCACTGTAATCCATATGCCACAACGTGCCTGGATGGTTCCTTGCAGAAACAATGGGCTTTCAGCATTGGTATTTGTTGTTGGCAGGTTACTACTTAGCAGTGGTGGTAGGTAGATGGGAGGAGGTCTTTTTTGAGCTCATGTGTAGCCTCCATTCCTGTCACTATATTCAAGAGCCCATTGAGCAAGCATTGTGGAGACTGGGTAAGGAGGTTGACAACAGATTTTATTTTGTTAAAAAAAAAAAGATTTTATTTTGTGCACATGATTATAACAACCTCCAAACTCCTGTGAGGGAGCAATTACATAGGATGCAGATATTCACAATTCGTGCCCATTTTGAGAAGACCATCCACATACTTTCCCCCAGACCTTCTGATCATCCATCTTTTTCTTTCCAAGCACTGGCATTGTAACCAAACCATTAGCCACTGACTGAATGAATGTAGACCTGAATTTCTGGTGATATTCTCCAGACGATGTAGATGACAGAATGTGCTGCTCAACGGTCTGGGTATGGGGAGGATCTCCCCTTACTGGTATCTTTTGGGATACTCCTGATTGGGATTTGCATTCTGCAGCAGCCGTCTTTCAGTTTGTGGCAGTGTATTGTGCAGTAGCATCTGTAAATCAGACCTAAGTTGATTCCTTGTCAACTGGTCATGAGGATTTTCCAGGTGCTAATGATTTGGGATGAGGGAGGGGATGTGGAGACTCAGCTATTTGCTCATGCAATTTACTCGTGCCCATGAAAACTGCGCAAAATAGGCTCTGCAAATACCATTTTACTACATGATGGAGCTTGCTACACACGCCTAGTGTTACGGCTATGGATCAGATATTATCAAGTTCATGAAGAAAAGCTCAGGTCTGGTCGTTTGATGTTTCATAGTCAGATATTCAGTCTCTCCTAGGGTAGAAGCCAAAAGTTGTCTCTCAAAAAGCTTAACAATTAACTGCACAGAGTAATCATTGTCTTGCTCCAAAACTCCAGGGTCTTGTGCTATGACCCTCCTTTAGGAGAATTCCAGAGGCTTCATACAGTATTTCTATTTGCCTCAGAAACCTCAGGCGCCTCAGGCTCCATTGTAGGTGCTGGGTCATACAATCTAAGTGGCAGAACAGCTAGCACGTCACTGGACCTGCTAAAGAGCCCTCATTTGCTCTGTTCTGCAAAAATGGGTTCATGTGAGCTACTCAGTAAATAGGTCAGAGTAGCACACTCAAATGTGGTATATAATGCCTTTAAAATCCAAGAGGCTTATCAAGCATTGGACCTTTTTCTTAGTGGTAGGCAATGCAAGGATCAGAAACTACTTTTATTTTGGAGGGAATATCCTAAATAAAATCTCAGACCATTAGCCCCTCAGAATATGCATGGAGTAAGTTAGTTTCTGAGTTGTTATAGGGTTTATCTACTATCCTCTAGCACATGTAGTAGTAGGTGTTTTCTACTTCATTTTCACCATGTTCAATCAGCATGAATGCCATTTGTGTAATAAATCAGTGTAATGTCTTGTAGAATGTCAAGATGATTAAGTCCCTGCTAGATTATGACAGAAAGCAAAAGTTAACACAGCCTTGAGGCAAGAGAGGGAAGGTGTATTGCTGTCCTTAACATGAAAGCAAATGACTGCTGAAGGTCGGTGGGGGTGGGGGGAGAGAAATAATACTGCCTACCAGGTGCCAAGGACTGGATTGATTTTCGCCATTAAAAAGAAACTATATTTGGAACACAACCTGATCAAGCTTGCAATAATCCAGTCATTCCTCAAAATCCAACTGTCTTCTTTATAGACCAAACTAAGTTAAGTGGGGATGTGATAGGAATCACCACTTCTACATTTATCAATTTTTTTTTTTTTGTGGCTGGCTGATAACAGGGATTGGACCTGGACCTTGGTGTTACCAGCACCACACTCTAACCAAGTGAGCTAACCAGTCAGCCCAGATGTCACTGATCTCTGTGATTCACAATGGGATGCAGCATTTGTTTTGGATTAACTATTTGGAGATAGGAAGTTCCAGGGGCTCAAATTGCTTCCTTCTACCTTAGTAGTCATGATGCTATAGTTCAGGGAGTCAGTATGGGGATTCTGCCAGTTGCTGAGTATGTCTGAATATGTGTATGCTGAATTATACATTCAGAAAATGGGGAAATAACCACAGGATGACTTTGTAGATCCACTGGAACTACTGTATTACTAGGCCCAAACTATTTATCACCTGATCTCCATAAGCCTCAATATTAAATGACGCACCACAATGGTTAAGATATTAGCCTTAACTTGGAGCCCATATCCAGTAAACCTGAAAGTTCCACATATTTTCCTCTCAGTTCAAAGAAACCACAAGTCTTTCTGAGTAAGTCTTGCAGAAAAATTTATGTAATATACTTGTGGATGTGTTGCAGGTACCCTCTTCAAGAGGGTCCCCTCTCACCTTCAAGGAGCTTTGGGCTCAGGAACTGACAAGAGGATCTAACTTTCTATAAGGCAACTCATCAGCCTTCTTCTTGTCATATTTTCAGTATTTCCAGTTACCTAGATATAGTAATTCTTTAGTAGGCTGTGAACCTATTTTATTCCTAGGAATGCTGGGATCAATTAGCCATTGTGAAAAGTCCTATAGACTTTTCCTCTCAGTTTCCCAGTATGTTAATCATACCAACCTTGTCTCTGGTGATAATTCTATCACTTTGTCTCTCCTCCTTCTGGATCTCATATTTTCATTAAAATAACAGAGCCACTAAAATGGCAATAGTATTGCACATCCTATGTTGAATTTATTTCTAAAGTATGTTTGTTGACTGTATTGTAATTGAAATATTTGTTTCATGTTCCCATTGTTTGTTGCTATGCTTGATTTTTGTGTATTGAACTTGTGTTCTATGACCTTGCTAAATTCACTTATTAATCCTAATAATTTCACTGTAGATTTCTTAGGATTTTCTACACAATCATGTCATCTGTGCATAAACATTTCACTTCTTCCCTATATTCATTCCTTATTGCACTGGCTAGGATTTTCAGTGCAATGTTGAATAGTGGCAGTGGTAGTGGACATCCTTGCTGTTTCTTTTTGCATATTACTTTTATAAGTTCCTTCTGTTCCTAGTTTTAAAATTACGAATGAATGTTAAATCTTGTCAAATAATTTTCTGCTTCTATTGAGATAATCAAATGATATTTCTTCTTTATTTTCTTAATTCACCAATGAGACTATCTGTCCTTTGAGTTTTCCTTGTAGAAGATTTTCTGATTACAAATTCAATGTCCCTCGTAGTTATAGGGCTATTCGTATTTTATATTAAATCTTCTCAGTTTTGATAGGTTGTGTTTTAAGGAAACATCTATTTTTTTAAGTTGTTGAATATATTGACATAGTTATTCATAATATGATCTTATTTTTAATGTTTATAATATTAGAAATTGTAATACAATTACAATATTAGAAATTTGTATTTTTTTTTTTGTTCAGTCTTACTACGTGTTTTTCAGTTTATTAAGGTTTTCAAAAACCTATTTTTGGTTTTGTTGGTTTTTTCTGTTATATGTTTTCTATTTTATTGATTTCTTTCTGTTCTTATTTTTATTATATCTTTCCATCTACTTACTTTGGCTTAATTTTTTCATGTTTTCTAGCTTCTTAAGACAGAAGCTCATTTTAAAACCTCCTCTGTTTCTAATGTGAGCATTTGAAGCCATAAATTTCCTAATAATCACTTCTTTAGCTCTATATCATTAATGTCAATGTTATATTTTCATTATCATTCAGTTTTTAATATTTCTAATTTTTCTTGTGATTTCTTTTTTGACCCAAGAGTTATTAAAAACGTATTGTTTAATTGATAATATTTAAGGTTTTTCTTGATATATATTGTTATTGATTTCTAATTTAATTCTCATGTGGTCAAAAAAATCCTATAAGAGATTTCAGTCTTTTTAAATGCCTTAAGCTTTGTTTTATGGCCAAACATATGTACTAAATTGGAGAACATCCCATATGTATTTTTTTTTTTTTTTAAATTTTATTTTGTCGATATACATTGTAGCTGATTATTGCTCCCCATCACCAAAACCTCCCTCCCTTCTCCCTCCCCCCCTCCCCCCCAACAATGTCCTTTCTGTTTGCTTGTTGTATCAACTTCAAATAATTGTGGTTGTTATATCTTCTTCCCCACCCCCCCCGGTTTGTGTGTGTGTGTGTGTATGTGTGTGTGTGAATTTCTATATTAATTTTTAGCTCCCTCCAATAAGTGAGAACATGTGGTATTTCTCTTTCTGTGCCTAACTTGTTTCACTTAATATAATTCTCTCAAGGTCCATCCATGTTGTTGCAAATGGCATTATTTCATTCGTTTTTATAGCTGAGTAGTATTCCATTGTGTAGATGTACCACATTTTCCATGTCCACTCATCTGATGATGGGCATTTGGGCTGGTTCCAACTCTTGGCTATTGTAAAGAGTGCTGCGATGAACATTGGGGAACAGGTATACCTTCGACTTGATGATTTCCATTCCTCTGGGTATATTCCCAACAGTGGGATGGCTGGGTCGTATGGTAGATCTATTTGCAATTGTTTAAGGAACCTCCATACCATTTTCCATAGAGGCTGCACCATTTTGCAGTCCCACCAACAATGTATGAGAGTTCCTTTTTCTCCGCAGCCTCGCCAGCATTTATCGTTCATAGTCTTTTGGATTTTAGCCATCCTAACTGGGGTCATCCCATATGTATTTTTAAAGAATGTGTATTCTTCAGTTGTTCTATATGTGTTAATTAGTCCAAGGTACTTGATAGTGGTCTTACTATCTATATCCTTAGTGATTTTTTAAGTAGTTCTTCTATTAATTACTTAGAGAGTTATGTTTAAATTCTCCAACTATGATTGTAATTTTATCTATTTATTTCCTCAGTTCTGTCAGATTTTGCTTTATGTATTTGAAAGCACAATTATTAGGCATATACACATATATGATGGTTATGAGTTCCTAATTAATTTGCTCTTTTATCATAATGATAGCCCTTTTTATCTCTTTAATAGCTTTTTTTGAATACTGTTTTGTCTTATATTAATTCACCATCTTTTTTTATGTTTAATGTTTCATGGAAAAATATCTTTTTCCATCCTTTTGCTTTCAACCTATTTTTGCTTTTATATTTAAAGTACATCTCATGTTAACAGCATATACTTGGTCCTTTCTTTTTTATTCAATTTGACAATCTCTGACTTTTAATTGTATTATTTAAGTCACTTACATTTAATGTAATTATTGATGTTTTTGGGTTTAGTTATACCATCTTACTTTATTGCTTTCTATTTGTCCCATCTACTGTTTTAATCCTTTATTTCTCCTTTCTTATCTTGCATTGGGTTAATCAATTTTTTAGTATTACACTTTAGTTCTTTAATAAGATTCTTATAACAGAATAGTTCCATTTTTTTACCCCCAGTCCTTTGTGCTATTTTTGTGATATGTGTTTTCATATATTATAAAGACTGCAGTATAGTGTTATAAATTTTAATTTAAATGGTTATATGTCCTTTATTTTGTTTGTGGTTTTTTTTTTTTTTTCTTTTTGTGGCTGGCTGGTATGGGGATCTGAACCCTTGACCTTGCTGTTACAAGGCTGTGCTCCAACCAACTGAGCTAACTGGCCAGCCTGTTATATGTCCTTTAAAAGAGTCCAGATCTTTATAATATTTTGTATTTACACGCTTTACCATTTCTAGTTCTCTTTGGTTTGTGTGTCTGTGTGTCTGTGTGTGTATGTAAATTCAAGTTTCTATCTGATGTCAGTTCCTTTTAGTCTGAAGAGCTTTATTAAGCATTTCTTCAAGTATTATTCTCATGACAACAAATGCTCTTAATCTTAGTTTATCTAAAAATGTCTTTTTTTAACTTTTATTTTTTGAGAAATATTTTTGGTAGGATGTAAAATTCTGGATTTTTTCTTTCAGCACTTTAAAGATGTCACTTCATTGTCTTCTGATCTTTGTTTTTAAGAAGAAGCTGATCATTTTTCTTTTTTTCCCCTCTCTTTTATGTAATGTGTTGTTTTTCTCTGGTTACCTTCAAGATTTTCACTTCATTTTGGGTTTCAGCAGTTTGACCATGGCATGCCTAGCCCTTATGTTTTTAGTATTTATTTTGTTTTCGGTTCTGTGAGTTTCTTGGATCTCTGAGTTGACCTTAGCCAAATTTGGAGAAATTTCAGCCATGATTTCTTCAAATCTTTATCTCCTCCATTATTTGACTTTTCTCCTGGGACTCCAGTTGCATATATATTAGACTGTTTGATATTGTCCCATAGGTTACTGTGGCCCTTTTATTTTAAAAAAATGTTTTTTTAAAAAAAAAATGTCTCTTTTCCCTGCTCTTCACATTGGAACATTGGTGTTGATCTGTTTTCAAGTTCAATAGTCTTTTTTTCTGCCATTCCCAATTTGCCATTAAGCCCATCAAGCAAGTTTTTATGTTTGAAATATTTCATGCTTTCAGATATAATACTTCCTAGTGTTTGATTTGATTGTCTATTTGGTTCTTTTATGTAGTTTCCACTTCTCTGCAGAGGATCCTCCTCCATTCATTTTGATAATATGTTCCTTTAAGCACTTAATATATATATATATAATAGTTACTTGTAAGTCCTTATCTAATGATTTCAATGTCTGCATCGTCTTAGAGTCAGTTAATATTGACTGATTTTCTTTCCCCTTGACAATGACTCACATTTTCCCATTTCTTCACATTGTCTAATAAGATGTGACTATATATTAGACATTGTGGATGGCACATTATTAAAACTCTGAATTCTCTTATCTTCCTTTGAAAAGTGTTGATGTTTATTTTAGGAGACAGCTTTTTTGGTTGAACTCAAACACCAAATCCTGTTTCTCCCATGGTAGGAAACAGCTGAAATACACATTCATTCTTTCTGCCTTCCTCCTGTTGCTTTGTGCAAAGCCTCCTGGATTTTTTTCCCATGCATGTGTAGTTCATGGGTCAGCTGAAGATTAAGGTGGACTTTACATGCAGATTTTGGGACTTTACCTATGTAGGTCCTTTACTTTCCAGCCACCCTGGGAGCCCTAAACACCAGCCTCTGAGTCCTCAGGCTGTAGGGCTGTGGATGTTTGCTTGAATTTCATCCCACTTTTTATAAATTGGGAAATGCATGCAAGAGGAAATCTGCACAAATCAGTATCCAGTGCTGTCTCCTTTGTCAAGCTCCTCTAATTTCTCCCTTCTTTTGATTGCTCTTTAATGCTTTCAGATAGAGGAGTCCAGAGTTTATAATTGTTATTTGCAGGAGAGTTTGTGATAGAGGTTACTCTTTTGTTACAGAAGTAGAATTCCCATATCTTAAGCTTTTAATTTTAGTTTAACCATAAAATATATACTTGCACACCAGCTCACCAAGTTTTAGATGTAAGGCTACGGCATTTTTTTTGACTATGTTCCTTTTATTGATGATGTATGTACATAGCTTCAATTTGGATTTCTGCAAAAGTAGAACAAGAAAGATACTTGTGAACTCCAAAGCCCATCTTAGTGGTCTTAGGTTTAACCTGACAATTGTACTCACCTGAGTACAATAGGTCACACTTGGCTTCAGTTTCAAACAGAAAGATATAGGACAGTAAATACAGCAGGACAGCAGGACAGCATAAGGCACATTTCTTTTGTGGTGTTCTCAGAACAGTCAAGAGGCTGTTTTGTAGCCCTTTGAATGACGGCTTGGGTGTTAGAGAAGGAGACCGCAATTGTGGGTATGAGAGTTGGACAGGTTATATTTTCCAATTATGGCCACAAGAATACCTCCCATCCCACATCCTCTTTTTAAAATGTAAGTCTGTGACTTCTTTCATCTAGAGGTATAGACTTTGTCCCTTTCCTTTGGGCCTACTTTTGGGACAGTTAACTTTTTAAAAAATATGAGAATTATCCACCCCTCAAATATTTGCTAGAATTCATTTGTAAAATCATCTGGCTGTTGTATTTTGGGTGGATAGGAGATATTGAGAGGGTAGCTTTTTGACATATTTCATAATTTCTGCCATGGTTTACTATCTTCTTCGGTCATTTTGGTAATCTATATTTTCTTTTGAAAAATCATACATTTGATTCATATTTTCAAAGTTACTAACACATTGTTGGGCAAAATGTTATCCTATATATCTTCGGATTTCCTCTGCATTTGTATTTTCCTTTTCTCATTCCTAATTTTATAATTTTATACTTTCTTGTATTCTTGTTTAGGCTGACTAATTTTAAATATATTATTTATATTGATTTTTTTTCTTCCAAAGAATCTGTTCTTAAAATATTTAATTCTACTCTTTGTTGATCAACAATTCATTTTTTCTTGAGGTTGTGTTTTCCTTAAACATTTTTCTTAAATTATTTTTTCTTTCCCTTTTATTTTCTATGTTGAATGCTTATTTAATTTACTTTCATTCTTGTGTGTTTAGTAATATAAATATCTGAGGATGTGAATTTTCCTCTGAGTACAATTTTGAATGTATCCCAGTTGTAACTTGTAATGTTATTATTTTATTTTTATATACTTAACAATTGCAATGTATCTGTTATCCTTGACCCAATAGTTAATTGGAAGGAATGTTTTTCCCCTTAATTTCCAAGTGTTTGGCTTTCCAATGTTTCTGTGTTTGCTACTTATTTATTGCTTTATTTGCATTACAATTTTAGAATGTGGTTTGTATTATAACAGCTCCTTGGAATTTATGCCTAAAAAGGGGTAATTTTTGTAAATGTGCCATAGCTACCTAGAGAGACACAGTTTTAATTATATTGTTCACATATTTTATGTTCTTACTTATTTTCATATATTTATCTGTCAGAGATCTAAAGAGGTGCGTTAAAACCCTTTTATTACTTTTATATTTTTGTCAGTTTGTCTTTGTATTTCCTATGACTTTACTTTACAAATACTAATGCTTTGTTATTTAATTCCTAATGGTTCATGACAGTATTATCTCCAAGGACTGCAGCCTTCATCACTATAAAGTGGCTACTTCTGCTTCTGTGCAATGCTTTTGACCTGGAATTGGCCTTTGTCTGATAACAGTGTCACAATTCCTGTCTTATCTCCATTGAGGCTTCTGCTCCAGCTGGCTTGGGGAGAGTAGAAGTGTTATTATGACCGCCATTTCTCCGCAGCTCTGCCTCTAAAGTTTCCCCGTGGAGTAGAGGAATAGCCTCCTGCAGGGGGCCCCTGCTTCTTCCATGGCCCACCTAAGCCCAGCGTTTTCATCTTTCCTACTGAGAACCCTTGAGATCCCTCTTCTTTACTTTTTCAAGTTTTCTAAGCACCGGCGGTGCACCCATGAGTAAGAAACACGCCCTGAGTCTTTTGGCCCTCTCACATTGGGGCAGGCAGAGAAAATCATAGTACAGAACACTAAGAGTTACAACTGGAGCTTCAACTCTAGGTAGGGGGATGCTGCAGGACCCAGACAAGGGGCACATCTTTAATCTAGTCTTCCTGAAGAGGTGACATGGGGTGGCAGATAGCCTAAATAGGAGTTAGCCAGGCAAAGGCAAGGAATAAGTGGGTATTCAAGACAGAGAGGAGGTAATGATCAAAGACGTGGAGATAGGTTTTCCCACTTCACAGAGAAAGTAGTTGAGTCTCAGAGAACTGAAGTATTGGCCCAACGTGACAGTTAGTAGGTGGTGGAGTCAAGACTTGAATCCAGATCTTTCTCCCTCAAAAGCCTGTGCTCTGCCCCTCCAGCGTGTCACTTGCCCAGATACATTTTCCTCGCAGTGGTGTCCTATTTCCTCATCCTCTTTGTCTATTTATGTTTCCAGTTATCACACTTTCTTCATTAGTGACAAAGCTTTCACACAGAGGAGCAAATGACTGACAAATAAAGTTGGAGATATTTTCTCTTCAAAGAGATATGTATTTTTTTTTTAAAAAAAAGATTTGAATTTTAATTATGTGAGTCAGAAGTTAAAAGAATACAACTGTAGCAGTGGGATTCCATTCTCTGTTCAGAGAGGAAGGTTTCAGGGCTGTCTTGTCAATTCCTGGGAAGTTTCACCTTGAGCTGAAGAGAAGGCTGGTCCCATTCTAAGCATCCCTCTTTTCCTTTGGTTTTTTATTCTTGGTGCCCTTTTACTCACACATTCCCAAATCCTTTGCACAAGGAGTCTCTGGCCCACTTCCTTTGCGACTGAAGACATGGGAGAACCCTGGACCTCTAGAGGGAATGTGCTGATGGGGACACGGTCCGCAGTGGATGATAACAAGATTGCTCAATGTACAGCTTTCTAAGGCAGTTCTTGCTCATCTCCTGGTCCCTCCTTCATTTCCAGGTCTTGTGGGGACTCCTCTTGGAGTTCTGGGCTCTCCTCGTCTGAGAAGAGTTTTCAGAGTTGCTGGGATGCTTAACTTGCCAGTGTCAGGAGGAGGTTGCCATGGCCCTCAGACTCTGCCTGAGTTTCTTCCATAAAGTCTCTCTACCCTCTCAGCCCACACCTGCACACCCCTTTGCAGTGGGAGGCACTCTGAGGCCCTGAATCTGATTGTTCACTGCTCCAGGGGTGCATCTGCGATGGGAGGTGGGGGGCTTCCCTCAGGTTTGCCTTGCCCAGAGCCTGGTCAGTGTGAGCCATTGTGTGCATAGGCATTTTATCCTGTGGCTCAATATTTAGTGAGTGCTGCTCGTCTGACATTGATCGGCCGTTGCATATTTACTCTAGAGAGTCCAGTTGCAATGACTGCGGCTTTGAAACCCAGGCATTTTCTAATACTTGGCATGAGTTATTCTTAACTTCTCTTCAGTGTCCATTTATTCAGTCAAATGCACACATGACGTTTTGGGAAGCTAGAGTATGCCCAGGATGTGCTAGCTACTTTAGAAAATGTAGAAACAGAGGCTCTTTGTCATCTCACTCACTTTACACTTTTATTTTCACTGAGTGTATTTTTCAAATCTCATATCAGTGCACGTGGTGGGGTATTCACAGTTTTTCATTTTGTTGTTTTAAAGTAAAAGAATACCCAAGCAAAGCTTGCTTAAGCAGGGGGGCGGGGAGGGAGACTTTTTTTTGCTTAGGTAACTGAAAAGTCCAGGGTTATAGATGGTTTCGGGCACAGCTTATCTAAGGTCTCAAACAGTGTTCTCAAGACTCAGTTTCTCTCCACTGCTGTCTTGGCTGCAGTCTCAGGTTCCATGATGCAGCCAACTTACTAGGTAAGTTACTAGGACAATGGCAAATGAAGGATGGGAGTTTATTCACCATACCTGGTCTGATCAAGAATTTTGAATTTCTGGACATAAGACCAGATTGGGGGAAGTAATATGATGCCAGTACATTATCATTTCTGGGACATATTTTTAGGCAATGATAAGTCTGTCACAGAAAATCGGTGATTTATGGTCACTGAACTGCTACCTCAATCTTTATAATCTTTATAATTATTTGGTAATATCTCCTAGGGGAAACCAACAGAGAAAATAGAGTGTCTCACCCAGTCTGGATAGTGTTGGCAATTTTGAGAGGGATTGTTTTGGAAATGTATGTATTATGTGTACTGAGAACCTAAAAATTGCTTTCAACATTTTCCAGAGAACTGTGGAGTGCTCTGAAGGCTGCCAACAAAATGTCAAGTCAGCCCATTGACAGAGAAAGGAAGAGAAGCCCTTGGAAAGACATTAGAGCTTCCCATTAGCTTCCAGTCCATCTGAGTCTGAACAGCTGGCCTGAGGAAGGAGGTAGGAGAGGATAAAGGGATAAAATATTGAGTGAGCCCTTTTCTAATGGTTTCAGTGGGAGAGAGGCCACCTTGATCACTGTAATTCTAAGGGAAACACCCATAGCTTCAAAGACACTGGAGTGCCTCTGCCGAGCACAACTCACACAGTGAAAGAGAGACCTCATCACAAATTTCTTTGGGCATCTTTTATTAACAGACTTGGGCTAACCAAGTGATTCCTCAAAAGTTCTTCATATTTGAAGAAGGCAAGCAGAATGATTAATCATGAAATATTCATTATTATTATTATTGCACATATTTTAGGGCAAATACCACAGAAAGGTGTGATCCGATAGTGTTGGGGAGAGAGAGGCATGCTGCATGGACTAGAAAGCAAGGCAGTGGAGGAATGGATATAGGGGAGTAGAAGCCATTGAATCCAAGAGCTTCCAGGGAAACTTCTATTCCAGTGGATGCAGGCTTTCACTGCTGGCAGAGGAAGTATCTGGGCAAAGTCGTTAAAGACAAAACAATGGTAAGCTACCAGAGAATTGAGGTAGAGCCATAAACTCTGAGGGGGCTTGTCCCTTGGGGCCTTGGATGGTATAATCACTGGGCTGGAAGGGTTTTGTTTTTGTAAATTAAATTAACATAATGTATTACTTTTTGAAATGATTTTGTGCCAAAAAACTAATGGTCATTCTAAGGGACAAGCTTGGGGACTTAGATGGCCAGGGAGGAAATAAAACGCAGAAGAGGCTATGGTCTTATCAGATCCAGAACTGAAAGGCCCAATGTACCAGCTGAGTTTCATCTCTCTTTTTCTCCTCTCTTGTGTCCCATGTGCTTGTATGTAAAGGTCAGGGCTCCTTCTGCCCAGAAATTGCCTTATCTGCAAAAGGCCTGTGTTGTAGGCTGAAAAGGAGTGCTCTGTGCTTGTGTTAGAAATTCCTTTCCTTTTATTTTGGGGGTGCATTTCCTTGAGATGACCTTTCCTCCCCTTTGGAAAGTTAAGCTCTAGAAAGGAAGACTCTTAGATGGCTTTGGTTACAATTGCCACTCACTCAGGTAAAAGAAATCCTCTACATGGTTCAGCCTAGGTTACTGGAGGGCTAGACTGAAATTGGGGCCATCTTCATGTTGCAAGATGTTGTTCCTGGAATATATGACTCCCACACAGGTGGCCATGCAGAAGTGGATCCTGAATTTTTGGTACCCTTGTTCCAGACAAAATCATCCTCTTTCCCTCACTCATGACTGTCACAGGTGGAATTCAAACCCAGGTCAGTGTGATGTCCATGAGAAAGCTCATGCCCTTTCTCCTAAATGTTTGATACTCAGGGGCATGACCATGGAGGACAAGCAGAATTCAGGAAGCCAGAGGGATGGGGCAAGAAGACCCAGGAAAGTGCAGCAGAAGAGGGAAAGGCAAAAGGATGAGAAGGCATTGGGTGTACTAGGGATGGAAGGTGGAGGGTGACTGTGGCCTCCAGTACTAGAACTGGAGACTCTTGGAGCAGGGGTAATGAAAAAAATCATGGTGGAAAAATGGCAACCAGGAAGTGGCTCTGTCTTTGGGAGGTGGATGGAGTAATCTGGGAGGTCTGCACAGACATAGAACATGGTGGCAGCAGAGTGTCAGGGGCAGGACCCTGGTGGCTGCTGTGGTCAGTGGGACTGATCTCCCTGGACTTCTTCATAGACAGGCCCATCCATTGGGTTTCATGTCTATTATTGCCACTGAGAAGGCCGTGTGGTTGGCTCTCCTGCTCTCTCAGGGTCCTATGGGCCCACAATTGAGGAGGTGCAGCTTCCAGCACCCCTCCCTCAGAACCATAAGTTGGAGGAAGTTGAGGGTATAAAGGCTCTTAGTGGATGTCTCAGAGTTTCCACCGTCAAATTATGGCTGGATTAAGACCTTTTGATTGAGTCACAAGTGCGGGAGAGATGCTGGAAGTAGAGGAATGCAGGTTCAGAAAGAAAAAGTGGCCCCTTATTAGCTGGTCTATGTCACAAATGAGCAAAGAAAGCTCGTGGAGGCTCGGAGACATGAGGGTAGGCATACAGGGAAGAGGATTTTTATGAAATGAATTGCATCCACCTCCCACTCTCCACTTATCCTTAGTGTTTTGGGGCTAGTTTGGATAAGGATGCATTTGGTTTCCAAGGAAAGGAAAGGAAAAAAACTAACTGGTTAAAAGAAATAGTTACTCAAGTGACTAAAATGTGTGAGGTGTGCTTTGGTCAGGGCTCTGCTGAGAGACAGAACAGGACGTGTACACAGATATATAGAGGGGACTTTTTAGGGGAATAGGCTCACGTGGTTATGAAGGCCGAGCAGTCCTTTGATAGGCCGTCTGCAAACTGGATGCCGACAGGGTGGCTCAGTCCTAATCCAGAAGCCTTAGAACCAGGGAGGCTGATAGTGTGATTCTCAGTCCAAGGCCAGAGGCCTGAGAGCTGGGGGTGCCACTGGCGTAAGTCCTGGAAACGCAAAAGCTGAAGTGTCTCGAGTTCTGATGTTCACAGACAGGAGAAAAGAGTGTATCTGAGCTCCAGCAGGTAGAGTAAGAGATTTGCCTTCTCTTCTGTTTTTGTTCGCTTGGGGGCCCCAGCAGATTGGAGGGTGCCCACCCAGATTGAGGGTGGGATTTTTCTCCACAGTCTACTCAGGCTCACATGCTATATCTTCTGGAAACACCCTCACAGACACACCCCAAAATGATGCTTTAGCAGGATTCTAGGTATTTAGGTATTTCTTAATCTGGTCAAGTTGACACCTAAAATTAACCATCACAGGTAGAGTGCAGCCTTCAGGCACACTCTAACCAGGGCTGTGGTTCCATTTCTCTGGTGTTCTCTCTGTTTTGCCAATTGGTGGGCCAGCTGCATTCTAGAACATCTAACCACAGAGTTCAAAGGCTGCAGCAGTTCTAGGTTTCACATCCACACACCACTCCATTCAGAGCAAGAGAGCTTCTCTTTTCCAAACCATCAAAAGCCCTGAATTTTATTCTACTTGGACCAATTGCTCTAGTGAGGAGGAGAGGGTTATACTGTAGGGCTTTTAGGGTTGATGTCAGGCATGGAGATCTATCTCACTCAGACTTTGTGCCTGCTATACAAGGGGATAGTGAGGGATAGATGTTGGAGGGAGATGGCAGCAACAATGTCCTCTCCAGCATCAGTCACTTTCTCACCAGAGCAAGGGACTAGTGTATCCAGGCTGTGGTAAGTGTGTGGAAGAGAAAAGTTCTCATATTAACTTCAATGATACAGATCCAGGCCATAGCTGGAATGTGTACGGCATTGCAATGGAAATGCCATATAATGCACAGCCTATTATTATTTTTGAGATTAATTAATTGCTTTATAAACACAGTACCTGAAATTCATATTATTTAATATGAATACAAACATTCAAGGCATCATTTATAAATGTGCTACTTTCTCAAGGCAAGATATTACTTGAGTATATAATAGTGTTTAACTGAGTACTTAACAGTGAATAACAAAAGTTTACTATGGAAATAATGTATTTAAATACCATCGCCTTGCTTTTCTTCTTTCTTTCTTTGTTTCTTTCCTTTTTTTCCCACAGAATTACAGTATTTGCAGCAAATTCAATGATTGCAGAGTCATCTGCTCTATAATATTTCCATAGTCATCTCACAGAAATAGATAGATAGATAGATGGCTACATGAATGGATAGACAGATGGATAGATAGATAGAAAGATGTTGGGGAGGTGATAGATAGATGGATAGATATGTGTAGATAGATAAATAGGTGATGGATAGGTTGATAGATAAAGTGAATTCTCTACCTTTATCATGTTTTGTTTTTTTCCTGTGATCTTGATAGACACAGGCTTTGATTGCTTCCTTCTCAGTGGGACACAGAAGAGTTAATGCTAGCTAGTTACCTACCCAAACTGGAGCACTGCATCTCTCTGTATAAAATTAATTTGAAAAGCAGCATGTTTCCTCGCTCTCCTTCTATCTTGATGGTGATCTGATTCAGGTAGGGAAACTCATTGCAACGCCCCCAGCAGAAGCGAGCAGGAGCCCCCCTCTCCTTCAGGGGTGGGAAACTCAGATGGGCCACTCCTCCTGTAGGTGTGGAGAGCTTCCTTTACATCTGACATTATTAAAATGAAAGAGGTTTGAGATGACTGGATTTTTAAGTCCCTTTGGTTCAGTGTTCATGATGTTGGGATATAATCATCATCAGCAGCAAAACAACACACCTGAAGAGACAAGACTAAGCCATGATGTCCTGGGGTCAGAACAGCACGATAAATCACCCAGACTGTTGGTAGCTTTGGGTCTAGTCAAAGACGTGGCTGCTTTTTCTGGTTTGGGAAAGGATTCCATGGAGGCACCTAGGATCCTATGTCTACCCGCAACTGGTCTGTCTCAGAAACTGAAATTTCACTTCAAATTGAAACTTAAAAAATATTTTTTTTTAGAGGCAATTACCCAGATATTTTTGATTACATGCTTCAGCTCAAAGCAGATTATCATCCTTCCTTTGGTGCAAGGACTCTGTTTTATTTCAGTTTTCCCCTTTTGTCTCACAAGCCCACTCTACTTCCCTTATTTCATAGAAGTCCATTCTAGAACATTTTACGTGCTTCTTTTCAATCCACCTTCCATGTGTTTATCCAGATAAGGCTACTCTTAAAAAGATATAATGTGGTATATGTTTTAATTTACATAACTGGTTCTGTGCTATAGATCTCATTTTGTTGTTTACTTTTCCTATTCAATATGTTTTTTAGATTTATCCATGTTGCTGTATGAAAATCAAATCCTTTTTCATTCCTCCTCCAGTTTATCATTCCATCATAGGCAAATTTCACAATTATCTGTCCAGACAGAGGGACCACTAGGTTGCTTTCCTCTCTTGCTATCACAGACAACACAGAGATGAACATTCTCACCTGTTTCTCCTCATCCTTGGGCTTGTGTAAGAGTTTTTTTCAGGTAAGTACCAAAGAATGGGACTGCTTCCCCTCACTCATACCTTTCAGATTGACCTAAAATACAGCAACACCAGTAACTCTTCTCCCAGCCAGGCACTGGGTAGTAATTGTTTAATTTTTGTCAGTAATTGAGTATTTTACCATGGCATCAACTTTTTTGTGTCCCTCTGAGAGGGAAGCAACCAGAAGGCTATGGCTGTTAAGATCAATGGGTAAAACACGGTGTTTTCTAGTTTTAACTGTACCAGTGAGGTTGAGAATTTCTTCAGTAGCAATTAGGGCTTACCTGTCTGTGATTTTCCTATATCATTTGTCTTTTTTTTAGGTTTCCTGCCTTTTTCTTGCTGATATAATAGAGCAAATAGAGGAGAAGGACATGGATAAGCCACAATCTGCTTAACCATTATCTTATTGACATCTAGGTTATTTCTAGTCTGAGATAAAGGAGAAGGTTGGTTTATTATCTGAAAATCTGTCAGTGTAATTCATCATAGTAACAGACTAACAACAAAAATATATTCATCTCAATAGATGCAGAAAAACATTTGGCAAAATTTAACACTTTTTGATAAAATTTCTGAGAAAAGTAGGAATAAAATAGAATGAAAACCTATAGTTAACACCATACTCAGTGGTGAAAGACTGAATAATTTCCCTCTAAGTTTGGAAGGTGAAGGAAGCAGAGCCATTCCCACCGCTTTTATTTAACATTATACTGGAAGTTGTAGCCAGTGCAATAAGGCAGGAAAATAAAATGAGACATATGGATTAGGAAAGAAGAAGTAAAACTGTCTTTACCTATGATATGATTGTCTCCATAGAAAATCTTAATAAATCTATAAAAAGGTTATTAGAACTACTAAACTATTTTATAGGTTGATAGGACACAAGGTCAATACACAAAAATAAATTTTATTTCTATATATTAGCAATAAAAACTTCAGAATTGAAATTAAAAACATTTAAAATAGAATAAAAATATAGAGTTATTTAGGAAAATTTTGAAATATCTAGGAGTAAATTTTAAAAACACAAACAAAATCTGTATATACTGAATATATTTTCAGTATACTGAAAAGTTACTGCTGGGAAAAATTTTAAAAGGCTTAAGAAATATAATAGTATACCGTGTTCATGAATTTGAAGATGCAATATTGTTAAGATAGCAATTCTCCTGAAATTGATCTATAGATAGAATACAATCCCAATCAAAATTCTTAACAGACTTTTTGTAGAGATTCAGAAGCTGATTTTACGATTTATATAGAAATGCAAAGAACTTAGAATAGCAAAGCCATTTTTATAGGGAAGAATAGCACTTGAGGACTCACATTACCTAATTTCTAGTCTTACTAGGCATAAGGGTACATATATATTCAATGGAATAAAGAGTCCAGAAATAGACCTATACATAATGGTCAATTGATTTTCAACAAAGGTGCTATAATAATTTAATATAGAAAGGCAAGTCTTTTCAATAGATGGATCTGAACCAATTGGATAGTCATATTAAAAAAATGAACCTTGATCCCAACTTCATGCCATATACACAAAATGAACTCTAAATGGATCATACTTTAATGTAAAAGCTAAAACTAAAGCTTGTATAGGTAAACATAGGAGAAAATCTTTGTGACCTTGGCTTAGGTAAAGATTTTCTAGATAAAACAAGAAAAACAGACAGTATGAAAGCACAAATTTGATAAATTGGAATTCTTGAAAATAAAAATCATTTTGCCCTTTGAAAGACCTTGTTAAGAAAATGAAAAATGCAAGCCTCAGACTGAGACAAAATATTTTCCAACAATATATTGGATAACAAACTTGTATCCAGAATATATAAAAAACTCTCAAAACTTAGTGTTGAGAATCCAAACAACCCAATTAAAAAAAATGGGCAAAATATTTGATAAGACTCTTTACCAAAGGAAATATATGAATGGCAAATAAGCATATGAAAAGATGCTTAACATTATTTGCCATAAAGGAAATTCAAATTAAAACCTCAGTGAGGTACCACAACATGTACATGTTAGAATGGCCAGATTTCAAAAGACTGAGAATACCAAGTGTCAGAGAGGATGTGGAACAACTGGAACTCTTGTAAGTTTCTGGTGGGAGAGCAAAATAGTATAGCCACTTTGGAAAATAGTTTGATGGTTTCTTATAAAGTAAAACATTCACTTACCATATGTCCCAGCCATTCCAGTTCTAGATATTAAATCCTAGAGAAATAGAAACACATTCCACATAAAGATTTGTACATGAAAGTCTGTAGTAGCTCTATTCAGCATAGACAAAAACTGGAAACAATCCACATGTCCATTAACAGGCAAATGAATAAGTAAATTATGATATATTCATACAATGGAATACTACCTAGCAATAAAAAGTAACAACCTAATAATATGTGCATTGAGGCAGATGAATCTTAAAAGCATCATGTTAAGTGAAAAAAGCCAGACCCTAAAGACTATGTACTCTATGCTTCCATGACATTTTAGCAAAAGCAAAACTGTAGTAATAGGATGCAGATCAGTGGTTGCCTGAAGTCAGGAAGTTGGGATAGGGGCAAAAGGGAACTTTTTGGGATGATGAAAATATTTTATATGTTGACTGTGGGGGTAGTTACAAGATTCCATACAAATTTGTCAGAATTCATCAAACCGTGCACTGAAAAATGGGTGACTTTTGTATGTAAGTTAGACTTCAATAAATCTCATTTTAAAACCTGTTGTAGTGTTTGCTGTTGCATTCATTACAATGTTTCCACATTAAATGCAGATGGATCAGGTTGCAGGTGCTTTAGAGAGGCCTGGGTTCGGGCACTAGAGGGAGTGTGGTGAAGCAGGGAGCAGCCCAGGCTGCAAAGTGTTGGCAGCTGTACAGAGGCACCCACTTCCTCTAGAACCTGTCTGGGGATGTCACATTTCCTTCTGAAGCCCCCATTAGGAACCTGGGATCCACACTGGGATGCACAGGTAAAACTCCCAACTTCTATCAGGTGAAGGAATAGTGGACCCAAGAGAAGTTTAAGGAAGTGAAAGGAAAAATACCAACCTCACTGTGCAGGGGAGAGAACAATGGTCTTAGAAGTCAGGCCAGAGCTGTACCTGACTCACGGCCACTGGTTGAGTCTCTGACCTTGGGGCTTTTCCTCTTCTGATGGACTGATTGATTCAGCCAGGGTTGGCTGAGCCCTTTTCTTTGGTCTGGACCCTCTGCAATCCACCAGGGCCACAGAGGTGACTTCAATTTGTTCCTAATTTCAAGGATCTCGCAGCCTGGGAAGAAAAACAGCATAGGCACAGGTAATTATTATAATGAATTTGGCAAGTGCTGTGATATAAATATGTATTCAGGATAGTATAGGGGCTGGGACTCTCTTGAACCTCAACAACTTCACTTATTAAATATGGGTAATAACAATAGCAACCTCCCACGATCATTGTGAGGAATTAATGAAATATCCAAAAACGCCTTTTCAGACTATGTATTGCACAGGATGCATAATGAAGCAGCATTCACAGCATATTTCTGATCTCTATTGGCCCTGGCTGGCTTCAGGCCCATCTTTCTCCAATGGAGTATGGCTTATGTCTGAATAAACTAATTATAATAATAGCTACCAGGTGCTGTGCAAACATTATACAATTTAATCCTCATAAACATCATGCAGGATATGTACCATTAGCCCCATTTTACTCAGGAGAAAAACAAGGCACCTAAAAGTTATAGAACTTGTCAAAAGTCACCCAGCCAGCGAGCACCGACTTTGGTGGAAGGCAGTTAGGGAGGCATGATTCCAGGTCATTATTTTTCCTCTTAGACTTATGCTGGCATGGCTATACGCATGTTGTTATGAAGGGTCACAAACCCAAACTCCTACAGGAGCCAGTCAGGTAGTGTAAACGAGGGGGAAAGCTGAGGATCAGACCAGCAGGCCAGCAATGAATGTGGGGGACTGCAGCCAGGGAAAGTGCCCTTTCTGAAGAAACCAGCAGCTAACCAGCTCCAGCTACATGTGGTCAAGCAGGAGTGCCAGCTCTGTGTGCCCAGCTCCCCTGATTTCCCAAGAGAAGCAGAATTTAAAAGTGAGCCTGAAAGTGAAATATCCTGATCTTTATGGTTAAATAGTTTAATAAAAATTTTGTTTGGGCCTAACTAAACATGTATGGGGTAGGTTTTGCCCACAATTTTCAACATCTTGTCTATATAATTTTCTTTTCATGGAAGACTAAGAACCAAAAAGAGAAATTTTGCCATAGGCTAAATTCAAAGATCTGGTATATTGTATTGGATTTTTGGATGACATGCTATTTTAAACCATCTTGGTCCGTAATGTAATTGACAGGCGATTTTGATGGGTAGGGCTGGACTTCCTTTGGGGTCTGGAGCAGTGATTATCTGGGCTGTGATCAGCTGTCTCACATTTGGGACTACATTATATATGGGTTGTCTCTGAAATACGAGCCAGCGAAACCCACAGAAACTGGGAAAGGTGGACAGCCGCCTGACTTTCAGGCTCTGCAGCCCTAATGGAATAGCTTTCAAGGGGAAAGCTGCAGTAGGGCTGTTTGCTGCTGCTTGCAACAACTTCATGAATCAGTACAGGCCTCAGGGTTAAAAGTCAAAAAGCTGAAGAAATCAAAGGCTAAAATTTCTGATTCAGTGAATGAAGATTTTACCTGGCTACAGGTATATGGGTAATGCTTGGCAATAGGACCGAAAGCCTTGATTTGTGTGTTATTAGCCAAAGAAAACCTCATCTATTAGTTCAGGCTTCAAATGAGAAAAGTGGCTGTTAACACAGGGGTGTGGAACAGCAAATCACAGTGCTAGGTTTGGATCCCATCACTAGTGCTCAGTATCTGAGCTATGTCCCCATGTGCAGTGTTAGGTGGCTCTGCAAGATCAGGGACAGGGCCCTGTGCTGAGGGGCTGGATGTGGCAGTTTCTGGCCCCAGCCAGTCCCCTAGGTTTGGAGATGTGGAGCAGCTGCCCTTGCTTTCAGCATCCTCACCTAACACATGGAACCAGAACCAATTCTCAGACAAGCGTGTCTCACATTTTCAGCTACCTTCTCATACATCAATCATTTTGTAATGTCATTGCTTCTAGAGAGAATTAAGTCCTAATTCAGTCTTTCCTCTAGTGTGGTTGATCCATATTTGCTTTTTATTATTGATAGTTTTAGAAATGTTTCTTTCAGTTTACCATTTTATTTTTGGAAGTGTCATGTAAATTTTCAGGGTGGTTGTCATATTTGGGAAATCCTCAATCAGGTTTCTTTCATTTATGTCTCATCTAATGAGAGGTGTGCTTGAATATTTACTTATAAAATCATAATATTAGATGGTTTTGGTCCTTTATATTGTTTCTGCATTCTCTGAGGCATCTTTTTCTGTCTTGTCTTCTTTAATATTTCGGAGGCATTTAGTCAAATTGAATTGATATGCCCTTAGAGGAATTGCCTAAAGCATCTTTAAAATGCTTAAAACAAGCAAAACAGGAAAAAATAATGGAAATAAGAATGCTTTCAAGGAGCTACACAGACCATGTTGAATATGAAGAACTGCACATCTGATAAATATCTACTTATGAAGATGCACATTTAGGCAAATTACCTCCCTTGGTCACCTGCTGCCTGCTTGACGGGAAAAGCCACAGAGTTGAATCATGCTGTTTTCCAGACTTGTTGGAGTGAGCAGGACTGAAGCCATGTTGGGACCTAAAACCGCCTGGGCTTTAGGAAGAAAAATTTTCCTAAGAAAAGACACAGGTTTTTTTTTTTTCCTTTCCCTCTCTTCCCATCCTCTAACTTTCTTATCTTGCTTGCTAAGTAGAAAAACAAAGCTACTGAAAGCTAATCAGTAATTTGCAGAACTAACAGTTCTTTGAGGCTTGCAGAATTCTGAGAAGTGATCAAGGTCAGATGTCTGGAAGCTGACCATGGGCACCAGCAAGGCCAGCCAGAGCCCTGCAAAGCTGCACAGAGACCTTTGCAAAGAAGCTGACTCCCTCCGCATCCCACTCCCTGAACCTCCTCTTAAGAAACCCCTCAGTAAATCTGAGTCTTTGAGATGGTTTTAGTCTGGTCATATCTTTCAGGTTTACTGGAGAGATGGGTTAACCTGGCATCTCCTTCAGCTTACCGGTCCTGAATACAGCTGCCTTCCCTTTCCACCAACATTTGACTTTTGAGTCTTTTGTTTCTGTTTGGTGGCAGGCAGCCAGACTTGGTTTCAGTAACAGACTGAGTCCTTCCAGTGCTTCAAAAGGCCAGCAGGGAATTGGGTTTCTGTTACTCAATCCCTGCCCACTGTGCTTTTGTGCCATAGAAATGGTGTTGAGGGTAGGAGCAAGAGAGAACTTGCAACAAGATCCAACCTTCCTGACCTCTGTAGGGAAAAATGATGCTTCTCTTTACCAGCTGTTACACTTCAATGTAATAAATATTGCACCAAATGTATTTGTCTTTTTGCTTTGGTCACTTGGAATCTCCTATCAAACCATATTACCTCAGTAAGTGAGAAGGACTGTGTGACGTGCATTTTTAGGAATTCTGACTTCAAGGGCATATTCTGATGTTGCTAAACAATTTCTCTTCTTTGTCAATTATATACAAATTTGGAAGGTACCACAAATGCTATTTGGCAAAACCATAGACGTATAAATGAAAGAAGATGGTGTTTAGAGGGAGAATGGCTGAGATGGAGATGAGCAAGAGGGGCTTTGAATAAAGAGGCTGAGATGCGGGGAAAGGGTTTTGGATATTGAAGAAAACGTGGGGAATGGGGTGGGGGCAGGAATAGGAAATTACAGATGGGCTCAAGATCTGAGAGTGTGTTAGCAAAGACAGTGTGCTGAGATCACAGCAGTGAGGTGGACAGTTCCAGAAGGAAGAAGAGGGCCTCCAGCTCACTGGGGCAGTGCAATTGCTGCACCTTATTTAGTCAGCAATCTTTGTATTTTAAATTAAAATGAGTCAATTTTTTTGGTTTTGTTTTTAATTTATTTTTTATTTTTAATTGACAAATTAATTATATGTATATTTGTGGGCTACAACATGATATTATGATATATATATGTAATGTGGAATGATAAAATCAAAGTAATGAACATTTCTATCACCCGATGTACTTATTTTTTTGGTGAGAACTTGAAATTTATTCTCTTAGCAATTTTGAAAAATACTATACATCATTATGTGTAGTGACTATACAGTCAGCCATCTTTTTTGGTCCAGATATTTTGAAGATTTTTCTCTGTCTTTTTAACTAGGATGTGCCTGATTTTGGATCAATTTGTGTTTGTCTTGCTATGTGTTCAGAGCAACTTTCAAATAAAATTTTATTTTAATTAATTAATTAATTAACTAATTAATTAATTAATTTGTTTTGGATAATTTATTATACATACATGTGGAGTACAACATTGATTTTCAGTGATTGTGTAGAATGTGTGGTGGTTAGATCAGCACAGTCAGCTTATTCATCATCACAATACACAATCATTCTTTGTGTCCATTGACCAATTCCTCATTAGCCTCCCTTTCTCCCTCCCTCGCCTCCCCTTTTCCACTTCTAGTTTTCTTAAAGTTTAATGTATTACTGTGATTGTTCTCTCTTTCTTTCTTTCTCTTTGTCTCTCTCTATTATTCATTTGTTTATTTATGGATTCAGTTCCCAGTTTTGAGTGAGAACATGCCATATTTCTCTTTCTGTTTCTGGGTTGTTTCACTTAGAATAACTTTCTCCAGGCTCATCCACTTTGCTGCAAATGGTAGAATTTCATTCTTTTTTATGGCTGAGTAGTATTTTTAACTTGAGAACTTACATTTCTCTTAAACTGTGGAAAATGCTCTACTTTTCTCTCTAGATATTGCTTCTTCACTGTCCTCCACATGGAACTGCTCTTTCTTATAATTTTTTTTCTGTACTCTGGCCATCCTCTGGGTCATTTCTTCTGAGTCATTTTTTATTTTGTCTAGTCTATTCAGTTTATTAACCTATTGAATTCATTTCAATAACTATATATTTGATTTTCAAGACTTTTAATTAATTTTTAATAGCTTACTGTTATTTTAATTCCTGCTTGAATTTGTCTCATAATTTTTGTCCCTTTTATTGATAATATTTCTTCTCATTGAGGGTCTTAGACATTTTATTTAAAATCATTGTCAGACTGTCTATAATTTTACTTTCATCTGGAGTGAATCCATGTTTGATTATTTATTAGTTTATTTTGTTTTTTGTCTTTCATTGCATTTGGTTTCCTCATGTGTTTTGGAATTTTGGTTTGCAAGCTTGTCTGAAGAGGGATATCTTGCTTCCCCTGCTTATCTATACACACATGCACTGTTTCAGTGAGGATGCATTTGACTTCATGTAAGAGGAAACTCAACCAATGTTGGCTAAGCCATGATCACATTTATCACTGACTTTAGGATGTAGAGGCTGGGTGTTCCAGAGTTCACTGAGTGGTCCAACAGTGTCACGACTCCAGGTCAGTGTCTCTCCTTTTCCTCAATAGTTGCAAGAGGCTGTCTCAGCTCTAGGCATCTTGTCATTGCACAATAACATACCAAGTAAGAAGGGACACACAGGCAGAAAATGGCACCTTTCTCCCACAAATGCTTTTTTGGAAGAAAATCTTTCCTAGAAGCACCAGATATGGGTCCTTCACCTGGTGTTCAACACATATACAAGGGGTTTTCAAAAAGTTCATGAAAAGATTTGTATTATCTTTTAATTCCATTTTTCCACAAGTTTTTTGAAGTACCCTCATACTCCCCACCTACACTGCAATAATAAAAATCTCAGACATCCCTGACTATATGATAGCTTAGAAAGACAGCAGTTTTAACCCCTACTCACCAATTTGGATTTCTCTTTCATTCCATATCTGCAGACATGGTCATCTTGATTTTGAACTGCTATGATATTAGCAGTTTCTCTTAATATTTCATCTGTCATTACTATGTGCTCAGATTGGAGGAAAAAAAGGGGACTTCAAATTACGTCCTTACAATACTATCTTGATCCAATTCCCACTTTTGTTCCTGTTTTAAATTGTTGAGTCATGTATTGGGTAAATGGGCAAACTCAGACACCTAATGGAGATAAACATGGTTTCCTTGGCTTGAAGGACGTGGGCCAGAGTGGTAAGGAGAAGGCCTCCTTCTGGATGTGTGAGGCACAGGTGAGGCTGAAAACAGTAAGACACTAATAGCCCCTCTCAACAAGATTCATATTCAACTTTAACAGGACACACTTGCATATTCAGCTCATTAATACTTGTGGGTGGGAGACTGCCTTGGCAGATTTTGTAGCCCAGAGCCTTGAATTTTTGTTCCTTAAACTTTGAATTAGCTACACTACTGCAATTGTGGCTAATACCAATATTTAGTCTTGGTTAATTTTTAGATTAATTAACTGGAGCGTGATTTACCACTTGGAAACAATAGGGGCGGGGTGTCTATACGTAGACCCACAAAGCCTTTCTGCCTTTATGTATATCCCACAAGGCATGGGGTGTGGAGGGGATGGCAGGACCTTTTCTATTTCTCTCCCGTGGGTGGCATATTTTACAGATAAGTTACAGCAGCAAGCAAAAAATTTATTTAGTTTTAACTGCAACTATTTGTCCATCACCAGCTTTTCTAGGCTGGCTGGACCAAGCTCGGAGCAGAACGGGGATGTTTCAAAGCCTTTCTTTCAAAGGCTTTGTTTTCAGAACACATTTTCCCCTCCTTCTTCCAAAAGAAAAAATAGTTCTGTACAGTTTATTTACTAGCAGTTCCCCCCCCCCACAGGTTTGATTCAGCATCTCAAAGGCCTTGTTTGAATCTTTTTACTTTCTGCTTTTTTTTTTCCCCAAAGAGAAAAATTTAGTTCTATACACTTCACTAAAGAAGTGTTCCTCAAGGTATTAGAGAGCAGCTTCTAATAGGGCTGCCTGAAATTTACTTTACCAACTTTTCCCCATCTCCTTGTCTGCTGCTATTCAAGAAGAAAGGGGCTTTGGCCTGTGACTTCTGGCTGAAGCTGCCATGACTTTACCCCCAGCCCACACTTTAGGGTCCAGCTTTACAGCTTTCAGCTTCTGGCTGCTGCTCAGGCCCCATCTCAGCCTCTGATCACTTCTACCTTCATGTGCATGTCCACATCAGCTGCTGGTCTGGTTTGGAGCTGCCTCAACCTCAGACTCCTCTGTGAGCACCAGCAGCACCCAGCACACTGAGCCTTGCCTCTTCGTCTCTTCATCTAAGACAGCAGCAGCCTCTGAAACCATCACCTGTGGGTGCCCTCTCCTTCCAGGAAGTTGAACTGTGGCTCAAAGCTGCTAAGGCTCTGTCTTCTGCAGCAATACATTACCCCTCAGCCTCCACATTTCTCTTGCCCACTTTTAAGGAGCTATTAGTTGTGCTAATTGCTTGTACTTGAAGGAGCTCATGCAAATGCAGGCAAAGCAAACCAAGGGTATACTTAGCTTTAGGACCATGAGTACAGGGGAAGAGGGCATATCAGGGCTATTCAACAATGGGGAGGGGGTCTTTGTCATGTTGGTTTAGGGAGCCTTCAATAGTTTAGAGCAAGGTTTGGTAAAATAGGGCTATGGGCCAAATTTAGCTTGCCATGTTTTCTTAAAAATGATTGGAACACAGCCATATTCATTTCTTTTACCTATTGTCTATTGCTACTTTCATGCCAGAGTCTAGTAGTTATGACAGAGATCTTAAAGCCTGCAGCCCAAAATGTTTTCTCTCTAGCCCTTTTCAACAAAAGTTCACCAACCCCTAGTTTCCAGTCTGTTCAGTAGAAGAAACTTAAGACTTCCCACAAAGTCCTGAGAGATTTGGGAAGCTTTTCTGAAGTCTGTCTGGCACTTCTCACATCTGTTCTGGGTGTGTGAAGTAGGAATGAAGTTTATCCATGTACCAAGATAATTCTAAATGCATTTAACTTTGTCTGTGTATGAGAGTCTGAGTGAGGTTCATAGTTTAGGTGTGCGCCATTAATCTCCTCCAAGGGATGTTAATAGAAAAGGACAGAATTTATAGACAACTAAAGAAGATATTGTACTATTAGAAACAATAAAATATTTGTGATTATTTGCATCTCTGCGAAAGTCCTGCAGTGTTGCATTATTTGCTTTAGTGACATTTTGGCTAGACATAACGAATCAGGTAAAATCTCTTGACTGCTCATCTTAACCCATTTAGATTACCTTAAACCTCCTTAGTGGCCCCATGGTCAGGGAATACAAGCAGAGCTGTGGGTGCTACAATTGTCCTTGGTCCCAGCCAATCCACAAAAGCCACCACATGGGAAGAATGAGCTATGCCCATTTGGCTTCTGCCACCAGGCAGAATAGCTGAGGCAACAGGGGACACAAAACAAGTGGTTTATTTGCACTGAGTGACCACATGAGTGGGCAAGTCAATAGGTCTGTGGCACCCGAGAAGTTCCCAAGCACTCATACTCAGGGGCCTGACTTTCCTCTACCACCTTCCTCTGTGATCGTTGGGTAGTCCCCAAAGGACTGTAAAGAAAAAATTACTTAAAGCTTGAAAATGAGGCAAAAATGTAGGCATATGTCCTTTTCATGGTTAACAGTCTCAGCTAAGGATTAATTACGTACGAGAATGTACCCATGTCTTGCTATTTACTATTTAGCAGAGTCCAGACATTGTAAAGTTACATGCTAACTTGTAGTTCTGTTTAATAAAAATAAACCCCTCCCCCAATTATAGTTTTATTGCCCTGTAGGGTAGTAACTAGTTTTGCATCTCACCTACTAATCTTTAAATTTTTTTCTTTTTTTTCTTAGCAATCTTATTTAAGCATTCTTTTTATTTTTCTATTTTTTAAATTCTTTAAAAAATACATATTTATTTATTAATATTTTATTTTTTTACATTCTAAGATATTGTTGCAGAGCTGTTGGGGGATAAGAAGAGAAGGAAAGTGGGATGGAAATAGGGTGGGAGGAGGAGGAAGAAGGGGAAGTGTGGTTAAGGCTTGTGGCACCCGTCTCATTCTGGCAGGGGAGCCCAGGGCACTACCTGTGGTAGCTTGGTGGTTGTCACTGGGCTGGTTGTAGGTGTTGGGAGGCTGTAGCTGAGGCCCTTGGCCTCCCACTGACTGGGCTCAGGAGCCCGAGGCGCTTCCTGCGGTGGCTTGGTGGTTGTCACTGGGTTGCAGATGTTGGAAGCATGGCTGATGCCATTGGCCCCCTGCTACCCCAGCTCGGGAGTCCAGGGTGCTTCCTGTGGTGGTTTGGTGGTTGTCACTGGGTTGCAGATGTCGGGAGCATGGCTGATGCCATTGGCCCCCTGCTACCCCAGCTCGGGAGTCCAGGGTGCTTTCTGTGGTGGTTTGGTGGTTGTCACTGGGCTGGGTGTGGTCATCAGGGGAGGATGGCTGAGGCCCACAGCCCTCCCTGCTCCCTGGCTTGAGAGCCCAGGGGGCTTCCGGTCCTTCTAGGTTCTATAGGTGTTCTTTGGTGGTGTTAGAACTTTACTGGTTAATATCAAACTTTGTCTCTGATCTGTGGATTTTTTGTTTGTTCTTTCAGTTCTGTGTTGTATTATTTGCTGTTTCCACCACTTAAATTCTGCACTGGAACTAATTTGTTGTCCTTTGCTTACTTCTGAAACGGGGAAACTTCCTGTGGCGACCAGCACTTGAGCCCTGTGGTTGAGCTAAATTGCTACCTTGCTGCTAATTTTCTAGGGAAGACTTTTTGTGATGCTCATATTTTAATTGCTGACCTTGTAAGCACTTCCGAGTCTTGTGAGGTCTGGTACACCTGGGTTATATACAAACTCTGGTCTGGGCCTGAGTCTTTTCAGAAAGACCCTGCAGTTCCATATTCTTGACCAGTCTTCACTGAGTGGTTCTGTGCTGATTGGGGGACAGATCAGTTGTCCATGCTGTGCCCCAGTGTTCCTCCAGTGAGCCTGTCTCCACGCCACCCACACTCCAAACATTTCCCATGGGGTGGGCTGTGTGCCAGACCCTTGTTATGACTCACCAGGCTCTTAGTGTCTCCTTTTTTCAGTTGTCTGTGACTTCTCTCTCCTATGTGGGTCCATGAGAACCCTGTTAGTGGTCTTGCTGGCCTGGGGGCCACCAAGTTCCCTGTCTCCCCTGCCATCTCCAAACAATTTCATCCAAAGAGCACAGCTGTGGCTTTTTGCATTCAGAAGCTCCAGCTTTGAAGCAACCAGGGCTCAAAATGGTGAGAGTGTTCTTCTTTCTCTCATTGTGGCTTCTCCTGCCTTCATGAACTCTGTGGGTCTCTCCTCCTCTTCCCCTGAGTTCTAGTGGCCCCAGCTTGGCTGTCGTTGCTTTTTAACAGTTGCAAATTGGTTGATTTGTGGGAGAGAGTGACGCCGGGGACCATCTATTCTGCCATCTCGACCGGAAGCTCAGCATTCTTTTAAAAAGTGCCTTTTATTGATGGGACAAACCCTGGTCCTCACATACTCTTGGAAACAGCTCTACCATCTTACTGGCATGTACTGATGGTGGAAAACATGACCAAAATGGTCACTGCAATTCTCTCCTACCTTAATTTACCCTAACATCCCATTTGCCAAAGCAATCAAACTCAAGGGTGTGGAACTTCTCTAAAGGACATGGGAATTAATAATAGCTGAGCAAATATCTAACTTACTACAGTAGATAAAGTGGACATTTCATTAGCAGAACTCATTGCAGTGCACTCATTGTCAGATTCCTAAAACAAGTAAAAACAATCATGTAGTATATAAATATAAATGCATGCAAACTGACTTCTCAGCAAAAGTGCTGGTTGCAAATGGCACCCCGATGAACATAACACAGATATGGTTGAGCACAGTGGGGCCAATAATCAAATTCAACCAATCCAAATATGGTAGTACCATGATCTTGCACTGGTATCACATCAGAGATTTTTTTTAAAATGAATGCCAGTGTCACAACATTGTAGGTAAGTAGACATAGTTGTTGTAAGCATGTTCATAAAAGACTAAGGTTACACCCACTGCAAAAACATATATGATGAGGCAGAAGATTTGAATAAAACAGAATGGGAGACTATGGCTTATGGGCCAAATGTGGCCTACATCCAGTTTTTATAAATTAAGTCTTATTGGAACACAGTCAAGCACGTTTCTTTATGTGCTACAATGGCAGAGTTGAATAGTCACTACAAAAATTAGAGATCTACAAAAGCTTTGGGGCCCACCAAACCTAAAATATTTACTCTACAGTCTTTTAGAGAAAATGTTTGCTCACCCCTTATCTAGGTGAACACCACTGGTATGATTTTTGCTTACTCTTGAGCTATTTCTGGGGGTCACATGGTCTAAGAAACCAACAGGTAACAGTGAGGGTGACTTGGCAAGGACTGCTAACCCCCAGCGTATGAGAGCCAGAGCCTCCCCAAGGTGTGCAGCAGGAGTCTGCAGGAAGACTCTAACAGAAGCCCCTGGAAGGGGACCTGCTGTTAGTTTCTCCCTCCCTGCACCTTCTCAGGTTTTGTGGAAAACATTTTTGTGAAGGGAAAAATGTTCAGGTTACTACCATCCCTCAAGGATTGGAAAGGTTTACCTCTGTCATACACTGTGAACTGAAAATAGGGATGTTTATTTGAAAATGTGAAAAACTCAATTTCCAGCAGCAGCAGCAGTGACAGGCACATGCAGTGTCAGGCTGTACTCTCCCCACTGACATTGCCAGGATTAAAAATAGCCGTTCTGTTTGTCCTTCAGCCCTGTATTGAACCAGAGCCTCTGAGCTGCGTTCTCCTTAGCTTCATGCTTAGTGACGCATCATTTGTATTAATAGCAGCTATTAAATCTAGAGCGCTTAACAGGAATTTAGACTGGAGTCCCTGAATCAATGGGCTCCTCAAATGAGGTCCCCAGAGAGCTGAGCTCAGGCCTGACCACCAGCAGCAGTGAATCTGGGGCCTGCAAAGGTGAAGCAGCTGTGGTTGGGCAGGAGGAGGAGGAGCAGGGAAGCCGGGCTCAAAACCTCCCACTTAGCCTGGGGCTTCCTCAGGTCCCAGGTCCTGCAAGGTGGTCTCTCGGTCATGTAATGGCTGCATTCCAGAAAAGGCAGTGCTGGGTGCTGGAAAACACATGGACTTGGCAATTTTATAGACCTGCATATGGTGTTTGGATTTGGGTTCTGCTGTGTGACCTGGTTTTGGTCTCTTAATGTCTCTGAACCTCAGTTTTCTTACCTAACGAATAGAGATGATTGAGTGGGGAAAATATCATGGGAGTTGCTATTAAGAACAATAAGGAAAAACACACAGCAATGAAGATTTGATGTTGGCTCTGCACCTGTTTGTTTTCCCATCCTTCTCTAAAATAAGTTTTATTTAAAATATAATCTGGAAGGATTTCTGCTGAAAACTATTTTGAGAAGCATAATAGCTCCCTTTGGGATTGCATTGGTAAACATTTCCCCGACTTGCCCAGACCTCCCTTTAGACACACATTGTGTTTATCACTGTGTTGTAAATCCCCTGTTCAAATGTCTGTCTCTACCCCTCACCCCACCCCCAATCCATGGGCTCCTTATAGGCAGTGGGAGAAGAAAAGGTGAATTCCTTGTTGCCCAGCACAGGGTCTGGGACCAGGTAGTGTGCGACTGGTTACGGCTGCTGCCATCAGTGTTATTTTACAATTGAGAAAACAGTGTTAGGTCTTACTGTCTGTTTTGAGATTACCAGCTGCTTGCCCTTAGGCGAGTCACTCAGTCCTTCTGTGCCTCAATATCCACATCTGCAAAATAGGGTTAATAATAGAACAACTTCATAGATTGTTGAGAGGAGTAACTATAAAAATAGAGCATGTTGGCAGTGCTTGTGCCCTACCATTATTTTTACTAGCGCAGGAAAAGCTGAGGTGGCTTCAGAGTGTAGCATGTAGCTTATTCTGACAGTTGCGCATTTGGCGTGAACACCCTTTTCTGCACTGGGCTGTGGGTCTGGTCCACACGGTAGAGGGCTGGCTCCATGCATGGCTTCTGCTCAGCACTTGGGTAGTGGGAGGCAGCAGCAGGTCATGAACCTTCAAGGAAATGATCAAGTTGGGTAGCCTGCCTTCAGAAGGGACAGTTTGAGGCAAGCCATTACAACAATGTCCTAGGTCCATTTAAATGTGCCCAGGAGAAAAACACCCTTAATTATCTACTAACACTCTGAAGCAAAAGGATTAATAACAGCCTTGGCCTTGAACTCAGGCAGCCAACAGGAAAATACACACGGTGAAGACCTGGCCACAGTGAGCCAATGTGAGCCTGAGTATCCTCACTGAGCATTATCTGTCGAAGGAACTGGCTATGGGAGAGGACTAGAGAGTTATGTGTAAACTGATAAGCCTGTAGATTGTCCGCAGAGTGGGAACATGCAACATGGGATTCTATTTCAGGCAATCATTCATTTGGATGATGTTGGCTTCACTGCAATGGCCCAGTCACGAAAGTGGAGCTCTTTGTTGGGCTGTGTACATCAACGACAAAGTGTCGGCAGTTTTTTTTTTTTTTTTTACAAAACTAAACATACTCTTACCATAAGATCCAGTAATCATGTTCCTTGTATTTACCTAAAAGAACTAAAAATGTATGTCCACACAAAAACCTGCACAAGGATATTTATTGCAGCTTATTCATAATTGCTATAACTTGGATAAACTGTGGTCTATCCAGACAGTGAAATATTATTCAGTGCTAAAATGCAGTGAGTTATCAAGCCATGAAAAGATGTGGAAGAACCTTAAATGCATATCACTAAGTGAAAGAAGCCAACATCAAAAGGCTACATAGTGTAATGACAACTATATGCCAGTCTGGAAAAGGCAAAACTCTGGAGAGAGTAAAAAGATCTGCAGTTACCAGGGGTTAGAGGGCGTGTGTGTGTGTGGGCGGGGGGAGGGGGGGGTGTATGGACAAAGCACACAGGATTTTGAGGGCAGTAAAATTAGTCTGTATACTATTATTGTGGATACATGTCATTTATACATTTGTTAAAACCCACAGAATGTACAAACACCAAGAGTGAACCCTCCTGTAAACTGTGGACCCTGGGCAGCAATGATGTGTCACCAAAGCATCATCAGTTGTAATAACTGTACCACTCTGGGGGGAGATGTTGAGTAGTGGGGAGGCTGTGCATGTGCTGGGTAGGGTATGTGTGAATCCTTGGTTTCTTCCACTCAGTTTTGCTGTGAACCTAAAAATGCTTTAAAATATTAAAGTCCAAACAAACAAGCAAACAAGCAAACAAGCAAACAAGCAAACAAACAAACAAACAAACAAACAAACAAAGTCCCCAGGATGTGTGCTCACCTGTGGAGTGCAGGCTGCTCTGCAGGTTTGATGACTGACTTGGCAGAACCTGAGGGAGATCCCCTGGCCCTAGGTGTTATCGCCCTTGGGAAAAGAAAGGATTCCCCATTTACAGCGGGATAAACTGAGGTCTAGGGCCGACCCCGTGGTGCACTTGGGACAGTGTTGTAGGGACCTGTGCAGGCCTGACTAGCTTGTGGGGTGCTAAAGAGGGCCTTGAAAGGGGTCTCTCTTGTATGTCCTGCAAGCAAGTAGGAGATCTGAAACAATGGTGTCCTTACTAAGGGTCATGCACAGGTCAGTGTATGCGTGTGTTCTTGCTTGAGAAAACATCTTGAGATTAGATCTGGTACTTGCTATAAACATCATGTTTCTCAGATGTTTGCCATAAACATTGTATTCCTTATATGTTTATGAGCCATTGACGTGAGAGCAGGGAACAAAGAAATACCAAGGCCACCTGTATTGTTTTTGAAAAAGCTTGTTTGTTACATTCCTTCACGTAGACCTCAGCTAGAAGGATATAAATAAGATTGTAACTTGAATAAACTTGCTAGTGAGCAGCATCCCTGCTCTTAGCCCCCTCGATCCCCGCTTTTCTCTGTCTTTATTTCCCAGCGGTCTTCTACTTTCAGGTTACCTTTGTTCTCGTCGGAGCCGGCCTCCGACAAGTGGCGCCCGAACAGGAACCTGAAAATACTGAGGACTGCCCGAGCCACAGGAGAGGTGAGTGCGCGCAATTGTTTTTAATTCGTGGTTTCGGTATTGTTGTTACAATCGAGGGTTATCAACAATGGGGCAATCTAACAGTTCTGAGTTGTTTATTCAAGTGTTACATAGTTCTCTTAGTTTGAGAGGTGTTAAAGTTGAAATTAAGCAGTTGTCTAAATTTATTGCCTTTATAAAGCAAGTTTGTCCTTGGTTTCCTGAGTCCGGCACAATTAATATTGAAACTTGGCGGAAAGTTGGTGAACGTATTCAGGGATATTATCAAGCTCATGGGCCAGAGGCTGTTCCAATTGATGCATTTGCATTATGGTCTCTAATTAAAGATTGTTTGGTTACTGAGAGTGAGGCAGACAGATGGAGGCGTGCTGCCCGGGGTTCTATTAGACGCTCCCACTCTTCTTTTGATTTGGCCCCTCCAGCGTGTCCATTACCTCCGTTGCCTAAGATGCCCCCTCCCTTGCCTGGTGGAGGGCCGCCAAAGTATGAGGAGCCCATACAGCCTTCTGCTCCTCTACTCCCTGACATGTCGGAGGACCCCCCTAAGGAAGCCTTACATAAAATATGCCAGACTCAAACCTATCAAGAATTTTTAGAGGCTTTAGACGATGTTCCTCTTCAGGAGCCAGTTCTCACTGATCTGGCAGCCTTGGCTCCTAAAGGTGAGGAGCAACTTTCTCCTCGAGAATGGGAAGATCTTGAAGAACAGGCTGCCCGTTACCATCATGAGGAGGGAATATTTGCTGCCATGGAGGGGGGCAATACTGTTACTTTTCTTAGAAATTTACGGCAAGAAATTCAGGCTATTGCCGAGTGTGTAAAGGGCTTGCAAAAGGAACCCTCTAAAGATATAAAAAGGCAATCTGATCCTCTTCCTTTAACTAAGATTCCCTTAATAGCTCCAGTCTTAGATACTCAGGGGACAGAGTATCGTGTCCTTAAACTTCCTCCTCCTCCTCCTACCCTAGATGATGTCATCTCTCCGTTACAGTTAGCCCTTAGGGCGGCATCTAAAGACGGAGAAAATTTGGAGGGTTATCGTCCCCCATTAGGAGCTTTCCCTGTTGTTGAACAAAGAGATCAACGAGACAATGTTCACCGTGTACATGAGCCTTTGCCTTACAAACAGTTGAAAGAATTAAAAATGGCTTGTGCTCAGTATGGACCTACTGCTCCATTTACTGATGCTGTTTTGGAAACTGTTGCTGCTTATGCTACAAGCTCATTTGTTGTCCTGTTTCACAGTGATGGGCACACCTAAACATCTTAAAACTGATAATGGCCCTACATATACTAGTCGCTCTTTTCTGCGATTTTGCTCTCAATTCCATATTACACTTAAAACAGGCATCCCATACAACCCTCAAGGACAAAACATTGTTAAACGTGCACATTTGACACTCAAAAATCAAATTTATAAAATAAAAAAGGGGGAGTTGGACTATAAGTCTCCCCATTCCCTTCTTGCCCATGCTATTTATATCTTAAATTTTTTGCAAATTGATGCTGAAAGACGTTCTGCAACAGAAAGTTTTGGAATCCAAGAGCTGTTTCTCATCCTCTAGTCACATGGAGGGACCCTCTTACTTGAACCCTCCATGGACCTGATCCAGTATTAATGTGGGGGAGAGGTTATGTTTGTGTTTTTCCCACAGACGCTGATAGCCCTCGCTGGTTACCGGAGCGGTGTGTCCGCCATGCCCAAAAGTCGGGTGGCTCGACTACGCAGGAAAATGATGAGGCTGAGGATAACGCCTCGGCGCAGGAATGAGTTTGATCGGAAGATCCTCACACTACACTCCCTGGCGCACCTCTGCTCCATATTCTGGATCATCTTTTTTCCTTTTGTGCCGGTGTCGGGAGACAACTATTGGGCTTATGTCCCCAGCCCACCTTTGCTGCATCCAGTCACCTGGGAGGATGATCGTGTTCCAATATATACCAACAACACTCAGGTGATGGGGTTGCAGTCTGCAGCCCATATATGGCCAACAACCGCCTTTAACTTTACCTTTTCAGGACTGAGTAAACATCTCCCCATTTGTTTTACTCGAAGAAATGACTCTATTCACTGTGTGCCGGTGAGACGTGTTACTGAATTGGATGGAACTGACTATACAAAACCTGGCAATCATTGGGTCATGGAACTTGTATACCCTCAATTTAACTGTACACTGAAAGGACCTGGGCCCCCGCCTCAGCGATATCCTCCGTGTACTCCTAAAGTTCCTAACAATAATTATGGTATAAATTGGAGAACATGCTATGCTAATGTCACAGTTTGCAATAATGTGATTTGTGATCGGGCTGAATTTATGGACAAACCTTGTATGCCAACAAAGATGGTTGCTGGACTTTGGACTGGAAATAATCGGACTTGGCAGCCCGACCTCTGGAAATTGGTTGCCAGCCTTGATTATGTCACTATTCATAAAACCAATGTTACTGTGAGCCCGACTGTTCATTATATTAGTGGCTTGATTTCTTCGTAGAATGTTTCTATATATGCTTGTGTACCTAACCCCTATGCCTTGGTTGTGGGAACATTGAATAACCCCCTATAAATATAACTCCACTGTGTATAATTGGACCCAAATCCAAAATCATTTGAATGGTATTTGGCATGATACTAACACTTCATTAGATTTGCGAAAGCTGCATTTGGAAATTAAAGCAATGCTTGATAATCCTGGACTTGATATCGATATCGCTAAGGAAGCTCAACACTTTATTCAAAACCTTAAAATGCAGTTTCCAACCTTACAACAGTTAAGCACTCATTTGATCTATTTAGGAATATTGGCTCTTGGTGTTATCCTTGTATCTCTTGTTCTCATCATTGGTTGTAAAATTATCTTGACCCATTTTATGAAATTATTTGTTGCTGTTAAAAAATTACAATTATACCAAGAAAGAGACAGAAATCATATGCATTTGTAAATAAAAAAGGGGGAATTGTAGGGACCTGTGCAGGCCTGACTAGCTTGTGGGGTGCTAAAGAGGGCCTTGAAAGGGGTCTCTCTTGTATGTCCTGCAAGCAAGTAGGAGATCTGAAACAATGGTGTCCTTACTAAGGGTCATGCACAGGTCAGTGTATGCGTGTGTTCTTGCTTGAGAAAACATCTTGAGATTAGATCTGGTACTTGCTATAAACGTCATGTTTCTCAGATGTTTGCCATAAACATTGTATTCCTTATATGTTTATGAGCCATTGACGTGAGAGCAGGGAACAAAGAAATACCAAGGCCACCTGTATTGTTTTTGAAAAAGCTTGTTTGTTACATTCCTTCACGTAGACCTCAGCTAGAAGGATATAAATAAGATTGTAACTTGAATAAACTTGCTAGTGAGCAGCATCCCTGCTCTTAGCCCCCTCGATCCCCGCTTTTCTCTGTCTTTATTTCCCAGCGGTCTTCTACTTTCAGGTTACCTTTGTTCTCGTCGGAGCCGGCCTCCGACACAGTGTGGCGCTGGGAGCGCAGCAGCGCTCCTGCGGCGGGTTTGGATCCTATATAGGGATGACCGGTGCGCTCACTGGCTGAGCGCGGTGCGGCCAGTCACAAAAAAGACGAAAAAAAAGAAAAAAAAAAAAGAAAAAGAACAAAACAAAACTGAGGTCTAGAAGCTGGAGTGACTCAGGGCGTCACAGAGTCAGAGCAATAATAATAGGACATCTGGCTTATTACAAACTCACCCCTCTTTCCTTTACTGAGCAAGGAGCCAGGTGCAGGACTGAGATGGGATAGAAACGTGGAAAACACAGAGGCCCCAGACACCTGGGAGTGGATCCAGCTTTTGTGCGTCCTTCTACTGAAAATAATACCAGATCATGAATATAAATACAGGTAAAAAGTGAATATTTATTTAGAATAAAAAAAATTACATCAAATCCCATATTTTTTAAAGCTGACAATACCAGAAAAATATCGTACTTGAGTTAACAGACACATCTCTATAATGTTTGTTGTTATCATATTTTGATAGCATGTTCTTTGATTGTGACTTCCTATGACAGTGATTTTGTAATGCTATTTTCTAAGGAGAACATAAAGATGATTTTGATTGTTGCTTCCTATGACAATGACTTTGTAATGTTATTTTCTAATGAGAACAGAAAGGTGATTCAGTCTTTTCTGTTTATCGTTTATCAAAAATTGCTTTATGATAGTTGAAAAAAGTTTTTTTCACCCTCATGTTTCGTTACGGGAATGTCATGTAAACGTGAGGATTGCCAATTTGGAAAAAACCTCTGTCTCCAGTACATGGATCTTTCACTCTATCCTTTCAGCTCTTTTGTTTCTTGTTTGGTAGTGTTCTGATTCTCATAATCTTCTTTTTATTCCCTCTGCTATTTTATTATTTGTATTTTTTGGATGTCATGATTGTTTCCTCATCTTCAACTGAACCGTCGGCTTTTTAGTCTATGTGATACAAGAGGATTTGATATTTTGAAGCCTCTGCTAGGCTTTCTTTCAGCTGGTAGTTTTGGCTTCTGCTAGGATGCTTCCTTCCTGTCATATCTGAGTTTTGGAGTGATCATTAATTCTGAAAAAAATATACAAAATTGATCTGAAATTAAGGCATACATAAAATAATTCAAATACATTCTTACATGTCAGTATTTTGTATTTAACTATGTAATTGTGAAACCAACTTACTTATATACTGCAACCATTGACTGTGTAGGGGTTTTGCCAGACTAGTTTCTTCAGGTCATCTCTCTGCATCAGTTGTAGCTTTGTATGCAGTTTTATCTGAAACTTCCAGATCTGAAGAGGACAAATCGTGTCAGACACACTAAGATATGCCCCAAAACACGGGGTGTTTAAAACATGCAATTTCCCACATAGACATATTCTCTGTTTGTAGTATTGCTTCTCCTATAGCACAAGAATTATGATACAATTTATTTTGTGGAATTCCCATAAAAATTTAAAAATGTATGCCAAATTTGTAATTGAATATATTCCTGAGAAGAGAGACATTTTTATCCAGGTGTAGATGAGCCCTGAAGCTTTTGCTCTTGTAATTTTATTCTTCCTGTGATTGTAAGAATATTATACAGATTTCTGGCTTCAAGCATTTTGAACTTTGTTTATCTTCTATCTCCAGGTGCTATAGAAAATGTTCATATCATAACATCCTCTCTGGGCCTGCAATTTTGTACATGATGCTGGCGGAGTGTGTACAGTGGACAGTAGGAATATTCCACAGAAATGACTGTGAAGCACATTTGAAAAATACCCCATTAAGCCCATATGAAACTTTCTCACAGCAACTCCAGTACCTCCCACATGACGGGAAATGACACAGAGGGGAAGTCAGGTAGGAAAAGGTGGCAATATTAACTGATTGTGTTTACATATCTTATTTTTGACAAGTCCTATGACCATGAGAACACATTATTGAGGTCTGTGTTCACTGAAGGAGAACATTGTTGGGGCCCCTGAAAGGCCCTTGGGAAGGAGGTGGGCAAGTGAGTAGCACTGAAGCTTGAGCATCCTCAGTGTACTGGGGAGTCCACCTCTGTCCCTTCTCATCGAGAGCTCATGGTAGAGAGAGGGAGTGAGAGGAGAGATAGGCTAGCGGACAGGCAATGGCAGGATGGTATGATTGTCCTAGGGAAGCATAGAGAAGGGGAGCATCAGAGAGCAGGAACCTTGGTCAGCTTGGAGGGCAGGGAAGGCATCCTTGGAGAGGTGGTCCCCAAGCTGAAACCTGAATGATGACTGACGTTTAGCCAGATGGACTAGATGAGAAAGACATGTCAGATGCAGGGCAGCATGCACAAGGACACAGATGGTACACACAGTGTCCAGGGATGCACAGGAGTTCAGTGTAGCTGGAACTTAGATGCCAGGGAGAGGAATGGAGAGAAAAAAGGCTCAATAAGAAAGCAGCAGTGAGATCCCCAAGGGCCTGGAGTACCATGCTAAGGGGACTCTATCCTGGGTCATGGGAGGCAATGCAAGATGCGAGCGAGGATGGCATTTAGAAAGCTCACTTGAAGCATTGTTGAATTGGGTAGGAGTGGGGTAAGACTGGGGTTGATGCAGTAGCATGGGTATGAGTATCTGTGTGTGAGAAGAGAAGGTCCAAGTATAAGGGAAAAACTAAGGATTAGAGGGAAAAAAAAAAAAAAAACCCTTGCTTGAGTGGGGATTTCCAAGGATAATAATCCAGGTGTCTGGGCTGACGGTGATGTTGAGAGAGGGGACAGAAGAAGAGAAGCAGGTTTACTGGGGGAGATGATGATGAGCTGCTTGAGGTTCTTATAGGACATCTAAGTGGAAACATGGCACCAGGTGCACCCACAGTGCTAGTAAAGGATCTGCCATAGTTGGGGGGATTTGGAAGTCAGCGAAGCCACAGACAGGGACAAGCTCTTCAAAGGAGAGGGTGTGGGGTGAAGAGGTGGGACAAATAACCAAACCCTGACACACACCATATTGAAGGCAAAGAGGAGTGTGCAGAGGAGACTGGGAAGAAGTGCTCAATGTGTAGGACAAGGGTCGGTCTCCAGGGGGTTTTCCAGAATTTGTGTGTGATCCTTGAGCAAGATAGGATCAGAAGAAACTTTCAGGAGACACTTGATGCTGGTGAAACTCAAATAATGGCAAGTGTGTTTTACATTTTACAGTTCCCGATAATTGTCCATATTGGTATCATCTGGCTATTGTACCAATAATATGGAGGGAAAAACTACTTTTGTTCTCTTTTTGTTTTTCCTCAGAGGGACTTGAAGAAATACAAAACCATACGACTCTCAGTATCTGATTCAGACATTCCATACAATTAGTATAGAACTTAGGCAAATACAAAATATTGAGGTTTTGCCTAAAATTATCCCATAACTCTCTACGGCTTAAAATGTAAATCTAGCTTTTGCATATACATGTGTGTTTACTAATGGCATTACTTAACTCTTATTCTAGATAGTTTTGTGTTGAATTCTATTTAGATAAATTATCTCAGTTAATTAGTCGGAATAAGGCTACATAGCTTAACACAACAAAGGTTTATTTCCCTCTCATTGTTAATATCTGCTATGGGTCAGTGGGAGTTATGATCCACATGGTTACTCAGGGATCCAAGCTGACAGAAGGTCCACCATCGTGAAGCTGCACCATCTGGGAACACTTGGCTTTTCTCAGCAGGGAATGAGAGCATTGCTGTGTCACATCCTGGCTCTGCAAGGCATTGTTCCAGGAGGGACACATACCACCTTCATTCACAGCCCATTGGTCGGGACTAGTCAGGCACTTCTCTCTAACTGCATGGAGGAGCACGTCTGCATATGGTGGGTGCTACAAGTCTCTGCCATAATCAATATTGCATAAATCCAAAGTCCCAAGAGCCAACTTAGAAGATGAGAAAATATAAGCAAATTAATAAATAAAATACTTAAAATTAATATTAATGAGTATTACCAAAATATTTTTCTTGGAAATTATGTAAACAAAGTAAAAATGAAAATGCATCTATATGTAATTTTGCAATGTCTGGTTTCATTAGAAGCAATTTATTTTTTTAACCCAGTTATTTAGGTTTTGAAATATTATTTGTCATACCGTGTTAACATTACATTTATATATTTTCCAATATCAACTTAATTAAGAGTAACTAGACTGCTTTTTATTATTGTTTTCATATGAAAAGAAGTATAGGAAATTCAGAAAATTATAGTCATAAAAAGTTTTAGCTACTTTGCCTTTGCTGTAAAACCAAATCTTGGCATAATGAAAATGTGTCATGATATATTTCTATTCTTGCTTTCCGTGGTAACTGCACAAATACTATAGAAATAAAGCACAATGTCATTTATAAAAGATTGAGCTTCAACAAAAACTTAATTTACCAATAGATGTTTTTTCTCATTTCAACTTATAAGGAAATTACTAGACTATGAAATGTTAAATTTCCCAGTTTTATTATACAATATGTTTTTATTTCTT
Source organism: Cynocephalus volans (assembly GCF_027409185.1). NCBI lineage: Eukaryota > Metazoa > Chordata > Mammalia > Dermoptera > Cynocephalidae > Cynocephalus > Cynocephalus volans. The sequence goes on from NC_084470.1 coordinate 18,845,289, forward strand.
TCGAACTAAAAGCATTCAATAAAAAGTTCCCGAGTTTGGAATTACCAATCATTCAGAGAAAATAAAGCCCATATGTAAGATTTGTTTTCTTAAAAGAAAAGTTAGGGAATAGCTGTGTTCCCTTTTCTTGGCTCAGAATCCACCATTTCAGAGGATGGATTGAAAGTGACACCTTTTCTTCATTTTTTTTTAAATGAATTTTTAGGCTTGAAAAAACTTTTTATGTTATTATATGTTTATCTTAAAGTACTATTCTACTTTAGTATAATAAAATTATACTTCAGTATAATTTTAGAATATTGCCGGTTTCCTTAGCATATAAGTTACTTTCTTATTGAAAGATGATATTTAAAAATAAAATTAGTAATTAAAGTACAGTTTAGCCATAACAGCATCTTATTTCTTGATTTTGAATTTATCTTGAAATTGATAGAAGTTATAACCTAGAGCTCTTTGCAAACACTTGCATATATTTTATTTTATTTTTGTGGTCAGATCATATTTATTTTTAAGCAGACTTTTTATTTATTTATTATTATTATTATTTTTTAACATTAAAAACTTTTATTATTAAATATTTCTAGCATACTGAAAAGTGCAGGAACTAATATAACTGGCACCCACATACATGCAGCCCACTTTTGCTACAGATTTTTTTTTTTTTAGTTGATACATGGTGATGTATTTATGTATTTATTTATTTATTTTTTAAATTTTATTTTGTCGATATACATTGTGGTTGATTATTGTTGCCCCTTACCAAAACCACCTTCCCTCCTCCCTCTCCTCCCTCCCCCCCAACAATGTCCTTTCTGTTTGCTTGTTGTATCAACTTCAAGGAATTGTGGTTGTTCCCAAATGTCCATCATTGGATGAGTGGATACGGAAAATGTGGTACATCTACACAATGGAATACTGCTCTGCTATAAAAACGAATGAAATACTGCCATTTGCAACAACATGGACGGACCTTGAGAGAATTATATTAAGTGAAACGAGTCAGGCACAGAAAGAGAAATACCACATGTTCTCACTTATTGGTGGGAGCTAAAAATTAATATATAAATTCACACACACACACACACACACACACACACACACACACACACACACACACACACACACACACACACACAAAAACCGGGGGGGGGGGGAGGAGAAGATATAACAAGCAGACTTTTTAAAAGAAGTTTTTTAAAAAAATTTTTACAAATGGGGTTTTAGATTTTCCATTATATATTTTATGTTGGATATTCAGGAGAAACCCTTACTTAGACAACCTCTTTCTCTTTCTCCCTCTCAACTTAATCTCTGAATATCATTTTAAAACTGTAAATTTAAATTGCTTTACAGGACATTTGTATAAATTATAGAGTACTAAGCTCACAGATTTTTTTTTTTGAGACAAAAGTCCTTGTATTTGAAAATATTTGAAAATGTGCTGAAAGATTAATATGGTATCAGGAATCCGTTTGTCTGCAAATAAGAGAAAACCAACCAACACTGGCTTAACAGATGAGAGTGGAAAGGGCAGAAGGTGGGACTGTAGCTCAGCAAGGCCACTGGGAACCCAGACTCTTTCACATCTCTGTGTCACCTTCAGCGCACAGACCTTTTGTCTCAGGTTTTGTGCCTTCTGGTTACAGGTGGCTGCTGCCCTTTAAGTCATAAGGAGGCACCGGGAGAGCACGAGGATGCCTCTGTAAGCTCTGCTTTCTAGTTCAGACGTGGACATCTTCCTCAGGGTCTTTCACCTGCATCTTACTGGCCAGAGTTAGGTGAGTTAAGTGGCCATGCTCAGTAGCAAGAGTAGCTGGGGGCTGAGTACTTGGAACTCTTCTGTTAGTGAGAAAGTGCAAATGGGTACCAACAGGCAATTAGCAGAGTTAACTCATGAACTTCCATGAGTTAAAATACAGTTACTTATATAATTAAAGACTTAACATATGTACATATACTTGACTGGTGTGTAATATTAAGTTTTATATATAATTGCTCTTTAAAAAATGTTTTCCCTCCTCTAAAGAGAGCCATGTTTGAGAATTCTTCAGCTACATTATTATAACATTCCATATCTGACACCTGGGCATATATCCTTTTTTCTTTTCTTTTTCTTTTTTTTTTTTTTTTAATAAAAGGATCTCTGATTACTTTTAAAACAAAATGAGGAGGGCTCTTTTGATTAATTTATGGAGTAAGCAAGCAGATGTAAATAGATCTAATTAAGGAAATGCAGACAAACCCAAGCGTGTACAATGGTTATTAGACGATGAAATGTTGCATCTCCCAGCTTTGTCCTTTAATATATTTTAATTCTTTTTAAACTTGCTTAAGTATTCCAGAGTAGAGGGCAGCTCCCCATCTCCTGACTCTGCCATCTTTGACATGGGGCCTCCAAGGCTGCAGACTGTTCTGCATCCAGTGCTCAGCAGGAGAAAGAACAGAGACGACTGACTGTTGACACAGTTCCTCAGGGCCAGTGCTTGGCATGGCTGGCGGCACTTGTGTGCACCTTCCATCAGCTAGAACTCCAACACAGGTAGCCCTGGAGCAAGCAGTGGGGATGGGTAACTGTTTGCCAGGAAGAAGAGGAAAGGTGGATTTTCTTGGTGAAAAGTTAGCTGGTCCCTGCCACACAGCCGATAAGGCTCATTGAAGATTATCAGCTTCTTCTAGCAATTACTGGTTGTGTCTGGCAATTGTCTTGGCAAGAGGTTGTGGGGCTCTCTCTCTCTCCTTCACAGTTTTGCTGCAGACATATAATAAGAACAAGTTCTAAACTGAATTCTGCTAAGTGTACAAGCAGTCACCAAAACACTCACTGAACCTCTGCTTGTAAACAAGAATGTCCCCATTCTCTAGCCTTAGTCACTGTCCTGAGTGCTTTGAATAAAAGGTTCACTCCAGGGCAGACCCGAGGATATTCTGATGGCAGGACCAGCCAGATATCAGGGTGGTGTGATGGAGCGCTCCAGAAAGTGCGGCTCACAGGGCCAGTGGAACTCTAGACCTTTCTAGAAGAAAGTAGGTTGCTGTGCTTGCTTTCTTACCTGTTTTTAATGTAAGGGTCTTCAGGAAGTTCATGGGAAGGTTTGTATTATTTTTTTATTCTATTTTTCCACGAACTTTTTGAAGTCCCCTTGTACAAGGGCTGTGGAGACCCTTGCCATCTCTCTAGTCCACCACATGTTCTGAATCATCTCTCATTTTATCAGTTAAAATTATTTTGTTATTACTAGTAATAGTGCAAATTTGGACCTCACTTACAAAAGGATTTACTTAATAAACGCTTTAGTTCCTGTCATGTCATTATTGTTGGTCTCTGTTCAAAGCCCCATTCCCACTCCTATACCCTCCTCCGTTGCACAGGCAAACCATGTAAGGTATTGATTCTGTCTTTTATTTGTATGTGTTCTTGAAAACATGTATAGTTTTGTGTGCATCTATTGTCAATTTTTATTAATGCTACTGGGTTAGAGATCTCATTGTGTTAATTTTTTTTCTTCCTTTATCACTATGCTTACATTATCTGCCCACGTTGCTATGTGTCTTAGGTTGGGTTTCCCGGGAAACAGACTGTGAGATGGAGATTAGAATAGATAAAGTTTACTGGGAATCCTCTGTGCTTGAGGACCAACCCCCGGGAGGGAGAGAGGGAAGCAGGACTGGGCAGAGGGAGGAACTATTTGTGATGCAGATCCTGGGGACCTCGCCGGAGCTCTGGAGCTGTGATTGCCCACAAGAGTTGCCCTGACTTAAGGCAAGGGACCTGGTCTCCAGGCATCCACCTTGCATGTGGGCTGCCCTTGAGACATGACCCGGATAAGGGGCTTGCTTTAGCCCAGAGCAATTTTCATGGGGAGATTCAGCTGAGAGCCATTGGGGCCAACACTTCTAGGAGCTGGAAGAATGAATTGTCTCGGTCCTGAAAGAGGTGACAGGGGCCGAGATGCATGCTGTGAGACCTGGCACTGTATGCATATATCTCATCTCATTTCTCACCTCTGCTGCACGTCCCATCATGTTTACTCATCATCTGTTTCTTCAGACGGCCTCAACTCCGTGACACCACAAAGGGCGCTACAGCAGACACGCCTGTTCATGTGCATGTGAGACAGCTTCTCTGGGGATTATTCAGAATGGAATTCCTCAGTCCTGGGAATGGTGCTGGGTTGCTCCCCAGCCTGTGTTCCTACCAGCTGCACACAAGGGTTTCTGGGCTCTACCAGCTTTGGTGCTATCCAGTTCTCTAGTTTTTGCCAATCTGATGGGTCTGTGATGTCTGATTTTGGTTTAAATTTGCATTTTCGTAGTTACTAATAAGTTCGAGAATATCTTTATATGATTTTTAGCCTCTTGAATTTCCTCTTCTGTGAATTGTCTGTCCATTTTCTTTGTCTGCTTTCTTATTGGGTTCCGAAAAAAAATATTTCTGATCTCTTTTTAAGTGGTAAACAAACCTCCTGTATAGATTTTGATACAGGTATCTGAAGAGTTCAAGCAACCCTCTCCGGAGTGTGGATTCCTGTTCAGTAGATTTCAAGTGTTAACTAATCACACCTCTTCATTCTCTCTCTTTCTGTTTGTCTCTCTGTTTCTCTCTCACACACAGTGCTGTGTATAATGAAGTATTTGTGAAGAAATTATCACTTTGATTATAAAACAATCTGCCTCGTTAGTTTTTAACTGAGGATTTTTTTGGAGTGGCTAATTTTTTAACTCTCACTCTTTTCTTTGTGCCCACTATAAATGTTTTTACATCTAAAATTACAAAAACTTACAGTATTTTCTCCCATTTCTGGGTTAGAACTCTCATTTTATAGTCTTGTTAAATCTATAATGGAATTGGTGAAGGTGGGCAGCTGGCTTGCTCACTTCTCCCTCCCTCTCTCCCTCCATCCCTTTTTTCTTCCCTGTTTCCTGCTCTCTCTGATATATTAGTCAAAATATGAGTCCTGGAAATCTAGAGTTCTATGATTCTGAAGATGTTTTTAAGGTGCATAATTTTGCCTAAAACAGAAGATCCCATTTGAGGGAAATATTTTTCATCCCAGAAGTGCAAAGCCTTTATAGCAATATGACGTGCACACCAACTGCACCATTATCCCGGGTGGGTGCGTCCTGGACTCCGAGACTCAACCTTCACCTCTCCCACAGGAGAAAAACACCTCCAGGCTAGTCTGCTTTAGCTCTCTCCATGGGACCTTTATGTCAGGGAAAAAATACATTCAAATCCATCTGTCTTGAGTTAAGAATTTCACTGTGCACAGATCAAATCTTCCTAGGGTCTTTATTGCAGAAGCCCAGGTTGCCTTCAAGATGGGGTGACAGTGCAGGCTGAGCCTGCTCCCCCACCCCCAGGAAAATTCGGGGGTTCCACTCCAGCCAGCACACAGTTCTGAGACCATTACCTTAAATTAATTCTTTCATCTGGAAGTGGCTATTCTTCAATGCACCCGGGGAGACATGCTCATTGGTGCCATCTCTATCCTTGTCTAGACACAATATTTACTTTTTTCTTATCTGAATGAGTCCAGGAAATCTGGCAGCAAAACTGGTCCTGGAACACACAAATTACCTAGCTGTGGAAACCCTCGTCAGAGTTTCCTAGCAGTAAGCAGTCTGTCCCATTGCTCCTTGTCAAATACAGTCTCTGAGTTGAAATCATCTTATACTGGAAGAACCAGCTTCAAGTTGTGTTTGGGTCAAAATCTATTAGAAGTAGACTTTCATGATAGTATTCCAGCTACTGTTGGGAGATTGAGAGAGTGCACAGAGGGCCTTTTTAATCAAAGTGCTTTCCTACCAAGTGACAGAGTTAATATATTTTTATAAAGTGAAAAGTTACTTTATTATTTATTAACAGAAAATTTGCAATGCAGTTTTTCCATTTTTTAAACATGGCTTGTCAGAAGAGGCTTGTGGCTGTCCATCACCAGCGTTTCAGATAAATAGCCATATTTTTCAGAAAGCATTTTGCTCCTTGTGGGTCCTTCTCACTTTCTAGCAGACTTACCCCATGCTTAGCTAAGTCTGCTAGATGCATGGATGATCCTTGGAATGCAGAATTCCACACAGGCAAGGAGAGGTGGGGTTGTGTCTGTTAAATGGAGGTTGTGGCCAGCTCATTAACAGCACTGGGAGCCACGGAGTGGGTTTCACTTTGATCTTGAGATCCTGGAACTCTCTCATGGACTTTGAGCAGGGGAGCAGTGTGATCTCAAGTGGTAAAATCTGAGCCCATTTGGGAATATCACCATGCCTACTCTGTACACTCACTGACTCCCCTTCAGGTGGTCATCCCAGCTGAGACATGGCATTTTGGGAGGTGAAATAATGGGAAGAATTTGGAGTGAAAGTCTCAAGGGAAGACACAGAGAGAATAAAGTAAGTTGGAGATCCTTCCAGATCATCAGCCCGCATTGGTACTCATGCCCCAGTTTATTTCTGCTGGAGAAGATGCTGCTGGTGTTTCTGGAAGCTCAGGTTCTTATCCTCCCAGTGATTCTGTGAGCTAGCTAATATCCCTCTGTAAATACCTGATGTCTTCAACTAGCAAAAGGTGACTTTCTCATTTGCAACTAAGAATCTTCACCAATACACTGCCCCTTTCTCCCTCTCTCTCAACTCTCTCAGCACTTCCTTAGGGAATCTTTGACCTTCCTGATTATGGAAATTCAACCTATTATTATAGATGCTCATAGCTCCAGAAGTGTCTCCTTTGTAGTGCTCATCGTAAGGGCAGTTCATACTTACATTATTTGATAATTATTTTTCTCCTTTTCTAAACTATAAATTCAGTGAGAGTGGAAACCTGGTGCTGCAGGTGTCCCTGGCACTTAGCACAGGCTATGGCGGCTCATAGGAGGCACTGAGTGAGTAGCTGTGGAGTGTCTTTGGGCGATGAATAGATGAATGAATGAATTAAGACTCAAAGTTGCCCTGTGTCTTGGAATCGTTGTAAGTTTCAGGACACAGAGGTTGACAGAGACTTTGTGGACAGTTTTCTGGTGTCATTGTTCAGAGAGAACACCCGTTTGTCTCTATTTCAAAGAGTGCATTTCTACATCGTTTGCTCTCCTGCTGTTTTTTTGTCTCTCTCTGGCTTATTTATTTTTTAACACTCACTTTATTTTTGGAATTGTAGTTGTCTAACCAGGGCTTTTCAGTTCCTATCTGGTGTGTGTTTTGGGACTGGTTGCAGCCCAAGGCACTAAAAAGGAAAACAGCATTTGTCACTGGGCTCCAACACCCGCTCGCTCTGCTTTATCAAAGGCATCATTTTTCTTTTCAAGGATGGTTATTCCCCAGTGATGTGGGCAGATATTTGGCTCTGTGGTACAAGCACAATATTCAGAATACCACATCTGTGAAGGAGTGGGCTCTGCCTCTCACCAGTTGTGTGACCTTGGGCAGGAGACCTAATCTCTGTGGAACTCAGTTTCTTCATTTATAAAACAGGTATAGAGATACTTTCTGCATGGGGTTGCTGAAAGGATTAAATTAGAAAATGCCAGTGAAGTCCTAGTCCAAAGTGAGTATTCAGCAAGTCTTTGTATGTCTCCCTGCTCTTTTCTCCTTGTCTCTTTCTGAAAAAAGTCTGCATTGGTGAGATAAACAGGAGGCCACCCATGGAGAATTTTGTCCAGGCTAGACCCCAGGACCTGAATGAATGAATGTGCTCAGTAAGTGAATAAAAGAAGGTCTGAATGAAAGAAAGTGTGGCCCACACTATCTGTTACTAGTTGTGGTGACAGTAATTATTTAGTGAGTGCCCAAAGGGCTGGACATTGTGGCACTTTACAAAAATTATGTTATTTAATTATCACAACAGTCCTTTAAGAGAGGTGCCATTATCACCACTTTGAAAACAAGTAAATGAAAGTGAGGTTGTCACATAAGAGTGATGCCACGACTATGTAGTGGTTTTACTAAGGAGTAATAAAAATAGAGGGTCGTGGATAAGTATGTGTGTGTGTAGGTGTATTGCAGGTATGTGTGTACATACTCATGTATGTGTTTGTCTTAGTCTCAAGAAAACAGTGGGAACCCATGGCATGGTTGTGCAACTGTTGAGTGACTGTAAATGTTGGTGGTAAATGGAAAAGTGAAGGCAGATAAAGTGAGGGGAAGAACAGGAACCATTGTTTTGACAGTGTAGCCTTGGGAAAGGGAACATAATTGTCAATTAAGTCAATTGACAGAGGGCTTCTGGGGCCACCTTCCTGTTTGGGGAAGAGAGAACTGTAATAAGGGCTCTGAGCAAGGTCAGAGGGCACTACTCAGACCCCAGAGCCAGGGATGCAGAACCTCTGTCTAGCAAGGAAATTGATGAAACCCATAGGCACATGTGGACATTTCTGCCATGTGACCTATGTGTCAGCACCAGAACTTTCCCTCTTAAAAGTTTCCAAATAGCTCTATAGTTATAACAACACTGGGAACTCAGAATATAGCACCTGCTTCTGGAGTGACCCAAAGCAAACTTTCTTGACTATGTACGGGCTAAAATCACCAGTTTAAGTTGGATAGGACTGGGTGAAATTGAACCCTGATATCAAGTAGCCTCAGATTATTTACTTAGTCTCTCTGTGCTTTGTTTCCTTGTTTGTAGATGGAGATATAAATGTACTCATCTAATAAAATTTTTGTGGGGTTAAAATGAAATAATGTGTGTAAAGCACAGCATGGTTCCTGGCACTTAGTTAATGCTTAATAAGGTACATATATTAACAATGATTCCCATGGCAAAATTTGTTACAGCAGAAAACATTTCCAAGCCTTAGTGCATTCAGCTTTATTTTAAGATCATTAAAAAGACACAGAGAGGGGCCGGCCCGTGGCTCACTTGGGAAAGTGTGGTGCTAATAACATCAAGGCCACGGGTTTGGATCCTATATAGGGATGGCCGGTTGGCTCACTGGCTGAGCGTGGTGCTGACAACACCAAGCCAAGGGTTGAGATCCCCTTACTGGTCATCTTTATGAAAAAAAAAAAAAAAAAGACACAGAGAGGCTCTTTGGAAGATTTTTACCTTGGTTTACTTTGCCAACATGTTTGGGTCACAGTTTAGTGGGATTGACCCAGGGTAAGTCTTAAGCCAGGATGTTAACACAGTGAGCAACTGGTGGAGAGGAAAAGAAGGCATTTCCCAGGCCTGCCATGTGCCACTCATGGTTCTGTGCTTGGAAGACCATGCTGGGTCCTTTATCTTTGGCCATTTCCCTTTTGCGCTGAGCAAACTAATGTGGGTGACACCAGCCAGTCCCAGCCCATGGTGTCACCACTCTGCTGGCCAGAGCCAGTCATAGCTACCATTATACCATGCTCCAGTACTCTCTGTTCAGCTGCAACCTCTACATCCTTGGGCTCAACAGCTTTTCTTGTCTTTTGAGATTGGCTGATTGAACCTGAGATGTGGGCTTCCCGCGCAAGGTCATGAGGACGTGAACTGGGAGTGTAAGCTGTACTACGTGGGTGGACACAAAGTGGAGCAGGGCCTGCATCCTGGAAGTCATATTCAGGATGATTTAATTGCCTGGCATAGGATGGTGCCCTGGATGAGGGTTTAACAAGGAGAAGAACCCTGGGTCTCAGCTCCAAGTCCTTATCTCATGCTTGAGTCCACAGTTCCCGAAGCAGGCTGGAGTGTGAACGCTGGTCCCAACGATGTTTAATGAGGTAAAGGGTTCTACAGCTAAATCAGCTTGAGGAACTCTCTCCTGTTTTCTCTTCTAGATGATTCAGAGTGGACATTCTGAAAATTCCTGGCATAAAGAAAACCTGTTCAATCCATTATTTCCAAGAATAGAATTTTATCAGGGAACTTAAAAAAAAAAAAGTATAAATTGAGAAACATGCCATGGACTGTGTACTCCACGCAGCACACGTTAGGAAGGCCAGGCTCAAGGAATTCTTGAATGGAAGCAGTCAATGGGAAGTTATTTGTTGTATCTGCCCAGGTTCTGGTGAAGGTTCCCTGCGTCTTATTTGAGAAATACTTCTCCCCGTCTGTTTCCTAGATATGTGTTCCTGGTGGTGGGGAGAGAGGGTGGGGCTGTCAAACATGGACCCCAGTCCCATGCACAGCGACGGGGTCATACATGACACAGGGAGGGCCAAAAGAGTGTCTGAGACTTTGAGCTAGTGCTATGGGTTCAATGTGTCCCCCAAAGGTTCATGTGTTGAAAACTTAACCTCCATTGTAACACTGCTAAGAGGGTGGGAAATCCTATTATGGTAACTCAAAGGTGGGGCCTTTAAAAGGTGATTAGATTGTGAGAACTGTACCCATGAGAATGGATTAATCCTTTGATGGTTTAATGAGTGGTCATAGGCATGGTTCTGATGGCTTTGTAAGGGGAGTGAGAAGGTAACTCTCTTGCTCAGCCCACCTTCCCCATGTGATACGTTGGTCACCCCAGGACCCTGTAGAGAGTCACCTGCAGAAGAAGGCCCTCACCAGATGTGTTCCCTGGACTTTGGACTTCGCAGCCTCTGAACTGTAAGCAATAAACTTCATTTTCTGTATATATTACCCAGTGTCAGTTATTCTGTTATAAGCAACAGAAACAGGCTAATACAACTGGGACTGAGGAAAATGTGCCCCTTCCTCTCTGAAGATGTAGCAGAGAAGACGTGAGCCTGGGAGCTGCCAGCAGATCCCACCTAGTGATGAAAATTGGTCAGAAAGAACCTGCCAATATGCAAAAAGGTGTAGGCATGAGGGTCACCTAGTTAGCGCCTAATAAATTACATATAGTAATAATATGTTACTATTATTGTATTAATAGTATACAATATATAATTATGTAATCAATGATACATAATAATCATAATTATGTAATTTAATTATATAATATATAATTATATAATTATGCAGAGTAATTATAATTATATAATATATAATTATATAATTATGCAGAGTAATTATAATTATATAATATATGCTATATAACTATATAAATTATATAACAACATATATAACTTATTATAACATAATATATAGAATATAAAACATATCTGATTTTAAATAATTATATAAAATATGAGTATATAATTAATATGTTAATATATGTAATTAATGCATATTAATAACTTTAGCAAGCCCTAATTATTATATATTGTATATAAATACATAATATATGAGTATATAATTGTATATAGTTCAATATAATAATTAGTTATATGTATATATAATATGTATTAATCACCAGAGCAAGTCCTCAGCTTCCAGCAGTGAGGCCCAGCCACACCGTCTTACTGTTGGGTTATAAGAGCCAAAAAAATGTGTCCTTTTGCTTAGGCTTATCCAACTTGTCACCAAGAGTCCTGATGAACAGAGGCAGCTTCTGCATGGCCCTGACCCTCCATCGAGCTGCCCACATTTCAAGCTTGGCCTTAGATAAGGCAGTGCTGATTCTAAAGAAGATTTTAAAATTCATCAAAGATTCCAAGAGGAGAACAAAAAGGAGCCGGGGGTCAGGCCTCTTTTGAAAAGCCTCTGTCCTTTGAGGTGGGGACCTGGTGGTGTCAGCTTTCCTTCCGCTCAGGTGGCCTCATTTCATCTCTCCCAGTGTTGTGCTTTCCCTCTTCTCGTCCTCCTGCACGTCTCCTGGCTGTGTCTCATTCTGCCGTCATGAAAGCCGGGAGGTGGCTGAATGGTTTGTGGGGGAAGAAAGGCCACCTGCTACCTTCTTGTCCTTCCCTCCGCCCAGGCTCCTTCTGTCTTCCTGAGCGCAGGCGCCTTAGCGCAGCCTTCATTCTGGTTCCTCTTCCCGCTCACGGTCTTCAGTGACAGCCTAGCTTAACGTAACCAGCGGGCCCTGCTCAAATTATCTGGCGGTTAACAGGGATGATAGCCTTTCATGAAAGGGACAGCATCTCATGCCTGGATATGTGAAGGAGGTTTTGATGTAGGTCATGTGCCTTCCCAACACTAGGCTGAGTCCTTAAGAAGGTGGCAGGTTTATCTGTTCATAATTAAAGGTGTTCCTGGGTTTTTCTTGATACCTGATCCGTAAACAGTGGTGTGTGGTAGAGCTGGCTTGCAAAAGCCGATTTTTTTAGCATCTCTTCTTAACCCTGAGTTCAGTGATGTCACACTGGTAGCTTAAAACAGCCATGGTGTGAGTACTTATACCATGGGAAGCAGCAAATGTTATAACTTAGATCTGCCCCCCGCTAACCCCCAGCTGCTGCAGGTGGCTGTGAGCCATTTACCAGCAAGCAACGGCCCAGAAACCACTTCACCTTGGTTGAGCTGCGGGGCACTCGCTTGGCTAATCTGCTTCTCTCTTCTCTGTTTCTTCTGCCCCCTTCCAGCGGCATTTATACCCACAAGACTAAATAATCTGAATTGTGGGTTTGGGGATGATTTTATTTTTCTGATTAGTCAGACTCACCTGGTCTAGAATAGAGGTTGCATGCTAGTTGCCTGTGTATTGAATTCAGCCTGCCAATCTATTTTATTTGTCTCACATTGAATTTGTTAAAAAAAATGTGAATTAGTTGCCCATATTTAAAATCTGGTAAATTTCACATGAAAACTTGTGTTTCGGACTTTTCTTGGAAGATCTGGCAATGATGGGCATCCATCCTTGCACTGAAACCGTTGGCTGCAGTTGAGCAGCAGCTCTCCCTGTGGACTTGGCATGAGTTTTCTTTTCACCCTCGGCCCCACCCAGGCCACTGTGCTCACTCACCCTGTCTGCCATACCTCTGCAGCTATTTGAGTTTGGCTTAGAACAACATGTCCTATGTCGTGTGCTCCCCACCTTCCACTTGCAGCACTTAACAATAGGGTAGGACACGCTCCGGGGGTGCAGAGGATGGTAGGATTACATTCCACTGGGGAAAGCAAGCATAGCATCACTGATAAATAGCTCTGCAGCTATGGAGGTGGACCTCCAGTTAGGGATAAAATTTCCATGGACCAAGTTGTGGGGGGAGGGGCGGCATTCCAGGTAGCAGGAGCAGCTAGAGTAAAAGACTTGGGAATACTAAGTCCTAGGATTCATGCTGGGTAGTTGGGTGATCTAGGGATGAAAACTTAGGCTGGGGCCAAGTAACTGAGGATCCTGGGTTTGAGATTTAATTCCATTCAGTTTAACACATTCTCTCTGAGCCCTTACTGTATCCCAGGCTCTCCACAAGAGCACAGACACAGATATGATTGTGAGGAAACCTCCGCCCAGGACTTTTATCCATAGTTTATAAATTTCCTTTTGTTGTTTGTCTTTGCCATGTATCCTCTATCAGGTTGACCTGATGTGAATCCCTACGTTCAAACCAGATAAAGTAGGACTTTTTCAGGTTAAAGAATATAGTTCATATGTGCTGAGGGACTGGGGGAACCCTGGAGTACCAGGGGCTTTGCTTTGAAACTGTAAGTTACTAGAAGTCTCTGTGGCTCGTCAGCCTGGGAGGCACCACCCAGTGGAACGTTAGCAACGTCAGCATCATGGCATGCACAGAGTCGGGGAGAGGATGGTCAGCAGGGAGGCTGCTGTGGTGGCTGCGGGATGAGGAATCCTTTTGAAAAAGATGAGAGGGAATAGACACACATAGAGCATGAAGAATCTATTTATCAGACAGCAGGAACATGGGCCTGGGTTGTTTTGGGTGGTAAGAGCAGTCAGGGATCTGGAAGTGAGCTGCCACGTTGGGATCCAGGGAAACCCAAGGATAGGGGTGTGTGTTTGAGTGTGTGTGTTTGTGTGTTTCTCTGTGTGTGGATATTTGTGTGTGTGCATATTTGTGTGTGTGTGTGTGTGTGTATGCACATGGACATTACCAAGGTGAAGTGTGGAAAGACCACCAAATAGACCAAACCTTCTCAGGCTCCTTGTTGACTCTCTGATATAAAAGAAAAGATACAGTTCAATGCAGTAACATTCTATCTTGACATCAGGCAGAAAAAAGTCCTCTTAGGGTGTGAATGGTCTCCTCAGGAGAAGGTCTTGATGAACTGCTTGGGGTAGAAGAATAAGCATGGATTTTGTCAGAAAACCAGGCAGTGAAGAAAAGATGATGAAACTGCTCTTCAAAAAGACAGAAAAAGGAACTTTCTTTGTTTATGTCTGCAAAGGATGGGGAGAGATGAAAGCGGGGCAGGGGGAAGGGCGGGGTGAAGAGGGCAGGCAGGTGGCACACGGCTGGGAGGGTGGCCAAAAGGAGCCTGAAACACAGGAACGTCTACCGTGATATGCAGCTGTTTGCCACGTCATGTGCAAGTGACCCCTTTCTATGATGCCAACGCTTTGTTTGAATTTTCCCTCAGGAACTCAAGCAAAGGGTGGGGCCTGACCCTTGGGTGGCCCGTGTGAAGTGGGAGAGAAGGGCACAGTCACTGCACCATGCAGAACCCTAGGGAGGTGCCTGGATCTCTACTGGCTCTGCATAGCGAGGGGAGCGCATCTTCTGTGGGCTGTGGGGGCGAGGTGGCCCTGGGTGGTATCTGGGTACAAGGGCAGGTTGGCATGAGGAGCGGGACGGAGAGAGATAATGGAAGGACAGGGCTGTGCTCAGTCCCACTTGCCCTCGGGCAGTTCCCCAACTCATCTGTGTCTCATTTTTTCCATGTTTTATAGTAAAGACGACCTACTTCAGGGATTAATTAAGACCCTACACAGAGAGCTCCAGCACTTTGTAGGTGCTCAGTAAATGCCCAGTGTTACAAGGACTGTCTGTGTATTGGTCTCCAACAACAATGCTGCCAAGTTCAGCTCTGGGTACAGAGGGCCCTGACTGAAGCCAGATAGGGGCCAATTTGCCACGTCGCCTCCCCCACATCTCACCTGCCTCTGTTCTCCAGCCATGGATTTAGGACACAGCCACGAGAATATTGACGCAGCAAAGCAGTGTCTCTCCTCATCAAATAGTCTGAACAACAAAAACTCTCAGAGGTCATCTTTACTGTGAAATTCTAAAATCATATTTATTCACCAATTCACAGAAAGTGTCATAATGACCACCAACATGAATCAGTTCATAGGCATTTACAAGCCACAGCTGAAAATAAATATCTGTGTTGAATAGGCATTTAGCAAATTACTTGGAAACTGCAAGAATCTTAATTGTTAGAAATTTAAAGTTTGTGATTCAAACATGGGTAAGATCACAGTCATGGGAAGAAGCCCAACAGATTCCGTGATGATTTATTTTCTTCCTAAGTCTTTATATACATATAGACTCTTTGCGCCCCTCACCCCGTGTCAGTCTGAATTGGATATGGCAGCTCAATTCCGCAGGGGAGAGGGTGGTGAGTAACGAGTGGGGAGGAGAAAGCCCATTTTCTTGATCCTCTGCAGCTGGGCAACCTTGTTGATTAAGAAGACAAGGTGCTCTTCTGAAGTTACATTGAATTTTCTGTAAATTTGCACAGTCCTTCTATGAGATATTCCAAAATTTGCATTGTATTACACCCATACCTTCACAATTGGATATCTATGAAATAAACATTTCCTAGATTAAAAATATTCATTCTTTGAGGCAACTTGAAGAGATCAGAAGTCTGACATGTATCAGGTGCTCAGTGGCCCGACCCTGGTGGTCAAGCCAGCTGGAGACACTGGCCAGACGGCGGTAGCTGCCCAGACAGTAATAGTGATGGAAGATGTTCTGCAAAACGAGGCTGCTCTTCCTCAATGCCATGAGACTCCGAGGAGAGAAAGCACACTTTTTTATCTCTGACCTTTCCCACAACCCCTGTGTTGGAGCAGCTGGGGACAAACAGCCATCCAGGGCTTCTAAATGGTGGTGGCATCTCTGGATTTGGGAGAAGAGAAGGGCTGAGAGAAGAAATCACCAGACCTTTTAGACTGGCTGAGCCCAGCACCTTTACATTTAGTTCCAGAATCATGCCTGAAGGTGACAAATTCAATAGCATTTTACCAAGTGTTTAGGCAACAGCAGAGACAACAGGAGGGAAGCCCCCGACCACACTCTGTGGAAATAGCTTGTTGGGTGTTATGCAGATGCAGTTTAAGTGTGTACAAACTGTGTGCAACGTCCCATCACTACTCACTACCAGAGAGCCAGACCCCATGCCTGCAGCTGGCTGAGTGTGCATGGACTCTGAACTTGCAAAGGCTTCTCCTCAGTGGAGAGGGGCATATGGCTGACCTGTGTCTCAGCAGCTCATTCCATTTGGGGTACAGTGATGCTACTGAGTCTCTACCAAGTAGTGACAAGCTAGAGCTTCAATTTCCAGGTGTTTACCAAACTCCTGCTATGTGCAAGGCCCACTGCCAGTGCTTAGAGAGCTAAAAGTAAATGTCCAAACCAATGCTTCCAAGGAATTTAAAATATGTTGGGACTGTTGACCTCTTTATTCTCTTACTTCTGCATTACAGATACGTATATGACTTTTGTGTGCATGTATATATATATATATATATATATTATATATATATACACACACACTTATATATAAGCTGTCCTTAGCCTACTTATCTCTGATAATTTATACTTAATATTCTAATTTCCCCAACTTATGCCCCACCAAATCATTCTGGCTCTCTTCTCTACCGACATTATAATGCCCATGCCAATAACATAACAAACCCAACTCTAATACTTACAGATTTCTTTAAGAACAACCATCTTCTACATGCAATTTCTTTTCTAAACTCACTGACTGGTTTTCTCCATTCTCCTGCCAAGCCTGTGCAGCTCGGGGCATCAACAACCCTTTGTGGAAGGCATTGAGGTCAGCTGGAAGCAATGAGGTGGATTGCTCCTTCACGACTAGTCAATCAGAAACTGAAATCACCTTCAGACAGCTTTGACTTTGGAAGCAATTGAGTTGACTGCCCCTGTGCCCACATGGCCAGACTCACCCCTAATTTTCTTGAAATCTGGATACAGCTTTAAACTCAGAGCAATGCTCTGGTGTTCTAGGTGAGGGGTTGTAGCTGTTGTGGTCGCTCCTATCCAACTTCCCTGGTCCCTCTCAACTCTGAGTCATCATTCCTCAGTATCTCTCCTCTTACTTGAGTGATTTGCCCTGGGTTTCAAGTCTAACTCCGTCCCCTGCCCCCATGCAAGCTTTTGCCTTATTTTACCATCTGAGGTTTGGCAAGCAAATGTGAGCGGACCTCTTCTGCATCTCACACATCAGCAGCTCTTTTGCAGATGTGTGAGGGCACTGGGGTAGGTGGGGGTGGGCTTCAGAGTGGCAGATGTGCACATTAGATTCACATCTGTGACCCACAGGCACAGGCGAGTCCTCATCACAGAGGCTCTGCTGAATCCTAGGGGAGGGCAGACATTGTCCCCACCCCCACTCCTCCCATTCCACAGGCACTGGAGTCTGTGGCTCATACTTGTGGGCAGTCTCTGCTTCTGCAAATAGACACCAACCATTAGCTCATTTCTCCGATAGCTCTTTCTGCTGGGAAAAAGAACCCTTTGCGTGTGTGTGTGTGTGTGTGTGTGTGTGTGTGTGTGTGTGTGTGTGTGTGGCCTTTGTGTTCTGAAATGCTCAGTGAAAAGGGTCTAGGTAACAGACACATTCTCAGTTCTAAGTAAAGGCATATGATGTGGACAGTAAAGCCGACACGTTTCCATGGCCCGTGATTAATACGCACCATCCGCATCTGGCTTCTCATGCCTGTGCGCTCTTTTCATTAGTCTACTGGGAGCTGCGCCTCATGCTGATGAGTCTCCTCTGCAGTCACTCTGAGGAAGGGACTGGAGAGCAGCACAGGACTGGGGTCATTAACAAATTAGGGCTTTCTCTCCTCAGGCCCATGACCATAGGGTGGAGTGAGTGGGCCCACCAAGGCCCATCTCCTCCTGCTCCTGGCTTCGGACTCCTGTCCTGACTCCAGCCAGGGAGAGGTTGCTCTCCAGACACACACACACACGCACGCACACACACACACACACACACACACACACACTCCTGGTTTTTGTCCATTTGGGCAGAATGGGTTGTCCTTTGCCCACTGTACTTCCTCTTTTCCTTGAGCTGATTTTATAAAGGACCTTGACTAATGCATTAAGGGAGAGGTTGAAGGAGTATTTCTTCATTGGGAAATCTTAATTTTTCAAACCAAGTCTCTTCATCGAGGTCAAATGATCTCTGGGACTCAATTGAACTCAACATCGGTCGGGCACATGCTCAGGCTGGCAGTGCTAGGCATGAAGGGTGCTGTGATAGATAAGTTGCTCTTCCTGACTTGAGGAGGTGGCCCCTGTGACATCAGAGGTGGCAGGAATTGGGGTCCATAGCCTCACATGACCATGCTTTCCAGGGTCCTGGTCAGGAAACTTATCAGGTCCCTGGGAAGGGAGGACTGTGGTTTCACTTAACTGCAAGTTCTCGTGGGGTGGGGCCTGCCTCTGGGGGTGTGTCACTTCAGTGGTGCAGAGGTACCAGCTCCTCTCTGCTCCTCAGAAGGGGAAGACTGCTGCAGGCAGGAGCTGGGAGACACCCAGCCTGGTATTGCAAAGAAGCACTCTCCATTGTTTCTGACAGATGTGAACAGCTGGTCCTGCCCAATCACCAACCTGTGTGTCTCACCTGGGCTCAGCCTCCCCAGGGAACATCCTGCACTACCCACTCACTCCACTGGTGTCCTGTCTGGATCTGAGCTCCTGACCCTCAGTCCTGACTGCCCCGACACAAGTCCAGGACTGCTGATGAGGACAGAGCCCAGTCTGCTTCCAGAACTACCAGAGGACTCTCCCTCAGTTCCTGCCATCCCACTCTGTCCTTTTGTGCCAAAAGAGGCTTTTGCAATAAATGACTTATGTAAGGGAAACACAATTGCCTTAAGTCAGGGGAGAGAAATGTGTTATCAGAGAATTCACTCAGGCCAGGCTGTGAAGACCCTTTCTGTGTGCTTTTCTCCACGCTCTCTCCCAAGGAGACAACTGGCAAGCTGTATTCTTTCTTTTTAGTGGATTCTAATTTATTTAGGTGAGTTATTCTCAATAGGATCTCTGTGTTGGCCGCAGGAAATTGGTTGCGCTTTCTATCAGACGACGTTTTCCTATGCTGGGCTGTACAAACAGGGGTTCTCTTTAGGCCATTCAGGACTCAGTGAGGAGACTGCTGAGAGCACGTGGACGTGTCCCTGTGCAGGAGAGAGTCTGAGCTCCTAGGAACTCAACAGCAGGTGCTCCTTCCCCTCAGCCGTGTGTCTAGTCTGTCTCTCCTCTCTCCTTCCACCCCAAGGCCTGGCTCCTTGGTCCTCTGACTCCCAATCTCAAAAACCCCCATACGAGGAGACTGCTCCAGACTCAGGTGCAAATGACTGATAAAGCGCCAACAAGTTCCTCCCGAGGCTTTGTGGACCTGCACAGAGCTTAAGCCATAAATCAATAAGAGGCAGACCTCAGGCATCTGGTTGGTTGGGGAAAGGGTGTTGGTAGAGCTTGGCAGCTTTGCAGGCCTAGGAAACTGGAGGGCCTAGACAGATTCAGACCATAGATCAGGCTGCGGGTTTGTTCTTGGGTTTTGTTTTCTGCTTTCGGTAACATCAAGAATGAGTTTCTGCACTTCCAAGAAAAGCCATCTATTCTCCACCCAGTGTAGTGTTTGAATTGTGATGCTGCATGCCCCAGGCCCATTACAGCTGGAACATGCTGTAGTAACAGGCATGTCCGTAACTGACCCCACTCCCCTCGGCCAGGCCCTGGACGGCTCCACCCACAGACAGGCTGGGGGAGAGCAGATCCCTGGATGTCCAGGGTCAGCGCTGCTGTCTCATTCTTTACCCTCTCCAAGGACGCTGCTCAGCTGACAAGAACCTGGCTGGCGGCCTCCCCAGGGATGGTGGCCTCACTGCAGCCTCTCCTGAGCTGCTGTGCTCTTAGATGGAAGGGGCCGGCAGGCAGGCAGGAATGGTCTCATGCCAGAGAGGAGAGGGGAGTTGGGACTAGGACCAGGCTCCCTGAGACCACTGCTTTAGGGAGTGTGAACTGAGCCCCGAAGGCCCTGGAGGGTGGGGCGGGGTGGTCTACTTTGGCCCCCTGCCATCACTGTGCTAGAAATTGATTATTTTACCTTGTTGGTTAATAGTTCCTCCCAATGCCAGCTTAAGTCATTCTCCTCATCCTATATTGTCGGTGGCTCTCAAACTTTAGTGCCCATCAGAACCAAAGAGCATGTTAAAGCACAGATTGCTCACCCCCAGAGTTTCTGATTCAGTAGGTCTGAATGGGGCTGAGAACTTACATTTCTCATAGGTTCCCAGGGGACACTGATGCTGCTGGTTCAGAGACCCCATCTTGGAGATCCCTGCTTACAGCATCGAGCACACACCCTCAGCAGGCC
Organism: Cynocephalus volans; assembly: GCF_027409185.1. Taxonomy (NCBI): domain Eukaryota; kingdom Metazoa; phylum Chordata; class Mammalia; order Dermoptera; family Cynocephalidae; genus Cynocephalus; species Cynocephalus volans. The sequence continues at coordinate 18,865,576 of NC_084470.1, forward strand.
CTCCAGAGTCAGGCCCTCCTGTGCCTTTCAGCTCTGACTCTGGGCTCCAGAGGGGCTCCCTTGACCCCAGCTGGCTCAAGCCTTGAGGGACTTGGTTCGCACTAGCCTGCACCTGGACCACCCTTCCTTACTTTCGAGGTCCTCCTGGCTGCTACTCATACTTAAGGACTTACTCTGGCTTAAGGATTCCTCTGAATCCCAGTCATCAGCTGTGTTATTTCTGCCAAGTGGGCAGGGTTTCTGTCTTTCATCTATAAGTGAGCTGGGTCAGGCTCAGTAGAACATTCAGGGAAACACTGCCCATGTCCCTAGAGATCTCCTTGGTCTGCTCAGGGATGTGTGTTAGGGCCCTCAGAATGACACCTACTTAGGGTGGATAACGGCCAGAGCAAGTTATCCCACCTCCTCCAACCCCAATTTCTGTCCAACGTCCTGACTGCTCTGGACAGCCTCCAACACTGCTAAGGAACCACTGCAGCAGTGCACAGACCAGGAGAGCCTCACAGGCATGCCTCATTCATCCTCCCTCCCCTGCTCCTGGCACAGGGCCTGGCATACCACGGGTGCCAGCGAGGATTTGCTGAATTACATTGGCCAAAGCTGCAAACACAGACTCCCATCTGTTCACTGACCACACACGGGGAATGTCTGATTGCTTTCTAGGGTGCTGGTGGAAGTAACTTCTTCTGTCTCTTTTTGTCTCCCCTGGACAGAGTCAAGCTTGGCTCCTACTTCAAAGCCCCTCTCCCTTTCCATTTGGTGCCAAAAGGAAAACTAGAGCAAGATCTATATAGCATGTATGGAATAAACTTATAAAGTAAAGCAAATAAAGACAGGAAAATGTGGGTGCTGGAGTAGACTTCAAAACTTTCATTGCCCATTTCCTTTGCCTACAGCTGGACAATGGAAAGAAGTTACATGAAAATTCAATTGTACAAGGGCTTTGGCTTGTCAGCCTCAACAAATGTCGAATTCAGAGGGAGAATCATGTGCCATCTACAGCCTGCCAGAGCACCTTGCAAGAGGCTTCGGTTCTCCCAGAGGCCTGAGTGTTATCCAGTTTGAAAATCTACTTTCCACTGGCAAAGTCTTTCAAAGAATTAGATCCACTCCTCCACTTTATTGTGAAGCCTATTTGGTTTGTTTAAATGAGGAGATGGCGAAGAAAAGTCTTTTTCCTCCTCTTGCTACTATTGAGTCATAGAGCCAGAAGACTGCTAATTTTGAAGTGTGCTGGGTTGGGCTTTCTACCGATTGTGTTGCTATTGATTGAAACAGTCACAAGTCTTTAGGATCATTTTTAGAGCAATGGCATGAGCAAGACTGAAATGAAAATCAGTCTGAGATAATGAATACTCTGCTTAGAAATCGTTATGGGCTGAGCTGTGCAGGAAGACACTGAGCCCGGGGAGTTAACACGTGCCTCCGTGGTGTTCGTGCTCAGTGATTAGTCAGTTCCCTGGATCCAAGGCTTTCTAGTCTTGAGGAATGTTTGTCTGAGTTTGTCAATTCAACAAGTAACAAGTGCTTTTTGTTTTTGTTTTTGTTTTTCCCCTGGAACATGGACTTTTAAAAGAGCTTAGTTAAGGATTATAGAGTTTTCCTGTTGTTCAGTTTGGAGGTGAAGACCACTGGGTAGTTGATGGGAGGGCTGTGATAGCAGTGTGCTTTCTGCTGGCAAATAGAAGGCTGCTTTCCATGCATATATGGTAGAAGTTGGTAAACCGTAGTTTGCCCAAATCTGGCCAGCTGCTAGTTTTTGTATGACCCGTGGGCTAAGAAAGGTTTTTATATTTTTAAATGGCGAAAAGGAAAAATCAAAAGGGTAAAAAAAAAAAAAAAAAGTTGTGTTGTGTGAAAATTAAATTCAAATTTCCTGCTTTCTCAATGATCGTAAATAAAGGTTTTCAGAATATTTGTTTGTTTATGTGTTGTTTGTGGCTACTTTCACGCTATAACGGTAGAGCTGAGTACTCGTGACAGAGACCACATGGCCCACAAAACCCAGAATATTTACTGTCTGGCTCCTTACAGATAAAGTTTGCTGGCCCTGACATATAGGAATGGAGAACATTGTTTCCCACCAGGATCCCTGTCACTGGAGGGTCCATGACGGTAAGATATAGCCCTTGTTAAATACAGAGATGTTTGGTCTGAACCCTGTTCGATAGGACGACTGAGTGAATGCAAGAAAGTGGTAATGAAAAGAGATCCCATTCAAATTACATCTTTGGTATCTAGATGGATTTGGGCCTTGGTCAGACTTACAGCATTTGATTAAACCTCTTAGGACATATTTTTTAGTATTTTTAAAGACAGGCCACCAACTAGTTGATTGCTTTACTCCACTGGGGTAACTCATTCTGTACTGGCCTTTTCCAGTCTCAACCTCCTCTACCTCCTCCTCTGTCATCTGAGTCATCTGAGAAGTTTCAGCCTATCTGCCTTCAAGCTCTGGATAGCAGAATCTGGTCATTCACTTGGCAAGACAAGCAATGCACTGGCCTGTGGCCAAAGCAGTCAGCTATTCCTCCTGGGCATGAGCCTGCATCTGCCTGGCTGCTGACATCTAAATGAGAGGTCACAGGTGTCTGGGCTATCTGGGAGTTTTAGTTCCCAGATGCCAGCATATGGAGGCTGGAAAATGCCAGGCTGATTAAATGCCAGGCCTTTCCCACTCATGATCAGGATATCTGGTGGACGGCAAGTTACTCTAGCCACCACTCACCTGGACACCTCCTGATGCTTCTGCTCATTTTATATGACCGCCCCCATCTTGTTCTCACCTCCAGTGATAAGGAGGGCATGGGAAGCACGATAAATACTTGTGGTCCCAGCAGCATCATTCAAGTGTCCCCTTTTTGCAGCTTGCTCAGAGTCACCTCTCACAGCAAGAGTTGAGGGAAAGGACTCTGATTTATGGTCACCTTCGTCTCTCTGCAAATGCCTCTTCAAATGACTCATCTCTGCAGCCCTAGCCAAGTGCCACTTTCACCTTCTCCCTCCTTCTCCCATGCCCAAAAGACATATAAAGACTTCACAACACTTCTATCAGCTCGCTTGCCCATGGATAAGCAGAGGAGCCATAAGAGACAGCCAGAGGACATGAGGAACACCTTCCCCACCCCAAGCCGAAAAGACTGAGCAGAGAGGAGAGGGCTCTCATAAACGCTGGACTTAAAAATCTTAAATCAAAATGTAATACAAGAAGAATAGGATTTTAACATAAAAAGTGTTCCTTTCACTGCCATAATTTTAAGAGAATTCAGTAGCTCCTAAGTTTTTATTTAAGTAACAGGATTGTGAGGACTAACCAGTCCTACAGATTTTCTCCTGTGGGTGTGCAGACGCAGCCTGACAGGAAAGGGCTAGCTGGCCGGGAGAATGCATGGCAGAAGCATTTATTTCCATGCAGCAAATGTAAAAGCCTGAGCTTCTTTCAGTGTTTCTCCCTAAGAAGGGAGAAGTAAGATCACCGGTTGAGTTCGTAAACATGTCCCTCTCCTCCTGCGACTTCTGCTCTCCCTCTCTCTGCATTCATCCTTGTATAATTCCTAGGCCTGTTTGTCTCCCCTCTGCAACCTTAGAGCCCTCTGTGGGGGACTTGACTTATCCGCTTCATCCCATCCCCACAGCTGTTGGTAGCACGTTTAGCACATAGCAGCCCCTCGGCCATGTCTGTCATGCACGAATATGGACATAAGCAGAATCCTGGACCAGAAGTGGAGGGTGGGGTGTCTGGTCTTGCCTACACCTCTGAACGACTCTGAGCAAGACACTGAATCCCAGCCTCAGTTTACTCATCACGAAAACGTGTCTAGCATCCGATGTCCCAACTACTTCACAGGATTACTGAGGTCCAAAGGAGGGAACAGATGCAAAAATATGGTGGGAGATGGAAAAAGCTGCATAAGGTAGTCCTCCCGAGGCAGAAGGTTGCAAAGGCCTGCCGTGGATTCTCCCTGGGTTGAGGTCAGACTAGAGGACATTGGCAGCACTCGCCTTTCTTAAGCTCTCTGTTTTGACGGCACATGGACTAGACTGAGCAGATTCTGAACTTTCTGTTGAATCTGAAAGCCACTTGACTAGGGACCAGCTCTGTGCCTGTTCTAAACCAATATGGAACAAGATTGGGGAGGGACTGGAGGATGGGGACAGCTCGTACATACTGAGGACAAAGAGGAACCCGAGACGTTCAGGGCCTCTTGGAAGTCCTATAACAGCCTTCATTCTCGCCTGCTATTCTCTTGGTCACAAAAGATCACCGACCAGTTACTATAGCAACAATTCTCCTCAAGAGCTGTCCATGTGAGGATGGAAATGGAAAAGACTTCCTTATTAAAAAAGAAGAGAAAAAGAAATTAGGTTTTTGGATATATTTGTCCTCTAGCCAAAGCATTTTTCTTTTTTAGAAGAGAGAAGCAGCTGCTAATTCCTAGCTGTTGCATTTCCAAACTTTCATTTTAGACTTGGTGGATTTCGTGCTTGTTCTAACACATCTGAGATGGGTGTATCTTCTCTAGAGGGAAAGCTGTGTAAAATAGGAGATAAGGGACCATGAGGCAGGTGATGAGAACCTCACCAACCTTGGGGCCCCTCTGTCCTTGGGGAGCCCAGCTGCGCCACCCATTTCCCAGATCCATGTCCGCCATGGAGCCCAGTCATGTCATCTCTTGAGCCCTCCCTTCTGCTTCCTGGCTATAGGCTTGTCGTGGCTGTCGTGGGGGCAGTGCTTGTGTGGATGCTTCCCGGCCCTGGGTTTTGTGTGGTGCACCCCCAGGCAGGCCAGCCACCCAAGTCTCAGCAGCTGCCCAGGCAGGCAGGCTCAGATAGCTTTGGTGAGGACCAGGCCCCTCTTGTGGCCAAGGACCTATTCTTGGTTGCAGACTTTTCATATAAGCTTAGAAAGAAGCAAAGGGAAAGGCTCTCCAACCTGGGGAGAGTGTGTGTGTACCTTTCCCTGTAAATTTAATTCTGCCTCAACAAGGACTTTCCTTTAAGTGTTAAGCACTCAGACCTTAGTTGTATGAATTTCAGCCACCCTCCCCATAGGAAGTCACCTGGAGAGTCAGTGTAAGGAGGGCCTGCTGGTCTGTGTGGAGAGAGACGATTCAGCAGGTGCACGCACCACACAGTGTATAGGAACCCAGGGGCCTTGGGAAGCCTGAGCCTGGGGGAGGTGAGTGGTGTAAAGGTGGACCTTCTCCCCTGCAGATAAGAGCAAAGGCAGAACTCTGCAGACGGGGCTGACGGGAGGCTGGGTGAGCCCAGGGCAGAAGGGGGGCTACAGGACAAAGTCCACCCTGAAGTCCCCACTGATGACGACGCTGGGCTTCCTGGAACCACCCCATGGCTGGGACACAGGGAGTGCCCGAGGCATGAGGAATGGGTTCTGGGAAGCTAGAGAAGGCCTCCCAGACCTGTCACAGACATAGAGGTGAGGTGCGAGAGACACGGGCATACATGGGTCGGGCTTACAAAAAGGACACGTGGGCTGGCGGTGGAGCTCCAGGCGCTAGTAGGGGAGGGTGGAGTCATCCCACTCCAGCTGGGCTTGCCTGGCGCCACTCTGCCCGCGTCTGCCTCGGCCCGTCCCTTCCTCATCCTCCTCCTCTTCGCTGTCGTCGGAGGCGCTGCTGCTGGAGCTCACGTCTTCCTCGACCTCCTCGCCCTCAGTCTCATCCTCCCCACGCCCTGGTTCTCCATGTTTCTGGATGTCAGGGAGAGAAGGGAAATACTAATCATGGCTGAGGTTAAGTTTCTCCCTCCATTAAGGAGGTATTTAGGGCCCCTTGGGATTCCTTTCTCTTAATGCTAAAGCCTTGGGCCTGAGACAGGCCTTCTGGGAGAGGATCTTCCGGTGAAAGGGGAGTCAGAGGGTTAAGGACAAAGGCCTGAAATAACAGAAAATTCCAAGATGTGAACTCAAGGAACAATGTTGTGAGTAAGTGATGGGATGGACATTTAAACTAATCCCATCTGTCATGTATGGAGGCTTTCAGTCCAAGGCTTGCTTGGGGGCCTTTTTAGAGCCTATCTAAATGGAGCTCCCCAAGCCAATGCTTTTCAGTGAAAGAGTAGCTTTTAAGCTTGTACCCTTTTTCCAGGTGGGAATATAATGTCCCTAGGAGTAGAAGGCCTTCTAATCCAAGACTCGGGTGTGCTGCCCTTCAAAAATACTCCTTTGGAAAGGACAGAGTTCACAGTCCTCACTCTGCCTGCCTGCCCCTCACCCCCTGCCTTCTGTCCTCAAGCTGTACCCACCTTTTCCAGTCCCATTCGTCCTTTTAGCTTTTTGGTGATTCCAGCAAAATCTTATTTCTGGATTTACATTTTGAGTTGGTGAACCAGGCTGTAAAAGATGTGTCTCTTTGCTTGGCTACATCTCCTCTCTAGAATGTCTTCTCTTCTACCTTTTCCTCCCCCAAATCCTACCCATTCTTCAAGTTGGCCCTTAGGCCAACTTCCTCCATAGAGTCTTCCATGAACTCTAGCCCCAAAGGCTCTGCCTGCTCAAGCCTCACTGACTGTTGACATCACCAGGTCAGCCCTTGTTAGGCACACTCTTGCCTGGTCCTCAGACTTCTCCAGGTGCAGTGGTCTTGTGTTCTGCCCCCAAGCCTCAGGCCTTTGGGGGTGGAAATGCTGTGGTCCCCACAGTGGTGAGGTCAGCACTGGACCTACAGCACATGATTAGAGAGACTGCTGGGCCACATCAGCATGCTGGCTTAGCAATCACACCGTGAGACCAGCTGAGGCATAAACTGTGGAACAAGCTGGGATCTTTGTTATTTCCCAATGACCTCCTGGTCTTCCCCTGCTTTCCTAGGCCTGAGTCTCCCAGCACCCAGCACCCATGGGCAAAGGGCACGATGGCTTCCATGGGTATCCCACATCCAGAGCAGGGGCCTTGGGCACTCATGCATGGATTCTGAGGGCTACTAGATAACGATGAGATGTAAGATATGGACATTAGAATCAGATGACCTTGAGTGTGAGCGCTGGCTGTGTGAGACTGAGCACTTGACTTTACCCCTTGTAGCTGCTCCCACCCTGGTGAATGAAAATGACGACTCCTATTCCACAGGTGGTTGGAAGATTAGATGAGGCGGAGTTTCTAGAGCACTCTGTACAGTGTCTGCCAGAACAGGGGCTCAATAACTGGCAGGTGTTGCTGCATTTTTGCTTTAACCTATTCTGAGCCTTTAAGTGAGCTCTGCAGGAGTATGGAGCAAAGCCATCTAATCTGCACTGTGAGTTAATCAAGAATTCAATATTGAGTTCCTAAGTGTTAGTCAGCTCTGAGCTAAATACTATGGGGGAGGCTAGGGATAGACACCACATGGCCGTTTGCTCTAAGAAATTTCTGGTTCTGTTTGTGGGGTGGGAGCAATTCACAGGTTTTTAATAGAGAGGGCTGGGGGAGTTTCGAGGTGGGAAGAATCAGTGGAGCTGGACTAGTTGGGGCAGGGCTTCCAGGAAGGTCTTGGGCCAGGCTTCAGGCACAGGAAAGATGCAGCTGGGTGGAGGGAGAGGCACTCCCCACCCCCAGCCTCCCAGCCTGCCCCACCCCCACGTCGCCACCAAGCTTCCAGCCCTCTGTGAGGATCACCTCCATGGGGTTGACTGTGATCGTCAGTGCAGAGTCATCCCAGTCCATCTCGGCCTCCTTGGTAGCCTCGGCCTCCTGGATGAAGTGCTGGTGGGCGATCCGGACCCGGTAGACACCCATGGCCACGACAAACACCAGCATGCACACGGAAATGATGATGACCACCGTGGCAATGCTTGGGACCACTGGAATGAGGAAGGAACGCACACGACATGGTGAACAGAGGTCTTGCTTATTCTGTGAGGGAGCATGAACTAAAACAGCCATGCTGTCCAACTCTGGGTTAGCACCTCTGCCTGTCCGGGCTTCACTTTCATCATCTACTCAAGAATTCCTATCCTATGGGTGAGTGTGGGGAGTAAATGAAGTAGTCTATGTGAGTTTCCACAGTTTCCATGTAGGCACAGAGTAGGTGCTCAATAAATGCAAGTTCTCTTTTTTCCTTGATGTTTTCCCTCAAATTACAGCCAGTGCCCACCGAGAGCCAGTGGAGTTTAGTTAGGAACAGACACAAATGCCCACCAGGTGGTCACACAATATGGCAAATGCTCAAACACATGTGTGGGCAGAGGATGTGGCAATATGGTATACATGTGTATGTTGAGTGTCTGTAGGGGTCCACAGAAAGCTTCATACAGTGCGTGACTTTGAGTTGGGCCAGAAAGGACTAGCAAATTTTGCCCAGCCCTTTGTTCCAAGCTCTGTTGTTATGTATTGTGTGTGACTTCTTGTTTACTCGAATGGCTCCCTAATGAGGCTGGGAGTGCCTCAGAGGCAGGGCCCACATCTTCCCCACTGCTGGCTTCTCTCCCTCTGTCTGGTCACCCATGGCTGTTGCAACGTAACTGTCTGTTTGGTGAACGGTCTCGAGTCACAGTGACCACCTTGTGTCCTGAGGCCCCTCCTCCCATGTGCCCTACCTGAACTGCGCTGGATGCTACTCCGGGACTCAGGGTGATGGACAGACTGGAGGAAGGGAGGCTGCACAATCAGGTGGTTGACGTGTTCCTTGTCTGAGACTCTGACCTCACGGAGGACGCCGACCTGGGAAGAGCAGGGCAGGTGCTGTTGGCTGGGAGTGGTGGCTGGGCCCATTGCAGCAGTTCTCCCGACTCTCCTGAATAAGTGAGGGGATGAATGGGTGGGACTGGGCCTCCCTAACAGTGGCAGGCCCCACTCACCTCCAAGTTGAACTCATTGCTGGTGTAGCGCCCATTGAGTTCTGAGCACTTGATCCGGAACTGTCGGGTCTCAAGGGAGGCTGGATGCCAATTGCGGTAGCGGATGTGGTGCAGCACCTGCTCGTAGCGGCTCATGGAGCCCACACCTGTACCAAGACACCACAGCTGTCATCAGGAGGCAGAAAAGGAGGAAGAGAAGATGGGAGACAGGCTGGGGCTGCCGGGGCTTGGTCATCTCCTGAATTTGTCAAGGGTCAGAGCTCAAGATATTTATGGGCAGACAATGTGCTGAAGCAGTTCTACGGAGCCTGTTAAACGGATCCAGAGGCTTTCCACATAGACTGGACTCTGACTGAAATGTTTGGTCTCAATCTGACAAACATTGACGTAACATTTGCTGAGATCGAACATTTAAGATCCACCTAATTTCTACAGAAGATTTCCCCAGTGATGGGGCTATAGGACAGGTGCTTCAGACGCTGGAGTAACTAACTAAAGTAGAATCTAGAAACCCATGCTCTGAGGTCAAAGGTCTCTACCTGACACCCGGGGCTTCACAGTGCACCTCCACAGGTGCCACCACAGTCCTGACTCCCTGGACAAGGATGTTCTTAGAGGACACTACTGGAGTGAAGGGGGCTGAGCCTGGCCTTACCGTAGATGGAGTAGCCCGCGGTGGAGTTAGTGGCATCCAGGTGTCGTTGGTGGAGCTCGCTGTGATTGAGCTCCAAGCACTCCTGTCTTGGGTCCAAGTCCCCTCCAAGCACCAAAATGTCACAGAAATCTAAGTTGTGAAGCATTTCTTCTAAGATGGCTGATTTGGGGGCTGCAGGAAGACAGACACGTGGGAAATACAGGAATAAGACACAGCTCAGATAACAGCCTTGCTTACAACTTCCTCCTCCATTATTGCAGGTCCCTGGTCAAGGCTGGGTCAGGAGGAGAGGCTGTGCAATCCCAAATACCAGCCCACTACTCAGTTGTCATGTGGCCTTCAGGTTGGGTGGCATGAACTAGAGGGAAGAGCATGAATACTGTAGTCAAATACTGTGAATGTGAACACCAGGTCTGCTACTGAGAAGCTGTAAAGTGATGGAGAATCTACCTAGTACACAGTTTGCTCATCTGTAAAGAGGGCAGGGGTCTTGAGAGGGTTGAAAACAGTGTCTGGCATGGCATAGGTGCTCAGGAAGCAGCAGCTGTCATTTGTGGAGGAGATAGGTAGCCAAAGTGTGTATATCTGTCTTCCCACCAGACTCTGAGATTCTCAAGAGCAGAAGCACCATCTTTCTACGACTGGATCCACAGTGTGTAACCCAGGGGCTGGCAGGGAGCTGTTATTACCGCACATTGCTCAAATGGAGCTGGATCATTAATTAATCAATGATCAATTTAGTAAACACAATATAACCAATCATTAATTAATAATTGATGAAGTAAGTTAATTAAATTAATTAATTAATGTGCTCTCAGGTGAACGCATTAACACGTTGGCCAGTCTAGTTGTCCTTCCTTGCCTGATTTTATGTCTCCAAACTTCCCAAAAGTGGACTAAACACATTTGGTGCATTATAAAACACTTATAAAAACAGAAATTTAAAAAAGGATTCACTAAAGATGAGAGAATTATTTTAAATAATTATTTTGTTTAATTTTTTAGTGATACAAAAAATATTTCTGCTCTCCCTAGATATATATTAATTTCTGTATATTTAATTTTTAAATGTTTGCCAATCACAGTGGTTTCTTGTGTCACTAGCAAAACCTGAGAGCACAGTAACATACACTTAAGATGAGGTCTATCATTAACAATAGTGACTGTGTATCTCTGTTTCAAGTGGTAGATCACCCTGTTCCTACCTCCCGAGGTGGTGGCTGACTGAGAGCTCTGCTGGCTGGGGCTCGCTGGGCTGCCAACTTCTCACTGCTCTCTGAGATCGCACTATGGGTATTATCTTTTACCTGCAGTTCCCTTGATTCTCACTGTGTTGAAGAGGCTGTGCTGGATTCAGGGACCCAGAGGTAAATCAGCCAGGTTGAGCCCTCAGGTAGCTCCTTGTCTGATTTAGTGAACAGTCAACAGGGAGGGCTAAAAAAATGTGTGTTAAAGGGCAGCACAAGCAGTTGGTCATGTACAGAGCAGGCAATGAGCCCAGTCTGGGTCAGTGCAGGTGGTGGGAGCCTACTGGAGAGGGTGTTGAAGGCAGAGATGCTTTGCAGCAATAAAGGGGATGGGGAGGGAGAGGGACCTACCAAGCAGAGGGCAGAGCAAAGGCATGACACAAACGGGTGTGTGTGCATGTGTGCATGTGTATGTGTGCATGCACATGTGTGAATGTGTTGGGCCGAATCTCCTGTCTCTGGTACTGAGACAGCATAAAGTGCGCGTTGATGGGGGCAGAAGATGATGCTGGAACTGCTCACTCCAACCCGATGGCAAATGCCGTCAGCCTGCTTGTTTAAGACACCCACAATAATGATAGTTCCAACAACAAGAAGAGTAAAAATGTGAAAGTACTAATAATAGCTCTTGGGCACATGGCTCTGTGCTCTGCATGAACCTCTCATAATCAGAAGGTGAAAAGTGGACCCAGATAATTGCTCTGCTCTGCATTGCCTGTGTGCTGGTGTCAGACGCTGCAAATCCTCATGCCCTTGGTCATGGCTGCAACAACTGAGGTCAATGGCCCTTCATTTTCTGTCTGATTTTAGCCACAGATGAGGACAGGGGAAGAGGGAAGATCACACGGCCCAAAGCACTTTAGGGAACTTTTAGGAAACTGTCCTGCCTGGACAGGTAGTAAGACACCATCTATTTTTATGAGCTCAGAAGGGCTGCCTCTCAAATATCCCATTGGCTAGGGATCAGTGTGGTGTAAGGCTATGGGTAATTAGGATTTTCATAGAAGCGGCTCTTCAGGGACTTGGGTCCACAGCCCATCATTAGCAGTGGCTTTTGGAGGGGGATGGGAGAGTTGAAAGTATTCTCTTGGAACAGGCAACAAAGGACAGTTCTCAAACGAATTATTCCCCATAGACCTGGGACCCGTGCCCCGTGAGTTAACAAAAGGGATTTCCCCCCTCCTTCCCTCTTTTCCCTGTTTCCTTTCTTCCCTTCACCTCCCCTCCTCCACACTGTAGATTTCAACACTACTAAGTATTTCTCCATGGCAGATAATTCAAATTACTCTACTTTCACTCATCAACCCTCCCAATAATGAAACTGTTGGAAATGACCACTTGAAAGTTTCCTGAGAGCTGAATGAGACCTAACTTTTACCATGAATACACTAAGAAGCAGCTGTAGTTTTTTCTTTGTGCATATTTAGCTTTTCTTCTGATTGTCAGAATAATACGTGCTCACTATCGAACATCTCTGCAGTTGCAAAAAGGAAGGGAAGCAGAAACGAACTGGCTCTTACCATGCTTCTCAGAGAACATCAGCGGGATCATTAGGTGGGTGTCCTTCTTGGCAATTTCCTATTTTTTTCTCTTATGTGGTTGAGATCATTTTATGTGTAGAGACTATGTAATTTGGTGTCTTACTTTTTTCATTTACCGTTTAGCACCAGATACCTTCTCTCCAACCACATATCACTTGTAAGGGTATGCCAGAACTTGCTAACCCATTCATTCTCCTGCTGCTGTTCATTTGGGTGGTTTTCAGCTTTGTTCATTTGATTGTTTTGCTATTACACGTTACCCTGCTATGGTGAATAAGGCTGTTGTCCTGAAGTACCACTTTATGTGGCTGTAAGAAATTAAGGCCCACCTTCCCCACAACCCTGAATGTGCACCTGTAGTTTTCACATCCCCAGGGGCCTCGGCATTGGCGAAACTGCTCACAATCTTGATGTCAGGGAAGAGGATCACTCCTCTGGCACTTTCAAACTGGGAAGCAGGTCTCCAGAAGCGGTCAGTGCCCCGGAGGGTGATCTGGGGCTCGATGGCCTGTAGGACCATCACATAGGCATCTACGTCAGGGATGCTGATGCACACATCTTCCCCAAAGCACCTGGAAAAATGGCAAACAGTTAAACCATCATCATACAGCCGTGGACAAGGACCTGGCTCCTCTAGTCCTTTCCAAGTCATTCTGACTGCCTAAGAGTCTTTGAGGATGTCAACAGACATGCAAATTTAAAGCCACATTATAATCAAAATTGCTAGCAATCTAGGGACCTAAAAGACTGGCTTCTGGGAGGAAAGGGAATTTTCTATATGAGCAACAAGTAACTGTTAACTCTTCATTATCCTTTAGCAAAGTAATCAGTGGCAACGTTAATTAGACAGCAACTACTTGTCACATGCATCAGAATTTGGTAAGCAGACTGTCTAACTGGATGTTACAGCCATCTCACCAAATGAGACCCCAGGGCTAAACTTTCCTACCTCAGCATATATGTCATGTCTCTAGGAGGACATCACGCACGTGAGCCTTTTCTAGCATGCTATTGTAATCAGGCTCTTTTCCTGATGCACTGCCACAAAAGCAGAACTGCGTGGAAGGCAGAAATGGTGTGACAACGAGAGCAAGGCCAGAGAAATCAGACAGACAAAAATCCCACCCTGGCTCTGCCACTCCTGGTCTGGGTTACTGAACACCTGGTCTGGGTTCGACTCCTGTGAACCTCAGTTTCTTCACCTGTATAATGGGGATAAAAATACTTGCTCTACAGCAGCAAGGATTAAATGCAGATGACATAGAGAAAAGAAGCTAATCACAGCCTGCACTGTGGTTTTGAGCACAATCTAACTCTCTCCTAAGACCTCACTGGGGCGCTGTAGAGCCACCACTAAGAACAAGGTCCTTATCAGATGTGTTCCCTGGACTTTGGACTTCCCAGCCTCTGAAACTGTAAGTACATTCTATTTTTTTATAAATAACCCAGTATGAGATATTCTGTCATAAGTAACAGAAACTGACCAATACACATACCTATGGTATTTAGGAACTCTATAAACCTGGCTGGCTAATTTAACTCAATTTAGTAAACATTTGTCAAGCACCTACTATGTATCAAGCACTGTGCCCTTAAATCAGACCACTTCAAACCCAGCTCTCTGAGAATTTATAGGAAGCAGTACCTTCTAGGTATTAGATCAGATACAGAATAAAACAGAGAAAGGTGGATTTGAGTTGGCAAAACAACATAACATTTTTTTTAAGAAGAAAAAAGGGGAACACAAGTCCGTTGAGGCATCCTCATTGGCACAGAGGAGAAACTGTGGACAGCTGGAGGACGGTGAATCCTGTTTTGCAAGGGAACGTTCCCAGGGGAACATCCCTGCTGCCTCAGTTGGGCCCCAGGCTGACCGGTGTCCACTCACTGGACTTTGGAGGAGACTTTGAGGCGTCGCACACCCGCTGTTGGGAACTGTCTGGAGTTGATGTAGGAGACCTTCTGGAGGGCACGGTTAATGTTCCCAATGTCATCACCTTCCATCACCAGGATGGACTGCGAGGGGTTGAAGTGGTACTGGAAGACAGAAGCAGGTGTCACGGGAGGAAACGATCAGTGATGTGCAGAGTCCCATAGAAGCCCTCCATCCCCATGAAAATGCCATTATGGACACCACAGGCACCTCCAGAGCATCTATGTGTGCACAAAGGATTGTTTTTAATCTTTCAAGCAATTCCTGTTACTCTCTGGTGGGCTTCTGGACCCTCTCCTGTAAGGTCTCCTAGGAATTATAAACTCCTGGTAACATTGGCCTGAGCCACAGGATTGAATTCCGAAAACTCAGTCACCGTGCTCTTACCGCCCAGCCCTTGGCAAGGGGTGGCCCAGGCTCTATGCTACCCACGTGGTCCAGACCAGCAACTTTCAGCCCTTGGACCATCCACCGCCTCAGCCGACAGCCCAGAACCGAGGCATGGGCTCCTTTCGTTGTTCTTGTCTCTGCTTTGAACTGCTCTCCAATTCATCCTGCCCTCCACTTCCTGACCCGTGACACAGCTCAGCCTCCAGCCTCAGACCTCATTTTTCAGTTAGTGGTTTTCCTTTTCTCCCAGCTCTAATTCTTGGTCTTGCTTTCCAGGTGCTAAACTCTGGTTTCCTTGTTTTGCTCTCCTGCTGCTCACATGCCTGCCACTGCCCCAGGTTTGATATCTACCCATCCCATCCTGAGTCCCAGGTATCCCACGCTTGGTGACGGACCATGTGGCTCCTATGCTCCCCGCTGAGCCACTTCGTCGTCTCACTCCTCCCTGAGTCCCCCCAGGTGTTCATCTTCTTTGAATGGAACATGGAGAACTACACTTGTGCTCCTCAGTGTTAGCAAAACTGACACACTTCTGAGCAAGATGTCGGGAACATACCTGTGGATTCTGATAATATACCAAATACTCGTGTCACAGGAAGGGGAGATACGGATATATTTTATGTTGCTTCCTGAATTAACAATGATTTACTTTTTTTGAATAGATAATATATTCACCCAGTTCAAATGTATAAATGTGCCAAGTGAAGAGTGCTCAACTTATTTTTATCTCTCATCCACCCAGTTTTCACAATCCCACCCCATAGGTAATCAATATTATATTAATTTCATAATGGCACATTACATCATTGTTTATAATTAGTTGCAACCCCTTCCAGTGGGAGCCTTACATATGCCTTCCCTACTGTCAAGAGGCCTGACCATGGGACTTACAGTACCTTTCTCAGCAGAAGATACATTTTTGCCTTGTCACATTCAGTAGTGGTCATGAGACTTTCTTGGTCAATGAAATGTGGGCAGAAATATTGGTTGGTTCCCACCCATATGGAAGATTTAATAGACAGTTCATGGTTTGCCATGTTTTTTTCTCTCTGTCATGAAACCTGCAAAATTCCCTCAGCGGCTGCTCTATCAGCCTGGGTCTCACAGTGAGGGTGGTGTTGGTCAGAGCTGAAGCCAGTCTATAATCGACATGAAGCATGAGAAATTAATACAATTTTGTTGTGTAACCCCAAATGAGATGTTAAGTCATTTGTTACTGCAGCATAATCTAGCCTATCCTGACAGTTATACTTAAGGATTCTTATAAATATAGATTTCCATTTTCCTCCTATCTGATGCCAAAAGTAGCTTATTACATAATGTACAGTACTTTATTTATTTATTTTTCTTAGCTCATATCTTGGAGATCTTTCTGTATCAATACATGACAAGCTTCCTCACTTGTTTTTCTTTTCCACAAATGAATAGCATTCCATTGTACAGATAAACTGTAATTTTTTAAACCAGTCTCCTAATACAGACATGTGGGTTATTTCCAACCTTTTACTGACGATGCCACAATGTATAATCTTGTACATATAACATTTCATAATTGTGCAAATATATCTGTAGGCTACATCTCTACAAGTGAAATTAGTAGGTAAAAAAGCATATGCAATTTTTAACTTTGATTTAATGTTGCCAAATTCCTCATTGCTAGGGATTATATCAGTATATACTCCTTCCAACGGTGTATGAGATTGCCTCTTTTCTGGATACCTCAGCAATGGAGTACACTATCAGACTTTGGGATTTTTGCCAATCTGATAGATGGTAAATGTCATCCTAGTACAGTTTTAATTTGCATTTCTCTTACCATGAAGGATGCTAAGTATATATTTTTGTGGGTTTAAGGAAAAATTCATCTATAATATCTTTTCCCTGATCTGACTTGAATGTCTTTATAAGGGTGCCCTGTTGTGTGTCTGGACTCTATGAGGCGGTGGATGTTTCATGAGCCCTGTTGATGACATAACTTTTGCATGGTGGCTAGCCAACCAATCTTTGTCTCCTTAAACTGTCATGTGAGTATTTTATTGTTTTCTACTCCTTGAGGCCTACCAGCTTGCTTCATTTAGGTCCCCACTGGGTTTCAGTGCCTCTCTCCTGTAGCTCTTACAAAATGGCAGTATACTTATTACAGAACAGTGACCAGGAGCTCGCTGGGCACAATAACTCTCAGCATCCCTGAGCCCCAGAACCCAGCCCTAGTGTTCTGAAAGCCCCTGCCAGATGAATGAGTGAATGGTTCTCCCAGCCTACGTTTCACAATCATCTCCTGTCACTTCCCAAAGGGACACTTTTTGTTCAGTCACTTGTCTTTTTAGTCAAGCTCTGCAGGAGTCATTAACTGTCCTCACCAACCCCTGTTCTCCTTTCCTCCCAGGGCATCGAGGAGGCTCCACTTCCCAGCCACCTAGCACCACACGCAGGTGGGCCCTGTGACTACATCCAGCCAATGAGACGTGAGAGGAAGTGAGGTATGGGCTTCGGGCCAGAGGGGTGAAACGCCTGCAGAATGCTCAGACTCTTTTCCCTCCACTTCAGTGACCTGCAGCATTCTGGGCAGGACCAACCCTCGCCACCTCCCTACCTGAGTGTAAGAGAAAAATAAAGTTTTAAGTGTTAAGCTGTTGAGGGTTTGGAGTTGTTTGCTACTGCAATATCTTACCCATTTGGAAGAATTCAGCACTTCCCAGGCATGATTCTCACTTCTCCAAGGCTATGTGGCATCTCTGAACGACCACAGGCTCTGCAGGCTGTCACACCCCAGTTGCAGGGCAAATTGTAAAATGCAACTCTGAACTATTCACTTCCTCTTTCTGGATGTCATCTCCCATTTAAAATAATGGGGAAATTAATATCTACCTTCTTGGGGCTTGAATGAAATAATGTATATGAAGGCTTTAGCACTTACAAGGTGTCGAACAAGTGGTAGGTTTTATCATAACTCCTGCCACTGTGATTACATCTGCACCGAGTCTGTTGCAGGCACCCCTGCCTTGGTCACCCTTCTTTCCCTGTGATCCAGTTCCCTCCTGTCTCCAAAGCCCTGAGCAGGGCCTTTGAGCTATGACATCCGGCCACAAGCGCCACTCCCTTGTGCTAGATTCTGCAGCACTCAGGCATGTGCACAGCTGTTGCCACAGCCAGTCTCTGGGTTGGCATCTCTCTTGCCATGGGAGCCTCACCAGCTTGGGGTGCTCATCCCTGAAGCTGCCGCTTGCTAGTGAGTTATACATAATTATGCTGAGGTGTTGCACAAGTCATCTATTTCAGATTTGAGAAGATTCAAGGTCATCCTTCTAAAAACACCACTTATATTCTAAAATGTTTTTCTGCTCCTTTCCCCCTCCCCTCCACACCATCCCCCCTGTAGCAGAGTCTTGTGGTGCCATTGCTGTCTGTCTGTCTGTTTGCATCCTCCAGCAGACTGTGAGCACCTCGAGGGCAGGGTCTACTGACTTTTCCTTAGCATTGCCACAGGGCCTAGCACGCAGGAAGCATGAGATAGATAAGGCCTGTGGAGGCTGATCTCTGAGCCTTGTGTGAGTGATTAATAAGGAAATCAAGAGGGGCCTCTAGCGGGATGGATCAGCAGTGTCCCATGGCAATCAGCAGAGGGCATGTCCCCACTGCAGCCACCTGGTGAGAGGATGGGTTAGGGGATGTATTGGATCTCTGATTAAGACCCTGGTCTGGCTGCCAGAGCATCCAGAGAACTGCCAGGGGGCATGAAGGTGAACACTGGCTTCGCCATCAATGTGGTTCTTGCAAGATCAATAAAACCCTCCCAAATAGTTTTTTTTTTTTTTTTTTTAACTGCAATATTTCCAGCTTGGTGAATGGGTCTCTGGTTACACAGGAGACATGTCTATACTGGCATCACACCGGGACAGGGGATGCTGGCATGCTGGGGTCCCCCTAAATGGTGACACTGCTTACTCTCCTTTGGGAAGCTGTGCTGTGGCCATGGTCATTCCTTTCTTTGAGCCAAGAAGGTGCTAGACAGATGGCCCTTACAGGATTATCACCTCTCCTAGAGCTTGGCCATTGGTTCCAGGTACCTAGCAGGCTGAGCTGTCAGTGAAGTCCTTGCCAAAAGCCCTGGTCTGTTCCTTGAGGACAGGCTGGCTATGGCACTCCTGGTACCTTGTCATTTCCTTGCACCTGCCAACCTATCTGGGCTTAGCCAGATGAAGATTTGCCACTTTAGAGGCTCCCCTGCTAGAAAAGGAGCTGTGATTTGCAGAGAGCCTGTTAGGTTTGGTAGGGGGAGATTATGTATGTGAAGGTACTTCAAAAACTTCATGAAAAACTAGAATTGAAAGGTGGTATAAATCTTTCCATGTACTTTTTGAAGTACCCTCATACATCACACGAATATATTCAGAAATTCAATTCTTATAACATCACTACAAGATAAATAGTATTGTCTGTTCTATACATGAGGGATTGGGGCTTAAAGGATTAAAGTATCTTCCCCAAGGTCACCCAGCTAATAAATACTGTTACTGTGATTTGAACCTAGGAGTGTCTTGTTCCAAAGCTCTTGCTCTTTCCTGCTCTTCCACGCTGTGGAGATGACATATTGGTGGTATTGTGCTTTGAAAATCAGAACAGGGTATTCTTTAGGAATGTGGCTATTCTATAGTATCTTGTATAGATACAGGACAGCAGCCACCACAACCATTTAAAGAGTCCAGACATGCTGGAGAAAGATTCAGAAATATGCATGATCCCAGAGGAAAACTAGGAGCCTGTGCCAGGCCCAGTGAGCACACAGGAGTTTCCTTAATCACAAGAATCACTTCTTTTGACTGGCTAGAGAGGTGGGAGGAGGCCAGTAACTGCAAAGAAAATAATAGTTATTATTCAGAAATGACATGAGGGATACGTGGAGGGAGGGAAAGAAGGACGCTAGTTTCAATCATTTTCAAGAATGTCTTCTAATATGAGTTGCTGGTGTGGAGGAAAGACATGGACTTATTTTGAACAAGTCCCTGAGTCCCAGTCCCCTTATTTTTGAAATGGGGTCATAATATTTAATTTGTTGTGAGGAGTAGGGATAACGAATGTAAAAGAGCCACCAGTGGGTGTTCTCTAAATTGCGTGTCTTATTAACTCCTCACACAGTGCCCTAGTTCTTACCAGCTCCCCCCAGGGATGGAAAAGGATCATGTGCAGTGATTTGGTTATGAGCAGGTGGTATCCCCAAAAGTTGGATTCGTCTCCCCCGGCCCCCAAAGTTTTTTGGGCCACTTATTTTAGCACCTCCTCTTTTCATTGGCTATGTCTACTCTGTAGAAATAGCTATTGTACTTAATTTATAATGCTAAAAATGTGTGGCTTTTGAGTCCAGCATCTTTGGCTTATTTGCTCTGTAGTGCCTGGAAGCCTGAAACTGTGGCCCCAAGGGATGGTTCAGAGCAGGGAAGATTCGCTCAGAGGCAGGGAGTAAATCCAGAATCAGAAAAAAAGGTAGGGTTGGAAGATGGATTTCTGCATCGCTGGGTTGACAAAACCCTCAGGAAACAACGCAAACAGTAGGTCTAGACCGGCCTTTGTAATGAGGCAGTCTTGTGAGCTCCCTCCGGTGACAGGTGATAGCTATTGATTAGCTATGTGTGTGTGTATCTAATCCACGTTAAACAATGTTCTGGAAAGTCAGTCTGCCTTACCATGCCTTTTACACTCCTCCCGTCTTCCCCCTTCGAGCCAGTCTCCAGGTGAGCATCCCAAACCCACTTCTGCTGAGACCGAGCTCCCTTGCCTGAGCTTTCAGTAGCTGCCTGGGCTCAAATTCTGATTCTGCTTGTCACTAACTCTAGGATCTTAGGCAAGTTTCCTTTCTCCTTTGGTCTTCAATTCCTCACGTGAAAAATGGGAACATTCATGGTACCTTTGTAATGCGGTCTTCTGGGGATTAATACTCACTGAGCATTTAGAACAAACAGTGCCCGGCACTCGGGAGACCCTCAATAACTGTTAGTGCTCATAACCATGTAGTCATTGAGCTGGGTTACAAATGTCTGCTTGGGCTCTTGAGTTTCCTGAAGACAGAAGCTCAGAACATTCATTTTTGTATCCTAGTACTCAGCCCAGATCTGAATACATGAGTGTCTGAGGAATGTCTGCTGCACTGACTGCAATTTAAAGAACACTACAGTGTGCTCAGACCTCTAGCCTTCCAAGGCCACCCAGCATCCAGGCCCCACAGAAGTTGGCCACTGACAGGGGAATTGGTGTTGGAGAGGTGACTCCCAGGATGGGCTGGCCCAGGGCAGGGAGGGCAGGAAGAGCAGTGGAGCTCTGTGGGTGGGGGATGGGAGGCAGGGTGGGAAACCTCTGCTTTAGTCACACCCCCTTGGGAAATGGCAGGAGGGAAGCCTTCACAGCTGCTGGAGCTTCGTGGGGCTGTCCTGTGCAGGAGGCAGAGGGACTGCCTTCTCACACTGGGCTTCATTATGATTGAGTGGGGGTTACAGTGATGTCGACTCTGCTCTTTATTCAGGAACCCAGGGACCTGGTGCTGGCAGGTGCTCCCTAATTCCACACGAGGCCAGAAAGTAACCCTGTCAGGGAACATAACAAGGTGAGACCCAATGACGTCCATACCTGCTTTCTAATTCCACCTCACCTGGCTTTTCACCTTCCTTTCTAATTTGTATTTTACTGGGTCCTAGCTTTTTATTTCTTTTTTACGTTTTTGAAATATATTCTTGCATGCTTCTGTTTCTCTAGGCAAATAAATAACAAAGCAACCAACCAACCTACAAACAAATGAAATATAAAAACTTCCTTCAGGTAGACACTGAACACGTGCCTACTCTTGCGTAGTGGACCGATTATACACGAGGGCTTGATCCCAGGAGATGGCAGCAGAAGTCCATTGTGGAAGTCATGGTCACTAGCTCCCGTGCCCCCATTCCCCGTCCCCAGCAGCTCCTTTGCCATGATGCAACTTCTGCATTTTTATGGGAAATGACTCCATTTCCTGGTGTGCACTGGTGCTGGGCAGCCTCAGCCTCATAAATCAAAGTCTAATTGGGGGTGGTGCCAGCTCCTTCATTACCTTTATTCCTTGGCCAAGGCTTTCCAAGGAATTAATATCCAGCCCTTCCTTGCAGGCCTGCAAGCAGGATATCACCTTCTGGCTTTCCATTTTGCCCGGGCGGATGGTGAGGCTTGCCAGGCTGCCATGGAAGAACTGAGCAAACCGTGGTTTGGCGACTTCTCCTCCTGAAAGAAAAAGAAGCACCATCATCTGCCCTGTGGAGACTGGGTAGGAAACATCTGGCCATGGAGCCAAGGACACATTGACTATGGGTGCCCCGAACCTGAGGTTTTCCTCCTGAGGAGCACAGTAGCCAGAATCTCAACAAGGGGGTGTTATATGCTGCTAATACCCTGGCGTCCCCGGCTGCACAGATACTTTCAGGGACACACTGTCTTAGAAGACAGGAGGGGTCTGCAGAGCAAAAATAGGGGGGAGAAGGAAGCTATCATTGATTAAAGGCCCACTGTGTGCCAGTCTCTCAGCCAGGGACTTCATCTGAACAAGCCTGCAAAGAGGGTCTGATTGTTCCCAACTGACAGGCGAAGAGCCCTAGACTCAGAAAGGTTGAGGAACTTGCTCCGGGACACACAGCTAAACACGAGCTGGTGCTCCAGTCCCGGTCTTCCCGACTTCACAGCTGGCATTTGCTTCCCTCCAGTCCACTGAGAGCTTGGCTGCAGCTGAGCAGTCCTAGAGACAATACCTCTGTGGACTTTGCCATTCTTGCAATGTGCTGATCTCATCCATGCTCAAATTCAAGGCTTTCGGCATGTAAAGCCTTCCCTGATTCTGTTCATCATCTGACCTTCCTCTCACTGCCCACTTCCTGTTCTCTACCATTTCTCTACCAGCTGTGCTGCGTCCTATCTGAGCTCAGGTCCACTTTCACCCATGTGCAAGTGTTCAGTGCGGCCCATGTTGAAGAGTCAGCCTGGAACCCCTCCCCCTGCCATTTTCTCCCTGGTTTTCCAAATCAGGCCTCTCCTGAGGTCCACTTGAAGCCTCCTCCAGGAAGCCTTCCCTGCTGACTTTACTGATCATAGGCCTCTTTCATCTCTGGGCAACCTACATAGATAGACCTAACCTGGATCCCACACAGCTTGTTTGTTCAGAGAGGAAGCAGAACGCATGGGAAAGATGGACCTGGGTTGAATTCCAGCTTTGCTAGTTCCCTGAGAAGTTTTCATAAGCTCTCTGAGCCTTGCTTGTAGGATGCACTGTGGGGTTTTGCCTCCTGGTTCTCCCGGGCTTTCTCAGTGGTTCCGTGGCTTTCCCAGTGTCTGGTGCCTGCCATGGTGGCTGACAGCCTCCCTAACACTCCACGCTGCCAGCAGTTTGGTAGCAGAGTGTGCTCCAGTAAGTAACCTCCCTGCGATGGGCTTCCCCAGCTCCCTACAGGGCAGATTTCCAACAAGCAACACCTTGATGACTTCTCTGCCATTTGATGAGCCACGCGGTGCCAACAAAATCTAGACCTTGGCTTGGGGAGGGCAGGTGTTCCCCCAGGGGTGCTATCTTAGCCCTGGAGGTAGTGCATGCTCCTTTTACATGGCACTCCTGTATTCTTTAGACTCTCTTGACTACTCAGTCACTAATCCCTTGGTCCTCCAGTCCCCTATTATAGTTAGTTTTTTATGTTTTCCTGTTGAAATTACTGTGTGGTCTCTTTCCTGACTGGATCCAGACTGATACACCTTCTGTGTCTGCCCACATACCTTTGTTTACACCCATTCCTCCTTGCACTGAGACATCACTCCCAAATTACTCAGATTAAGCAAAGATCACAGTTCTTTAGGCTCCATAAGCCCCCCATCCTCTGCTCATGGAAACCTTCCATAAGCCCCCCACCCACCATGCCCTCTCCCTGCCCTGAGCCTCGGAATACCAACAGCTCATTTTAACGTACTCCTGACCACCTGGCATTGTTAGCTAATAATTTATCCTCCATAGCCTAAAATGGTGGTTCTCAACCTTGGCCACACATTCTAATGATCTGGGGATCTTTAAAAAGACAAACTGATGCTTGGTAGTGGGTCTTGCCCCAGGGATTCTGATTTAATTGAAGTGGGGAATTTTGAAAGCTTCTCAGGTGAATCTAATGTGAAGTCAAGGCTAAGGGCCACTGGGCCATAAGCACTTGGGGCCGGGCCTTGCTGCCGACAGGCTTACTCATGCCACCCTCCACACACTGCTGTAATTCATTAGTTCAAGTCTTTCTCCTGGATAGAAGGGATCACTCATGCATTATTTACGTTAGTGAAGACAATTCTGAGCGAGTATTAGGGGCTGAATGCTGTGCCAGGCATTTTGCGTAAGTCAGCTCATTTATTCCTCTCAACAACACTGGGCTTCTGTGTCCTCTGGCATCCTGCACCCTGCCTGGCACACAGCAGACACCTTGTAATTGGCTACTGAATTGGAGGAGATGGTGAGTTGAACACCAGCAGAGTAATGGGCACTGTGGCTGTCTCCCCAACAACCGTCTCACGCCTTTGCTCTTGCAAAGGCAGCCCTGAGGTTAGGGGGGGTTGACTCCAGCTCCAGGAATGCATTTTCTTTAATTTAAGATAATTTAAGAAACTGTCATCCCTACTGCTTCAGCGATTGAGTCAGAGATGGGCCTGGGACCCGGTACCAAGATGAAGCCAATCAGCACCTTGGCATTCAGTAAGCCACAGGGATTGACCAAGGAATAACCATGAGACCAATTTAGGCCAGTTGAACGAGAAATGTTGACGGGAAATTTATGCAAAAAATGCTTCCATTTTCTTTCCAGAAAGTTTTCAACCAACTCTTGCTCTCTTTCCCGGGGGATGGTTAAGAGGAGACGGAAGGCCACGGGCTGTTGCAGCCAGCTCGCCAGCACACAGGGACAACGAAGGCAGAGCCCAGAGGAGGCCGAGCCAGGAGAGCCACTGCAGGCTGAGTGAGTCCCGAGCAGACCTCCTCACCGCCCTGCCTCGGAACGTCTGAGCTGTGAGCCACTGTTCCACCTCTATGGTTAAAGTCATTTTCACTCATGGTGTTACTTGCCACCCAGAGCATCTTTACTTTAGAAATGAAAGAAGTCTCTTTTGAAGTGCTCAGTTCACATGGAACTCTAAATAGATTTGGTTCAAGGAATGACCTTAAATAGCCCATGGCTATAGAGAAGCCAATTTGGGGCCTTCTGATCTAGATCCTCCAACCTTCATGGATAAAGTGCTCCTCCAAGCCATTAGCATGCTCCTGCCCTAGCAAAAGAATATCTTCCTTGACCTGCAGGAAGGAGCGTGTGAGCCTCGGCATGAATGGTAGAGCTGCTACTCTCCATGGCACCCAGATGGCCATCTCTTCCCTGCCTTGTCTCCCCCCTTGGAGCAGCAGAGCCAACAACTCTCATTTACTGGGCATGAAATACATCCCTGACATGACGCGAAGTCCTCAACGTACATCACTTCATTGAGTCTTCATAAAATGCCTGGAGGATATGGGTATTCATTCTGTAGTTACAGGTGAGCAAACTTAGGCTTAGACAGAAGTGAGGGGCCTAAGGCCACACCAGTAAGTGTGCTGCAGTGTGTCCCCAGTGTGCGCACATCCGTCCATGCACAGGACCACCCAGGGTGTCCTGGTGGTGTTGGTCAGCCCAGTTCAGACGGAGCTGGGAGGAGGCCCATCGTGATCCATCGTCCAGCCCTCCTCAACTTCTCACTCAGTAGCTGCGTCCTCAAAAGCCACACTTCGTGACTCTCTCCGATGCTAAGACATTGTCCTACATATTATTTTCTCTCAGCAAAACGCATTTATGTTCTATATTTTTGACTCATAAATCCCAGATCTCTGATGTACTCTACTTATTAGTGTGAAGCTCCAGGAAATCGATTCAATTAGCATTTTTCAACAGGAGGTCAGCATAAAATTTGAGATATATTTACACTTGGGGAAGTTGTGATACAGGATTTTAAAAAATAATAGCTACATTGAAAATCTCTCTTTTTAATATGTAGGGTGTCTGCATAGACCACATGGCTCCTCTGTTAATATTCAGACATAAGAATGGTTGTGAATCATATTAAGAAAAAAAAATATAACCCAGTTTCTTCCACAGAGAGCCTTCTTTAAATGTTTGCAAACACGAGTTTGGATTCCTGAGGCTAGAAATGCACCCAGTTTTAAAGCATTTGCTGCTATGCCTAGCTTTCCGTTAGATTCGGTTAATTATACGATGTGGGTCACACTCTTCAGGAGCTTACATTTAGTTGGGAGACTGAAATATAGACACTGGGAAAGTAAAATAAAAATGTCAGAGTAAATTTCCAGTATAGAAGATGTTCTAAGGCAGTGCATGATTAATTTCCAAACAAATGATGTAGACAGTGTGACCGACAGGTCAGAAGGGGGAAAGAAAAAGACGTCATTTATTAAGTCCTTGAAACATGGCAAGTTCTTTCATATGATGTTTTATTTAATCCTTAGTGGTGGAATGGTATTTTTGACAGCCTCTGTTCTTTTTTTTTTCCTGAGTATTTCTCCCCTCTTGCTTGCATTTAAACACATCTCTGGCTTTGCACTCATTGCCACAAGGAGGGTTATGGCAGAGAGAAGAGAGAAGGGCCTAAAGCTGAATGTCTTCCCTACTGTGGTTTCCAGAAGCCTAAGCCCTTGGCGGCGGGGAGGTCTGGGTATGGGTCAACATCTGGGGAAAAATAGAGGAAGATAATCTGGCTTGCCTTCAGATCAGGAGTGATATCCCAGACAGACGTGGGGGTGGAGGTGGGGGTGGCAAGGAGGTGGTGGAGGGGGACAAGACATCTGAGTCGCAGAGTGAAGGCACCTGGAGCTGCTTCCTGGGCTGAGCCCTGGCAGGGGTGCGTGATGCCAAAAGGGAATGGGCCACAGATGGACTTACAGAGAGGGAATGAGAATCATTGGACATATTCATGTGCCCCTAAGTAAGGCAAGGAAATACCAAGCCAGCTGCCAGTCATGAAGGACCATTAGTGACTGAGGAGCCAATGAGGTGAGCATCTTTTCCGTGGACACCTGTGTGGAAAGGTGCCTGGAGGCGTCCCTCAACACCCTAGCACTATATAACTCCCCCCACCGGCAGCCAGCACCCTACAGAAATGGGAGAATTCCATGTTCGCGGAGGTTAAATCTCCCCCTTTAAGATGGTATGGGGGCTTGGAAGGAAACAAAGATGGATGTGGGGAAAACATGTTTTTCTTTGTGAACTGAGATTCTTACCTACTGTACTTATGACTATCTTTACATATGAGGTTTTCAAAGTATGATAACTTGCCCAGGGGCACACAGCCAGTAATCAGCGAGGCCAAGATTCAGACATGGATTGTGCTTGTTCCCTGCCTTTCCCTGCATGCCATATGATGAGATGCGGCTGGGAAGGTTCAGGGCGGGTTTCTTGGAGGGGGTCTGGCTGGGCTGACACCATTTTGGAGGAGAACGTCCAATTATACTGGGAGCTGTGGACATGGAATGGCTTCAGCAGCCATTGGTGTCAAGTTTGCTGGAAAGCACAGTTGTCTTGAGAAACCCTAGTATTTGGCATGATTTGACGTAGCCTGTCTTATTCTGAGCCAGGGCTTTCATTGGGAATAAAAACTGCTTATCAACCCCTCAACCTCCCCCCTGACTGATTTATTTTATGAGAGGTGGGGCTCACTCACTGTAAGTATAGCTTTTGAATCAGTAATGTCCCTTTTCTCCAAGAATATTTGGAGGTAAAAGTGTGAATGTACTAAGTGTCCTCCTCCCTGCAAAGTGTGTTCAGGATGCTGCTGGTCTTCCCTGCTGTCATTCTCACAGCTATTTAGTCTGAGAAACACATGGAAAGGAGTGGGGGCCACGCTCCCTTCTGCTTGAGTTGCATGCTGCTCTGTGCATGGCTGGTTGATGGGGACGCCCCTGGATGAACACAATTTCATGGATGGTCAGGTATCAGCTTTGAGCAATGCAAATGATGAGACCATCTGAAATCTTGCTTTCTCTCATTTCCTTATTTCAGTGATGGAGACACCCATGGAACGCAAAGATTAAGTGAAGTGTGTAATAGACCTCCATAAGCTGCAACTTTAAAACTGTCCAGACAACCCCAGGGCGTGCTCACGCTTCTGTATGAGTCTGTCTTCATGGCTGTCCATGACACACCCTGGCTTTCTCACCCTTACATTTTTATGCATCCCCCTCTCTAGGCTTTCCAGCCAACATTTATGTGGCACTACAGTGAGCAGAAAATACTACTTAGGGATGACCCCAAAAGTCAGCTTTCTGGGGTTGGAAACCTGAATTCAATGAATTCATCATCCAGAATATGATCTTCATTCTCCAGATGGAGGAACTGAGGGCCTGAGAGAGAAATATATTGTCTTCAAAGACCTAGAGCAGATAAGCAGTAACAGGAGTGGTTTTGAATTCTCCTCTACTGACACCAGATTTAGCCTTTCCCCACTAAATCATGATACCTGATGGACTTGTAGTTGTTTTCAGGCTTTAGCTTGACTCTGTCCAATCAATGGGAAAATGCCAAGGGAATTTGGGTAAACAATTTGACCCCAGATTCCAGAATCCTCTGGTCTTCCCTACTTGGCTGTGGTGGTCCAGCAGTGTACTTAAAGGTGAAGGCTCTGGTGCCCCAGACCTATATTCAAATCCAGACTTGGTGTGAACTTCATCAAGGTACTTCTCTTTTCTAAGTCCCAGTTTCCTCACCAGCAAGATGGGGATCATACTAACGCCTACGCCATCAGGTTGTTGTGATGACTGCAGGAGAGCACAGGTAAGATGCTCTGCACAGAGCCTGGTGCATACCAACATCTCCAGCTTGGAAGCTAGTTACAGTGGTACAAGGCATCAGAGACCCCAACACCCCCCATGTTTCTCTCAGAGATGCTAAAATGATAGTTTTTGCTTTTAGACTATAGTCAAATTTTCTAATTAATATAATCTTCAGAATAAGATACCAAATTAGAATTAGAGCTCAGTTATGAATCGTTGAATTTTAAATCTAATTTCATCTGCATCATTTTCAAGCCAAATGTGCCCACGTGTCAAATTGACTCCAGGGCCTAGAACAATCTTTTAATTTTTAATATAGACAAGCTAGGAGACACCCTGTTCATCATCTGTGTGTGTGTGTCAGATGGTGAGCCATACATCTTTGTCAAAAAGCCTCAAAAATAGAATGTCATTTATCAAACATTAATTATCAATTTTTTCTAGGTCCTGGAGTTGGGAAAGGTGGAGGAGCCGAGGACCTGTAGAGTAGACAGCCCTTGCCCTCTGCAAACTCTCAACCAAGTAGGGGATGAAGACCTGCGCTGATAACTCCAATGGGATGTTTCTGAAAGGGTACTTCGGTACCATGGAATCTCATGGAGTAAGTCCATGATGAAATATGAACACATGGATTAAGTAATGTCGAACAGGATGCTTTACTAGAGTGTTTTTGAGAGCTTTTAGTAAGCTAATATGCATTGTGACTGTCTAATGTGGTGGCATCAGTATGGTTTATGCTGTGTTTCTCCGACTTGACCTTGTTCTTCTTGTGGAGGGTGCATCCTGAGGGACTGGAGCTTCATGAAGCCCTCCTTGGGAAATGCCACCTGAATGTAAGGCAGACTGTGCTAGTACGTGCCTCTTTCTACTGGTGGCGGAGACCCTAGGGATGCAGGATAATTTCAGCACAGACTTTATTAAGAGAAATTTGTATTAAATTAGATCAGGCTTATTAAGTGAAGGCATGGACTCCAGGTCTCTGTGCTAATGTTAGTGTCTAGCAGAAAAATGACCTGAAAATGTGCAACAGATCTCAGGACCACATGTGGCTCCAATTCCCCTATAGCCAAAGATGATACACTATTGATTACTCTTAGGGATTGTTTCTGCCTCTTTATCTCTTTTTGACCATTCCTATTCTTTGCCTTGGATCCTCCTAAAAGCCATAATAAGGGTTCTGTATCTGTCCCTTAACAGGCTCTTAATTTTCAAAACATCTTCTTCTCTACCTCCTGCTGCCTTATTCGTTAAGTAGAAGGTAGAACTCAGTAAGACCAAGAGCCAGGGTAGAAAGCCTTCCTCATCCAAGACCAGGGGTGTCACACCAGGAGTAGGCAAGGCTGGCACTCTAGGAAGGCTGAGGTCAGAACATGGGAGGAGAGTGCCCCGGCAGAGACAGGGGTGAGGTGGTCACAGCAGATAGAACCACAGGTAGGGAGCCCTGTGATGAGGTCCACCAAGAATCGGTGTGGATCAGGCAAGGAGCAGGATAGTGGCTTCTTGAGCCAGTGCCTAGAACCGTACTTCCTCAAGCATGTTTGGCCATTTCATTAACAGAACTCCTGCCCAGACATCTAACAAAATAGGTGAAGCAGAGCTGCTCTGGTGGTAGAGCGGGGAGAGGTGCCTGGAGTACCACATGCTGTGGCATCTCCCAGAAACCCCGGTGCTCCCCAAGGCACTGGCCTGGCATTGTTGACGGTCTTTCTGACTCACCTCTTTGCACAGCAGGGTACAGGGCTTGGGTGGTGAGGTCCAGTTTAGAGGTCCAGGGAGAAAGTGGATATATGAGTTTACAATTTTTATTGTTTATGAGTAGAACTCGGATTTTTGTTCTTAGAAATGGGATGAGTAGGAAGTTGAAGGAAAAGGATGAATTTAGTTTTTTAAATGATCTTCCCCCTGTGGTGACCCACAGAGAAACAAGGAACCTGGTATTTATGGAAGGGAAGCGGTGTCTGAGTCAGTCTGGAGCTGGACTGTGAGAGAGGGTCTGACTGCACCATGAGGGCACAGAAGTGACAGTGAGGCAGTGGCATCAGCCACACACAGGAACGAGAACTGTTTCGTGGTGCAAGGTCCATCCTGATTGCAGGAGCCTTTCCCTGCGATTACAGGACACTACATGCTCTAGCCTTACTGGCAATATTTTCTTACGTGTAAATGAAGTCTCATTTTTTTTTTTTTTAATTACTGGAAAAAATACCAATGGAAATGAAGTTCCACTGATTACTTTGGCTTTCAGATTCGCTACCAGGACACAGCAGGCTAATTGGTTCTGCAGCAGTGCTGGGGCCAGTTCCCAAGAGACACCAACTAGCAGCTGCAATCAAGTCATTTTCTATTTCCATCCTTAAACCCAATTAGAAATTCCAGAAACGGGAACTCGTTCCCTTGCCAACCTCAGAAGCAACTGAGAAACTCCCCACAATTGCAGGCCCAAAGGCAATTAAGAGGTTCACACAGAGGGCTCATACTATGAATATCAGTGGACTTCAGAAGGCTTAGAAACATGCAGAGATAAGGGCTGCACTGTAGGCCGTAATTTCACAGCACTGGGTCCTACCGAAAGATCTTTGATGTGTGCATCCAAGACAAAAATGTGGTTCCAAGGAGGATCTAAGTATTCATGGGGATCCAAGCTCCTTGATGAGGCAGATGGTGTCCCAGGGTGTGGTCTCATCTCTTCTTTCAGTCCCACCTCCATGTGTTCTGTTCCATGTACATTCCAGTGTTAGGGACTCCTGAGCATGCCTATGCCACACTTCCTGTCAGAGCACACACTGTTGTCTCCCTTACTTTCCTAGTGAACTCTTATTCATCCTATAAAGCCCAATTTTAAAGATTCTAGGGACTTTTTCCTCTGCTGAAAATTCATCAGTGAGATTTCTTCCTTTAGGGAAAATACCCACATCTTCTCCATGGCTCAAAAGACTGCACAGTCAGGTTCCTGCCTGCATCTCAAGCCCCCTCTTCCAATACTTTTCTTCTGACTTTCTATTCTCCAGCTTCACTGACCTTCTTTCTTGTGGAGGATGTTAACATTAATAAAGCAGAATAAAGCAAATATATTTCACAGGGCCTAACACATAGAAATATTAAGCTTGGGAAAGACAGGAAACTTTCCCTGGGCTAAAGTCCCTGTTGTAGGTGAAGAATTGTAACACAGCAAAAATCCTTGCTTTTAGGGCAGATGTCCTTGGTGCAGCTAAACCTTATGATGGGAAAGTGCAATGATTATCTCATTGTTCTTTCTGTAACCAGCTATGTTCTTTTTCTGTAACTTTCTTGCCTGGAGAATAAAAATGGAGAGAAAACCTGATTTGGGGCTATTCCCGGGATCTTTCTTCTCTTGAAAGAATTATTCCTGGGGGTAACCATTTCGGATATCTCACTGCTCTGGAGAAATGGGCTTTGAGTAATCCTTTGCATCTCCATCACCCTGGGGGAGAGGTGACACTTTATGACCATCAATGGACCTGGACAGCAGGGTCTGTGTATGAGGGTTAATCCTGGGGAAGGGGAGAAAAGTCAGTGCATACAAGGGGCCATGGGAAAGCTCGGACTGCAGAAGCCAGAGTGTGCTGAGGTCTTGCAGATTGTCTGCAGGGTTGGGTTTGGGTGAAAGGAACAGAGAAGGGGGTTGAGGAAGGGACCAGCAAAAGTTTTAAAGTTTATACATTCATTCAAGCAAAACAGGCCAAGCACAGTCCATGTGCCCAACACTTAATACTTACAATAACCCTGTGAGGTAGGCATTGTTCTTATTTTGTAGAAAAGAAAACAGAAGCTCAGGGAAGTTAAGTATCCTGCCAGGTCCACACAGCTAGGAATAGCAGGGCTGGAATTTGATTCAAACTCAAATTTTTCTAACTCCAAAGCCTAAACTCTTTTCCTTATTGTTCCCTGGAGTGTCACTTAAAAGAGTATAGTGCAAGAGATTTGCAAGGGGAATGCAGAGTTCCCGTGTATTTTTACTAGGAGGTTGTCAGATGTCTCAAAAGATAAAGGGTTTGTAGTTTATAGTATTTGTATCAGTGCACATCAGCTCCTGCCTTTCTCCAGACACATAATTACATTATCAAAATGATTGTCTGACAATAGCGGACAGTGAGCCACAGTGAAAGAGCACAAGCACTGGAGGCTGGGACCGGGCAGGTTTGTCTGGGTGACTTTGGTAAGCTACTTCCCCTCTCAGAACCTCAGTTTCCTTATCTACAAATTCTGACCAATAACACTTTCTCACAAGACTGTAAACAGCTCATGAATGTAAAGGGGCACCTTGCAACACTGGCTCTTAAAGTTTCCACCAGGAAATGACATGATACTTCCACTCACATTTAATTGGTCAGTGCAGTCACCTGACCACACCTAATCCAGGGAAGAGCAGTTCTAGCATACATTCTGAAAAGAGGACCAGAAAAACTTGCTGAATACTCTAGTAGTCATTTTTTTCTATGACATTCTTTTAAAATAAATGTATACTTTGGTTCAATGTTTGAAATCATTTTTGTGAAATGGCTTTTAAATAAATTGTAATCAGATATACTATTAGAATTGTTATTTATGGAGATTCAATGCCCTCTTCAGATGTGGCCTAGGAGGATACTGGGGAAGGAAACACCTTCTAGAGAATGAAGTTAAGGGCCAAAAGAATATTCCCCACTTTAGAGCAGGAGCCCTTACAATATCTGTCTAAAGGGATTTCAGAATTGCTATGGGCTAAAGACTGCTGTATTTCTCTAATTCTTCCTCTTTCTTAATGGAAGTGTCTTTTGATTATTCTGCCTCATTCTGGTCTTGAATAGTGTCGTGTGTTTGTGGGTGCACATGCATATGTGTGTGTGCTGGGATGGAGGACATGGTGGTTGTAGTGGTGGCAAGTAATTTGTCCTATTAGTATATAGGTCTCTAGATCAAGTGGAGCCACATCTTGGCCTGTTATAGAGCCTTCTGTGCATGTCACCCCGATGAAGACATCACCAAGAATCACTCAGAGAGCTTTGGCATTGAGCTTAAACCCAGTAACAGATGGAACTTTTAGGTGGTCTCATCTAGGGAAGGGTGGGTGTATTTTTTATGTGAGAAAGAGAGTCCAACAAATATATGTTGATCAGGTGGACAGACTGTGGTGTTCATCAGTGTTGTTCATAAAATATTTTCAATTTTTCTTCCAGATACATCATATATTTCACTTCTCTGCTCTGTTGGAGTTATGTGTGGCCATATGACTTGATTTGGCCAAGAAAATGTGAATAGAAATGATTGGCATAACTAGTAGGTAGAAGCTTTAAGAGCTTGTGCACAATTTGCCATGCTTCCCCCTCATCTTTCTAGGTACCCAGCAATGTGGCTGCTTTGTCTGTTTGGGTCCTGGACTAAGAATAAAGCAGAGAAGAGCCCCTATTGATTTGCAGTGAATATGAAGTGAGAATTATTTTAGCAACTGAGAGCTGAGGCTTGCTTGTCATTGGAACACAACTTATCCTGTTCTAACTGATTCAAATAGATAATCTTAATTCCTTATAAAATCACTTTTTATTTGGTGGGTCTGTTTCCCCACTCTGGGCAGTAAATATGTAACTCTGTAGCAGTTGTTATGGCTGGGCTTGCAGAGATGGGGGCAGGTGTCTGTTGCAGGCTGAGGTGACAGAGATCTGGGCTCGGAGGGCTTCTTGTGAAGAATCATGGTAAGGTTCATGTGGGGACATAACTAGGGCCCTTTTTTCTTATGAGCATTCTCCAGGCTATGTTTAATAATATCCACGGGCTGGCTGTGGTGTCCAATTAGAGCACTGAGGCACACCTGGGGGGGGGGGCATCACTCTAGCACAGCTCTGTTCGGTGATTAATGATCCCTGTGCAACCTTTGAACCAGTGTCTTGCTATACTAACTAGTTTCATGGACTCTCGCCAGGTGATACAGTTTTCCTTTCCTGATATCCTGTGGAAGACTGCAATGGAAGAAACTGTTATCACCAAGTTCTGAGTGGGGGGAAAGGGGGGAGGGAGAAGGAAGTTGGGGATAACTGGGTGGGGGACACAGGTTACAAATGCAATTTGTGGTAAAGGGTATGCTGCTAGTATGAATCTGGCCCTCACATCATGGGCACAAGGGGTGACAATCAGCTTTGTATCTCATGAATATTCATAACCATTAAAAAAAATAAAAATAGTTTTTTTAAGACAAAAAAAAAGTTTAATGAACTTTTTACTACCAAGTGACGCACCTCAGCCTCAGCTCAAAAACACCTTCTCTTCCCTTGCCTCATTCATGTCTTCTCTCCTACTGGGTTCTGCATTCCTAGTGCTCTCAGGGTGCACTATATGAACTTATTCCCATCTTCTCATGTACGAAGCTGCCCAGAACCCACTTTTTGTCTAACCCAGAAGGGCCTGTGTCTCTCTTAGCTCACTCTTGAGCCAGCCGGTCCTCAGAAGGCAAATTCTTATGCTATAGCCCACCTCTCCCCATGGTGAATGGTCAAGGTCACACATTTTGGTAATTTTCACAGAATCCATCAACACAAGTTTGGGTCATATCTCAAAATACTAATATGCTTATTTGGGGAGCATTTTACTTCCCCTCTCCTCTCTCGTTGCTTCAAAGAACCTCCCAGCCCTTAAGGGAACAGAAACAAAGATGCCAGCAGACCTGAGTGAGAGACAGAAAAGTAACATTAATGCTTGGAGAGCTGGCTTTCCTGTGTCCAAAGAGGAGATTAGGCTGGGTTTGCAGATTTGTAGACAGGTGGCAGCACAGGAAGTGATGAGGGGTGCAGGAGATTCGAGTGGGAAGGCAACTGTACATACGCGGGCCAGGGAGAAGGGTTCCACTCAGGCTCACCTTGCCAACAAGCGCCGACTGTAAGTTGCATGGCTATGTGCGATGGATGAATGGGCCAATCGTTGGTCACCAGGTATGGTTCATATGTTGCTCCATCCATGTATAAGGTAACCACAGGAAACTCCACATTGATGACATAGTAATGCCACTCTTTGTCACAAATCTAATGAAGAGCAAGAGAAGCAACACTTAGAATCGAATATACAATGCAAGGTCAAACAGGCTTTTATTCTAATTGGGTCAACAGGTCTTCTTATGACGAGGAACATAATGGTTGATGCACACTGAGGTTATAGAAGCTTGTCGTCAAACATGATGGGGCAAACCATGGAGAAGAGGAGCACCTGAGGATCCAATCATCAGGCAGGTATCTGACTCTGGGCAGATTGTTCAGCCCTACCTTGGTGTACCTGGAGAGGCAGAAAAGGACCATGAATGGGTCCTACCAGCCTGAACTCAATGCAGAGCACTCACACGCACGTCTTCTCACAACCTTTTGCACTCAAGACTCCTACTCTCAGGGCTGGGAACTGAAACCTAACCACAATGGCTAGGTAGAGATGTTGGGGGGATAGGGTGGAGTCACAATTCTTGACCTTAAGGGACTGAACTCGTTCAGTGTGATCCAAAATAGAACCAAGACTGGCATGTCTTTGGAAGGAAGAAAAGAAGCATAAAAGGTGGCAAGACTCGAGAATGGGGCCACCCTCCCTCCGGTGTCCTGATCGAGTGCCTTCAGAGTCACGTTGGACTCTCTCCTTCACACTCCTGCTCCCTCTAATCCCTCTGCACCTGTGGAGTCCACCTCTGAAATGTCTCATCTCTGCATCCTCCTGTCTCCATCATGCCTGCCACCTGTGTGAGGGGAGATAGATGAGCTCTGCATAAAGGTGACCCCAAGGTGAGGCCATCAGAGCCTCCCTACATCCCACTCTGGATGAAAATGTGCTGTTTCTCATGAACAGATAACACCAACAGGGATGCTAAATGATCATTTTTCTTTCATTTTGGAATAAGAATTTTTTCCTTAATGTTCTTTTTATATTGTCCCATCTCATGTCTCAGAAAATTGCTCCTTTTGAAGTCCATTAGTCTGATAAAGCCTGATGAATATTTTAGGGGACTTTGGAAGTCACATCGGTGTATCTAAGCCTCCAGCACCTCAAAGTATGTGCCTGTAACAGCTTTTCAACCTTGCTGGAAAATGGGACTTTTCTATTTATTGTGTCCCCATAGACAGTGGCAGATGGGAAAGTGCTAGTTGGATCACATCATATAACAATTTGAAAATTTTCATGTTTTCCTTAACACAAGCATTAAAATGCCTCCATAAAGTTCATTTTAAATGGCTGTATAATGTGAATATGCTATAATGTACTTAAATATTCCATTATTAGGTATTAATTATGCACCATTATAAATGATGTTGTGATGAATTTCTTGTGCATAAATATTTGTTTTCATTTCTGATTATATCCTTAAGAATGATTCCTGGAAATTGAGTTATGGGTCAAAGGTTGGAGGTATTTTTAGGGCTCTTGATACATATTGCCAATTTTTTTTTTTTTCTGCAAAAGGTTGTGCCTGTTTATACTCCTGCCTACAGAGTGTGGGTGGGCTTATGCATTATACCTGTGCCACACTGAGTACTAAAAAACTGTAAAAGGGGATACATTCTATCTCATTTTAATATGGGTCACAAAAAATGGCAAGATGTACATCCTTCAAGATCAAAGGAAGGGCATTCTGGGTGTGGGGAACAGCCTGCGCCAAGACTCAGAGGTAGGAACGATCAGGAGCTGCCCTGGTGAGCTCCACTGGGCATCCCAACAGTCTTTTAGTTCATCCCAGGCTTATGCCTGCAGCTAAAGGAAATAATTAGGGCTTCACAAATGTGGCTCTATGATCAGGAAGAGACCAGCATTGACCCTCTGCTAGAACTGCAGGGACAATCTATAATTGAAAAATGATCAAGCCAGGAAGCAGCAAAAAGAAACGTGTCAATGCACAGTTCAGCCAAGAGAGAAGGAAATTAGGCATAATAACCTTTCCTGGGGGGAGAGAAGAGCTTTAATTCCTGACTGTTCATGAATCTCTGTGAACCCAGCTGGCACCAAGCATGTCCCCTGAGTTGACTCCTAAGGCTTCACCTAGGCCGAAGACACTTCACTCTCTGAATACCTGCAGGTGTGTTCCCAAGGTGGGCAGGTGTAGCTTCTATTTAGTTGGTGAGTAAATCAGAGACCAGAGACCCAGGGACAGATGCTGAGGCAGGATAGCAGGTACAATGCCAAAGGAGGGCTGAGTTAGGAACAGACTGACATTCTAGGTCGAGTCGGGGCCCAGGGAAGCCTCCCATGAGATGAGGAGGAAAAGATCAGGTGAGATGCTCTCTGTGTAGCTGCTGACAGGTTGATCCAAATGTCATATAAGGGGCCAGATTGAAAGTTCTGACTAGGTTTTCTGAGTAAATCAGGTATTGTTGAAAATGCAGCTATTCAGCT
Organism: Cynocephalus volans; assembly: GCF_027409185.1. Taxonomy (NCBI): domain Eukaryota; kingdom Metazoa; phylum Chordata; class Mammalia; order Dermoptera; family Cynocephalidae; genus Cynocephalus; species Cynocephalus volans. The sequence goes on from NC_084470.1 coordinate 18,903,323, forward strand.
GAGATACATTCACCTACCAACAACTGCGTGTCTGCTGCTATGTCTAGTAGGGTCCACAAGAGATACAGAGCTTGTGAGATATGTCCTTCACCTTCAAGAGCTTCAATCTAATGGGGCGTGTGTGTATTCAGTGCATAAGACTCAAGTGTAATGGGAATCAAGATAAGTGTTGTAGACAAGCGGCAAAGCGCTGTGAGATCCCATAGAGTGGAGAGACTCTTTCTGGCTGGAGGAAGGTGGTATTTAGGGTGGATATCGAAGGACTGTTAAAATTTCATTAAGGATAGATGGTGATTAATAAATTCCCCGCAAATGGAGCAGAAAACTCTTATTCCTTTATTCATTCATCCATCTGTCTTTTCTATTTCAAAGGTACCAAATTTGGGGCATACGGCGATGTACTCGTTCCCTCGTTCACTCACTCCTGCAGACATTTGCTAAATGCATATCCTACTTTGTGAACAAAAGAAAGCACCTGCCATTATGGGGTTGCTGGTCCAGTCATGGGATTGATTGGGATTCCATCCCAGCATGGATTTGTGCAGGGTACCAGGTTAACCCTGCAGAGGAGGATGGGGATGTTCGACACACTGGGAGAACGGGAAGGAGCGAAGACACAGAGCTTGCGGGGCAGGTCAGGCTGCGTTTGAGGAAGCTGAAGAGTGTGAGATGGGGCTGCAGGGGTGGAGTTGGGCTGAGGGCTGAGGGCGTGCACTGCTTTGATTCTGCACGCAGCCAGAGGGCTGGAGGTTTCTGGAGGGGATGGTGATCATAACGACAATCCATCTTGGAACACGCTTTTCCATTTCTCCTTGTACGATTTAATCCTCTCTGCAACCCTGTAAAGCAAGAGGACTCATTTTTCCCTAGGTGTCTTTAGAACATAAAGGGAAAGGAGTAATATTGGGAGTGAGAGGCATCAGCTGGCCCCGGGCCCATGCTTGCCTCCTGTCTTTGCACTGCACTGAGCCAGTGGCTCAGCTCCATGTACTCACTGCCGAGTCAGGATCTTGAGCAGAGACTTATGTCCTGAGCAGAGGACTTGCATGTCAGCTTGTCCCTGAATGGTCCCACTTGGATGTTCTATAGGCATTTCGAACTCATTGTGTCCAAAACTGAACTCCACACCCCCATGCTCCAGCCTAGCCTGCTCCTTCTCCTGTGATCCCTGACTTGGCAAATGCTCCCTGGTGTGAGCTGTCATCCAAGCCAGAACACCAGACCTTGCTTTTGACTTCCCCCACTCTTTCCCTCCTCCACTCACTTTACTGCCTGGTTCTGCTGATGCTCTGTCATGTCCATTTTCCCTCTTTCCCCGCATTCCTGCTCAGCATTTACAATACATGCTAGAGAGGGCAAAGAGATGGATGGAGAGGTGACTGATTGAGAAAGTGTGTTTCAACATAGGCTATGTTGAAGATGGGAAGGATTTGAGCAGGGGAGGGGACCGTTTGTAGCAGGGAATGTTGAGAGAGCTTCGGTGTAAGTGTGGGTCGAACAGAGTGAGCAGCATGCTAGTGACCATCTGCTCTGGGGCTAGAGGCAGCCACAGAAGGAAAAGGGCAGGGCACGAGTCACTGCAGGCTGCACCTGTGGGTAATGTGGGTATCACACCTGCTTCGTGAATTTCTGGGGAATCATATTCTGGACTTTGGGGAAATAATATTTCTAAACCTTGGCTACCTCATCTGTGAAGTGAGGATAATAATTGTGTTTACTCATAGGACTGCTGTATGAACTGGGCTAAGGCACATACAATGCTCAGCACATATTTTCAGCCTGATCAGATAGGGGACCCCTTTCCTTTTCTAAATGCATTGAGATGCTGGATAAAATAGAACAACAACAATAATAGAAGAGAACATAGATAAAAAAGCTAGGGAGAGAACTCTTCAGGTTTCATAAACAAAGACCCAAAGCTGCAACTGGAAGTTGAAACTGAATGGCCATGGTGGGGCTGCAGCCCACCCGGTGGCTGGACTTTCAAAGCCCATGAGAGAAGAGGAACAGAGACCTAGGTCCTCTGCATGAAAGAAAACTCGAGCAGAGATGTATGCTTAAAGCCTGCAGCTGCAAAAGGACTCTCTGAAGCTTGTGACCTGGAACAAACACTGCTGCTGGCCCAGGATGCAGGTTGGAAGCCAGTTAACCACACTGGAAAGAGTCACCTCTGGGAATTTAGACCCCAGGCTCGCTCCATGCATGGGCATCAGGTTCAAATGCACATGGCCCACAGGGTGTGACTATGCTGAATGCAGAAACCAACTTAAAAATGCAGCTGTGAAGTCTTTAGCGCCCCTAGCAAAGACAAACTCAAAACCTCTCAATAGAAATGTGTTCACACTTAGGGCATGTGCAAGACAATTCCTATCAGAGGTGAGCTCAGAGAAAAAAATCACAAAACAAAGAGGAAACTATCCTCTGCATGTGTGAGAAAAAGCAGACACAAAAAATGATCAAACTCACATAACAGGAACCATGAAAATGGAGCAATTAGAAAGGAAATGGGGATAGGCCAATTTGAAAAAGAACCAAACAAAAATTCCAGAAATAAAAGACACAGTGGTCTTTTATGTGAAATAAAAATAAATTTCAAATAGGTTAACATGGATGGGAAAGTTGACAACAGAATCAGTGAATCAGAAGATAGATGAGATTACAGCAAAATGAAAAATTTGATAAGGAAAGTTAAAAGATATTGATCAATTCCAACAAACACTCTAAAAGATGTGTGTGGCCGGAGGTGAGGCTGGACTCTGGAGGACCTGGTATGTATTCCCGCTAAGGAGAGGGCTACTTTATTTTAGTGCCTTGTCTTCTAGAAAGCCATTCTTTACTTCAACAACCTTATCATGTGCAAACTCAGAGGACATTAGAGGACAAAAGAGCTACATAAGCCCCTGGCCCCCAGAACCGACTTGATGGGCAGTTCAAGACTGAGTTTCATTTCGTGAAATGTAGCGCTATTTAACCAGTAGGACCAAAGCATACAAACTGGATTCTCACTGCGAATTTGAAAGGCCATTTGGCCTCAGGCCCCTGTTTGGGCACATTAGAAAGATGAGGTTTTGGTCAGTGCCAAGACAACCCTTGTGCCAAGGCAAAGATGCTGTTCCTATTTGCAAATCTATTTAAGATCCTCCCAGGAGGCCGCCTGCACTTCCGAACTGGCAGGGAGAGGTACATGTGCTTTCAGCGGAAGTTGATCATGACAGCTCAGAAAGCACCCCGTGCATCTCCTGTCAAGAAGTGACCGCTGACTCGGGGTGGCGTGCGGGGGAGCTGGAAACATGAAAGGTGGCCTGTGTCACAGAAACCACCCCATCTGAAATCTGGGCGAGTAACATTTGGGCAAGTCCCTAAAACAATCCTGAAAAGCTGTCCTTGTGATTTGTGCTTAGAGGGTATAAATCACGAACTGCTCAGCACCCAGATTTAAACTCAACCACGGGGCAGAAAACCCACCTTTGCAATGTGCTGATGATGTGCCTGGCGCCTTGCTCTGATTTCTGCCTGTGTCATTAGCTGGCAATTATTCTTTCTCACCGCTGCCCTTGATGGTGTCAATCAGATCTCCCTTCCTCACCACGGATAACACTATGGTAGACCCCTTAGTGTTTCCAGTCACCATTTTCATGTATTAAAAAGTCCACTTCAATTAGACTCTTATCTAATTCAAAATATCTAAGTCTAATTCTTATCCTTTCCCCGCACGCACCCGGCTTGAGGCTGATCTGCAAATTCTGCAGAGCCCCACAGAGGTAGCATTGGCCGTGTCGATGTAGGAGCCAGAGAACAGGACCAGCCAGGGGAGGTGAGGCCCCTCTCTCTCTACCACTCAGAAAAATGCTCTCCGCAACCTTTTCAGGTTTCCTTTCCCAACTGAGATCCTGTAAAACGCCGTCTTGCAAGATAAGATGTAACACGAACAAAAGGGTCCAGGATCAAAAACGTTTTGGAAAAGCCTCATTTAACACAGTTCAACAGGTTTCTTTCAGCAGGATTCCTAAAAGCAGTGATTCTCAGAGTGTGGTCCCTGGACCAGTGCATCAGCATCTCCTGGGAACTTGTTAGAAATACAAATGCCTCGGCCCCACCCCAAACCCATTGAATCAGAAACTGCAGGGGTAGGCCTTGGCAGTCTGTGTTTCAGCGAGCCCTGCTGATGTGTGCTTGGTTCTGGTGTGGCTAAGTTCCAGAACTTCTGCCTCAGGGAACTTCATATGCAGGAGAGGGGGACGATGAGGGGGCTCAGAGTAGGCTGTTTATCAAATTTTTGGATCTTATTTATTTTGGCACCTATGAATATCACCTGGAACAAAAAAATCCCAGAAAACGCATGCTGTGAAATTTGTTCAATTCATTGAACTCATGTTTATTGAGTGCCCGCTATATCCCTGGCACTTCCCAGGCACTGGGAATGTGACAGAGAACAAAACAGAAAGATTCCTGCCGGTGCATTCCCACTTTCCAGCAAATGCCATAGTCTCCCCCCTCCCCCCATACCTCCCACCCCCTTCAGGGGGCTTCCCTGCCTCTGTGCACATATTCGTCTGCTTCTCCTCTTGAGCATGAGGATCCTCACCCCCCAAAGAAAAGCCTCTCTTAAGCCCACCATGCTTTTTTCCTCCTCCCTGGTTTTTGCTTGCAGGACGTGCCACGGAATTCATCTGGGGATATCTTCCTCATGAATTTCCTGAACCAGCTGACATCTGGCAGGGCCCTGGGGCACAGGTTCGGAGGCGCAGAGGCACAGCCGTCCTGTTGGAGGTTGTAAGCGCCCATGTACCAAGCGAGTTTAATATTTTAACAGGCCGGGGAGCACATGTCTTAAATTTGACAATTAGGAAAGGGAATATTTCTCATGTGCTCCTTCCCTGAGCACCGTCAACTGCATAAAGACTGAGCACACTGCTTGCCTCCAAACGGGAATTGTACTGAAAGTGAGTCATTTTAGGATGGGGGTGAGGTGGTTGGAGTCTCATCATGTGAGTTCTACTCCCTCCTGCAAAAGACTGAGCTCAAGATGCAGTGTAAGGGATATGACAGCCCCTCAGTAATTAGTGTTTACGGACAGACTGGATGAATGAATGAACAAGTGATTACAGTAAGAGCCAGAGACACTGAAAATAGTTCCTCTAGAAAAGGGACACATGAGGGTCTAGCTTGGAAACTGGGGCCGATTCAGCCATATCTGTGCCAAATCCTGGGAATTCTAGAAAACTCATCAGCCCTGTCTGTCTAAGAAAAATGGTTGAGAACCCTCCGACAGACATGGAGGGTTTTGGACAGAAGATGAGAGTCTCATGGGTAGAAGGAGGGAGGGTACAGGTCTTCAGAAATGGGTGAGTCCCAATAAGACCCTGACTGGGGAGGAGCTGATGCATGGTCTCCTCACCAGCCCTGGCTTTGATGCATGTCCTGGGGGACTAGCACCTCCTTGCATTCCCCTGAGAGGAGGTGGCTTCAAAGTGAGTCAGCTCAGGGGAAACTGCAGCTCTGTCCACTTAATCTGCAATGGGGACCTGGGGCAAGTTTCCCAAACTTGCTGAGTGCCAGTTTCTTCACCTGTAAAGTAGGTAGAATGCCTATCTTGCAGGAAGATTTGATCATTTATTCAATAGATATTTATTGGTACCGATTACAGGTCATGCATTATGCTAGGTGCTGAGTATATAAAGTGAGCAAAAATGGACACAGTTCCTTCCCTTAGGGGATATACAGAAAATAAAGTATTCACATAAGTAAGTATAACATTACGTCCACAGAAATCCAATGAGTGGAGGTACAAGGTCCATATGAGCCTGTAATAGGGGGACTTGACCTAGTTATGGAGATCGGGAGGTGATGGTGGAGAAAGGAGGAGGGTAAATGGCCCAGTGGGGGAAAGAGCATTCCAGTCAGAGGGAATAGCAGAGGCAGCGGCCCTGTGGCTGGAGGGTGAGGGTGGAGGGACAGCTGTAGTGTGGGGGCAGAGGACCTGGAAGAGCAGGTGTCCTCTCCCGCACCTGCTGCTGCCAGCACACCCTGACCTCTCACACTGGGCTCTGATCTGCCCCAGACCTGTGGAGATGCCTGTTACAACCCTAGGGAGGGGCTACTGTGAAGCCCCATGCTGAGGTTCTGGAGCCGGACCTCTCAAGTTCAAATTCCGATTTGATCATTTCCTGGCTGTGTGACCTCAGGCAAGTCACATTTTCTCTCTGTCCCTCAGTTCCATCATCTATAAAATGGAAGTAATAACAGCACTAACTACCTCACGGGGTTGTAAAATACTCAGAACACTGCCTTCCTTACACAGTGAGTGCTACAGAAGGGTAGGCGTTACTACTGGTATTCATTCCTCGACTCATGGCCTCAAATTACTTGCACTGTTCTTGGCATGAACCCTCTGCCTTACCCCAACTCAGTCCAGGAAGACCCCTCCTCCCCACGGTGTTCCTCACTGCACCGTCAGGACCACGTGGACTGCACCAGCCTGTAGCATCCCCCGTCCATCCCAGCCCCTGATCCCTTACACACTCAAGGCACACATGTAATTTCACATTAAAAAAGTAAAAAGAAGCAGGTGAAATTAATGTTAATACTGTAATTTAATATATCATCGCAACATAGAATCAATATTAAAAATCATTAAGATGTTTTACATTCTGTTTTTTTGTACTAAGTGTTTGCAGTCTGTTGTGTATTTTACACTAGCAGCACATCTCAATTCATATGAGCCTCATTTCAATTGCTCGGCTGTCCTACTGGTCACCCCAGCCCTTGACTCTGAGATCTGTGAGGACAAGCACAATGAGCGTTCCCATACCTCCAGGTATGCGATAGGTTTGCGATAAGTGCCGATCGCACCAATGAAAGCATGGACGGATAGATGAGTGAGCACAGATCATGTTATGCAAAGCCCCACCTGTCCTCCCGAGCCTGCTACTCTGCTACTGGGCACACAGCCTTTCAGCCACAAGGGGATCAAATCCAGGGTACCAAGTGCTAAATGATCTTTCCAAAGAGAAGGTGAGGGGAGAGCTTAAAGGACCTGGGGGTCTAGGACAGCGCCATAAGGAGGGGACTGTGAAGAAGGAGATGTGGGTGAAGATTCATTCTGTGTAAAGGAGACAAGGGACCTGTCCTAGGGCCCTCAGGCAAAGAGGGAGAAACGGGCTGAAAGAGAGACGCTTTTCAATATGGCTCTCAACTCCTTAGGGACTTGGTAGGGGGAAGTAAGGGGGTTGGCAGGAGGAATGAAAAGAGATAATATGTTGATGTAAAATGTTTCTTTTCATGCTTAATTTCTCCTTTAGCTCCTAACTAGGCAGATAAACTGCAGAGAAGTCACACATAATTCTCTTCACCCCCAGAGGGGACAATATTTGTGGGCTGCAGAAGAGTAGGTGAGAGGATTGCAGAGGATTAGCCACACTTTTCCATGGTCCAGAGAGCAGCAGTGACGTGTTCAGGTGAAACAGCTTGTTAGTGGCTGGGCTGGAGCCCAGAACTCCTGTTTCCTGTCCTCAGACCTGTGCTTTCAAAGGGTATCTCTTAGCAAAGGTGAGGACCCCAGCATATTAAACAACCAGGTTGCTGAGATGCAGTTAACTATTCAGTAATATATTTGAAGAAAATTAATTTTTCATTCTGCCACTCAAATACAAAGGCTTCCTGTTCAAAAATACAGTCTGTCTCTAAGTGAACAGGGATGGAATCCTCCTTGCAAGTTAAAAATAAAAAAGAGGAATTTCAGTGGATATCTTTAGAGAATCATAATTATAATTTAGTTGACATATTTCATATTTTGGTGCTGGTAAATAAACCTCCCCTGAATAATTCAAATAATAAATGCTGCCCCCTTGGAAAAGTGAACTGATCTTGAAAGGAATTGGTTAAGTGTTTCTTCCTCCAAAGACACAGCACATGCTGCAAGAAAGCCCGTCCTGCATCTGTCTCAAAGCTCGGCAGGGACTTTGTCAGCTACTGGCTGTGTAAACCAGCCACGCCATGGCTAGCGGTTGTCTCCCTCAGCTGTGGGCCCACCTGGATCACCTGCTCCTCTCACAGGGCCATTTCTAGGGACAGGCCAATGAGCATTTCATGTGGGCCTCTAGGGAAAGCACATGAACAGGTTGCCTCTGCTTAGAATTCTGCAGCAAAGAAATTGGGTACTTTGAAATGCAAGTCAGTCTATTAAGTTTGGGGGACTCTGTAGAAATCTTTGGGGAACGGTCGCAATTTTAAATCCATCAGAACATCCAAGATCTTGAGCTCAGGCTGTTATGGATGTTTGCCAAGTGGAATTTTCACATTTGGGTTTGGATCACGTACAAAGCTCTGAGAACTGGTTAAAATCAGCAATAGCCACTGTCCCCAACAAAAACAAACAGGAAAAAAAAAAAAAAAAAAACCCAAACAAAAACCCAACAACAAAACAAAATCACAAACATAAAAACATGCCCAGCCAGCACCAACTTTCCCTGGTCTTGGAGAGAAGGTGGTAGTTCTGTCCTTCTCCATGGCCAGGTTCCGATCAATCACTCAGCACAGACTCTGCAATTACAGGCAAAGCATGTGCCAGTTCTAAGCTTCGTGGATGTCAGAAAACACAAATATAAATGACTCTCCACACTCACTGAGACACAAGTGACTCATTCATCCCATTGTCCATCTGAGCCACATCGTTCAGAGACCAGAACAGATTTTTACCATCTTTGCACAAGACTGGAAGTGCCTGAGGCCAGGACTCTGTTTTGGCCTTCTCTTGTTACCCATGGCCCCCAAATGCAGGACTAGGGACATGAAAGTGCTCAAAGAATGTGTGCTGAGTGTGATGCCATCACCATGACAGAAAAGCAAAGTGGTTATGTAGCGGGCACTGCCTTTTTTTTTTTGGCATGAGGAAAGAAAATTGCTGAAATTCCACATAATAATGGTATTCCGTGAGGTGTTATGTGTTTAGGAAATGCTACTTTTACAAGGAGGATCTCTCATTACATAATAATAAAACCACATTGAAGCACACATGCAAACTTTCCTTCCTTCATTCATCTATCTGTTCACTAAATATGCAGGGAGCCTGCATGCACCAGGCACCCTACTCCAGGCAGAGGAAGCTGAGGTAGCCTGGAGCCTCAGCACTGCATGGCAAGGACTCACAGGCTCCCTCTGTAGTGATCTGGCAGGAGCAGGGGAGAGGCTTAGGCTTAAGACTACTTCAGAGAGTGCTGATTCTCATGCCTGAGGGTCTAAGGGATTTTATGGGTTTATCTGGTAAGGGGAGGCAGTGCTGAGGACACAAAGGGGAGACTAAGGTTGACAGGCTCTCCAAGGTCTTCACTGCCTGTGGGCTGCCTTTCCTGTGGCTCTTCCTGGGGGCCCCTATGAAGAGGACCCTACCATGATGCCACATGTACTGGGGGTCCTCAGTCCCCATGTGAGGGTGAAGTTCTCCTTATAAACCAGCCAGTATGGCCGAATCATGGAAAGTTATTTTTCTTCTATCCCAAACTCTTGGACAAAAATTTTATTCTTTTTAGGAACTTCCTTTTTTTTTGAATGTAATGTTTTTAATTTAATTTAATTAATTTATTTTTAATAATTCAATTAAATATTTATTGAACAAATGCAGAGTAGATGAACTAAAGAGTATTTTATTTTATTTTATTTTGTGATTTTTGAAAATCTCATTCTTTTATTAATTTTTATATTTGGTATATGTTTTATAATACATACAATATATTAATAGGAGGAACTTCCTTTTATAAGTGGCATTTCCAACAAAATCCTGGGGGACCAGCACATGAAAGCCAATCCCATTGTGTAGTTGGAATAACGGCCCTCAAGGAGGTCCACATCTTAATCCCGCACACCTGTGAATGTGTTACTTTCACAGCAAAAGGGACTTTTCAGAAGTGATTAAGTGAAGGGTCTTGAGATGAGGAGATGATCCCGGGTCATCCAGGTGGGCCCAACACAAGGGTCCTCACAAGTGAAAGAGGGGAAGGAAGAGTTGGAGTAAGGGGACAGTGAGAGCAGAGGGGGCAGCGGTGCAGCTGCTGACTTGACCCGTGGAAGGGCTGTGAGCCAAGGTGTGCGGCGGCCGGAACGAGGTGCTTCCCTAGAGCTTCCAGAAGGAACACAGCCCTGCCAATACCTTGATTTTAGCCCCTGAGACCCATGTCAGAATCTGACCTCCAAAACTGAAAGATAAATTGTGTTGTCTCATGCTGCTAAGTGTGTGGCGTCTTGTGTAGCTGCAGTAGGAAACTTACATGCCCGTCTTGCTCAGCCCATCCTTGCTTCTCAGCACAAACTGACTTCCTCTCTGTTTCCTTTCTGACTAGACGCTGTGTGTGTACCCCACTTCTGCTCTGCTCTCTCCCCCGCTTCCCACCTCTCCACACCAGTTAGCCTTCCAAGGCCGACTGCACACTCTGCTGCACACCCCCACCCCTGCCCCGGGATCCTTTGCTGATTCCAGGCAGACCATGCTCTGAGATCTGAATTCCCTCAGTGTTCAAGAGTGTTTCTTATGATGTGTAACCTATGACCATTTTAAATAAACAAACAAAAATCTCATCTTCCAAAAGACATTTAAAAAGGGCCAGGCTGGTCACACAAAAGGTAACAGACACCACCTCTACTTGGTGGCTGATGTGTGCTTAAGCCTGACCAAGCCTCCCCAAGCTGTGTAACAAGGGCTCATCTTCCTGAAATGCCCACTGGTCCCCTCTGCATGGAAACAGTGTACTGTGGAGTGGAGGAGTCAGCAGCTTCCCTTCATCCACCCCTCGTGCAAACACAGGCCTCTGCACCTCTCCCTGCCCAGCACGTCCAGGGCCGTGTTCCATTTAGAAGTGTGGAATTGGTGGACTTTGTGCTCAGACAGTGCTAAGCCTGAAAGACATGCTCTTCTGAGTCTCTGAAATGTCTCTGGAAGGAAAGGCCATAAAGGAGGATGCTCCCTTTGTCACCATGCACCCACTCCGTCTGAGTTCAGCCCTGTCTCACACTTGGTGCCACCTCCTGGGCCAGGCACTTTGTATGCATTATCTTATTTTTGTCTTCCCAGCAACTCTTGGAATTAGTACTATTCTTTTCTTCACTTTATAGATAGACTGAAGCTCAGAGAAGTTAAATAATTTGTCCAAGGTCACAGAATGTGTCTACAGCCATGCTGTAAACGCTTGCTGCTCAAATTGTGGGCCACCACCCAGCATCACCATCCACTAGCTGCATAGGATCACCTGGGAGCTGCTTATAAATGTAGAATCGCAGCCCCACCCCAGGCCTTCTGAATCTGCATTTTAATAAGATCTCCAGGTGATGTGAATGCACATTAAAGTTTGGGAAGCTCCGCTCTGAGCCACTGTATGGTACCATCATTCAAGAAAGAAAAAATGCAATAGTTTGTTGGATGAAAATTTGAATAGCGTGTCTGTGTAAGGCTTCTCATAGGTAAAGGGGAACAAGACACTGTGGGAGGGCCTGGGAAGAGGAGGCAAGGCTCCAGGGGCATTCCATTTAATCCCTAAGGATTTAGTTAGGGGGTATCCTCCTCCCTGCACCCAGCCTTCAAGCCAGGCAGGGAAGAGTTGCTCCTACAGGTTTGCAGGAGGACTGACAGTGGGAATTTGTCCATGTGTGGTGGCTAAGGAAGCCAGTGACCTCCAAAGAGCATTCAAGTGACCAGGACTGCTCTTGCAAACATCTGGACTGATTCTGCAGTCCCTTAGCCTAAGGTGGAAGTAATGGAATTGCAGGTACTGAATTACTGGCAAGCAGGCAAGTATGCAGGAGAGAGTGAGAGAGGATGAGGACACGGTGGGTGGAGAGAGAGAGGGTGACATTGGGGATGGATGAAACACCCTGGGCACCACTTGTGTTAGGAAGGGCTGGCTCTGTTAACAGCCAGCCTCCATTCCTTAAACAGTGTCAGGGGCACTCAACCCAGGAGCACTTCATCCCGGCACTCAACTAGCAGTGAGAGGAGCAAGACTGGCGTGCAATCATTAAAATGATTTAAACCCTTTAAACCTGTTAATTGATATCTTATAAGTATTTATTTATATCCATCTTATTCCTCATCAGATTTAGGGTTAATTTGTATTAATAATGGTTTCTTAATAACCTTCATTAATGGCAACAGCACAAATCATTTTCTGTTAATGAAATAATACTTAGTTATTTTCAAAGAACTCCACAATATCGTCCCATTTTCTCCTCAGTCTCTCTGGGAGGATGAATGGACATCACATGCATCCCACAGATAAAAAAGTGAGGCCTGAAGAAGTACAGTAATGTCATCAGAGGTGGCTCATGGGCAGGAGGAACTGGGACCAGAGCACAGCTCTCCTGAATTCTAGGTGACATTTCTTCCTTGGCTGGCTTCTCCAACCAACTGAGCAAACGCAAAAACCAAACCAACAGTTCCAAAAAACACTAATCAAATACAGGCAAAGAAGGGAACAGGTCCAACACTCTGATTCAGAAATACCCCAGTTTCTCACCCTTTAGCACAACCCTTGCTTTAGATTCATGACTGTAGAATCCAGCTCGAATGGCTTGCTTTGGTTCCATGGTGAGACTGCCCACATCTATGAGAAAGTTTATCCCCCCCTCACACATATTCTGAGTGTATTACTACTTTTCAAGTATGCCTTTCTTCTCCGATCATATATATGCATACATTATATATGTTGGTTTGTTTTCTCAATTCCCAGATATTTTTTGGGTCCTTGAACAGCTACCAGGAGGGCTGATTTTGGATCATCTTCTGATACCTAGTCAGAAGAAATGCCTGTGTGTTACAATGAGTGGGCAAATGGGGAGACATTTATGTTGATTCCCAGAGGCTCACAAGCTGACTCCAAATTCCCGAGCCCCCACTTGGGGGTGCCTAACCTGAGCCTCCCTGACCTCCCCATGAAGTGCCCTGATTCCCAAACTTGCCCTCCCCTCAATGAGAACCTTTGCATTTTTACAGGGGTCTTAGGTACCTGTGCCCCATGCATGGCAGGATGCAGAATTTCAGGCACTGGGGCAGGTCAAGCAGAGATACTCAGCGAGGAATATTTGAGAAGGGGGGTGATTTTGCTACCTGCTACCTATGCCGAGGGCAATTCTGCCAGTGAGCAGAGCTGCCCTGCATGAAGATCAGCCTCACTATTTCCGAATGCTCCCCCAGCATCCCAGGCCACAGGGGCCACTGAGCACCCAGGTGGGACTTGATTCCTTAGGTTGTAGCTCTCAGGTTCTTGACCCAGAAAAAAAAAGAAAAGAATGCCCAAGCCAAAGGCATCCTCCCCCGTCCTTGGCTGGCCATTTAATTACAAAATCCAATCAAACTAATGACACGTTAGGGACCTTGAAGACATTAGGTGATTAAAGAGCGCCTCACTGCTGAGTTCTAGAAAGGTAGATCGTTTTTGCTGCAGTCAGTCAATGGGGCTGTGAGTCATGTAGTTGAAAAGGCAGACCTTGAGACCTAGGGAATCAGGAAAGAGAAGCATCTGCAGAAGGCAAACTCTGTAAGGGCCCAGTATCGGGTTGACGGGGGCTCTGTGCTTTTTCAGAATCAAGGGAGATGTGTGAATTGCTTTCTAGTTAAATCCATATGCACAGAAATCAGGTTCCTCATCAGATTATGAAAATGAGCTTCAGCTGGTAAAAGTAAACCAGCTAGTGCTGTGTTGGGCATATAAAAAATGCTCAATAAATAGTCAGTATTTTGATATAGTCATTGTTAATTATTTGTTTAAGTGCAAAAAACATTCATCAAGTGCCCACAATGCTGGACAAAGTGCTCAGTGCTGGGTGTTCTGAAGACATGCTGTCTTTGTAGAATCTTGGGGTTTCCAATGACAAATGCAACCGCGGCAAACAACAGCCTTGTACTTGGCACATGATGGTGCGTTCAAGGCTACCTTGTCACATAGAAAGGTGGTGATGACAGCCAGTGGTTGTGACAAGTTGTCCTCAAGTATCCACTTTAGCCACTCTTGAGGGCACTCCAGGAGAAAAAAGGGAAGGGGTGCCTTGAGGATCTGAGGCATTGGAGAGACTGGGTTAGCACACAGCAAATAATGGTTGAATTTTATGTGTACCTTGACCCCTGCAAAACAGATTGAATGTGGCTTGTGTGAATAAGATCAATACTAGATGTTTCAAAAGAAATAAAATATCATGAAATAAAAGCTGTGGAAGGGAAAATGTGTGTGGGGAAAGTCTGTCATATGCCTCTCTGGGCTACCTGAGATCTTGGCAGCACCAGGGACAGGGGCAGTAGGGGTGTGGCCGCTTAGCTCCAGCTCCCTGCATGGCTCATAAGACTGTACGGTTCACCCAGCTGCTGCCAGTGATGCACTTCCCAAAGGCACAGCCCCAGCACCCGCCCCAAGGTGGGGCTCTCTGGTTGTCTCCGAGGCACGGCAGAACTTCTGCCCATGCCACCCAGACATATAGAGGAGTTAACACTCCCAGAGCAAATCTTAGGCCCCTGGGAGACACGTGCTAGTGGATAAACTCTTCTTTTCTCCTCTCACAGCAGACACAATAGTTTGTGGTAATTAAGGAAAAAAAAAAAAGGATCAGTGTTGCCAGGATTTCAGGGGTTGAGGGCAGGAGGGCAGGAGGGATGAGTAGGTAGAGCACAGAGGATTTTTAGGGCAGCAAAACCATTCCGTATGGCGCTATAACGGTGAATACATGACATTATGCATTGGGCAAAACCCATAGAACTGTACAATACAAAGAGGGAGCCCTAACATAAAATTAGGTTAATAATAATATATCAATATTGATTCATAATTGTAACGAACGTACCACACTAATGTAACGTATGTTGGTGCGAGAGGGTATGGGAATCATTTGCACTTTCTGCTCAATTTCTCTGTAAAACTAAAACTTCTTTAAAAATAAGAAAGAAAAAAGGTACAGTAGATGTTTTCATCCATTTTGTGTTGCTGTGACAGAAATACCTGAGACTGGGTAATTTATAAAGAACAGAGGTTTATTTGGCTTATGATTCTGGGACAGCTGCATCTGGCATGGACCTCAGGCTGCTTCTACTCATGGTGGAAAGTGGAATCCAGGGGCAGGTACAAGCAGATCACAGGGCGAGAGGAAGCAAGAGAGAGAGAGGGGAGGTGCCAGGGTCTTTTAAAGAACCAGCTCTCATGGGAACTAATAGAGCTAGATCTCATTCAGGACCCCACCCCCCAGAGAAAGCATGAATCCATTCATGACGGATCTGCCCCCCATGACTCAGCTTCCAACACTGCCACATCGGGGATCAGATTTCCACATGAGTTTTGGCAGGGACAACACATCCAAAATCTATCAATAGTTAATTATAAGTAGTTAATAATTGCTTTGGGAGAGCAATCAGCTGACCTTGGTCACAAGCAGTGTCCCGCTTGACAGCACACTCTTTTGTCTCCCCAGTTCCTGTTTTCCTCCCTTGTCCCTCACTTCCATCACCCTGGGCCTGTACTCCTTACTGTAAAGGAGAAGCTCATGAACTTCTGCCTCAGGTTTTGCATTCTGGAGACTCAGACTAAGAGAGAAAGTTAAGATGAACCATTGGAGGAGGTGTACGTGGTTTGTGTACTGCAAGGGTTGACGTTCTTTAGCAGAGGGGGCAGGCAATGTTCTAAGGTTTGTAGCAGCCAATGCAAAGAGGAAGCTTAGAGTCATATGGTCTTATTATGACCATAAAATTAAAAGATACCTGTTGTTAAAGAGAAACAGAGCTTTCTCTTGTATGGAGTCCAGATAAAAATCTTTCCGTGGGTCTTCAAAGTAAGGCATTCTGTGATACAGAAATCATTGTCCTTAACATCACCCTTTATTAATCTAATAATGCTTTTTTTGCGGCCAGTTCTTCTAAGACCCTTTGCTGTGGTCTGAAAGGTCAACATCAAGGTGTACTCTAGTAAGAGCAGGTTTTTAGGGAGACCGGTGAAAGAGCTGTGTGGCTTAAGTCAAGCCATTTCAATTCTCTGAGGCTCAGGCCTCCCATCTGTGACACGGGGGTAATAATGCTTCTTTGCAGACTGCTATGAGATTTAGAAAAGTGAAGGTAGGCAAAGCACCTAGAGCAGCAGTTCCTGGCACACAGAGGCTTAATAACACTTAATAACGCTTGTTTCTTTGAACTTCTTCTTCATAATGTAATTTCTTGTTATATTATGACCTGGTAGTGTTACCCAGCTCCTGATATGATAGGCAGGAGGAGATTTGTCAAGCGTTTCTCTGTGACCCCCACAGAACCTAGCTTACTGCCTAGTATAAAGCAGGTACACACAGTGTGTGCTACTCACAAAATATTTGACTGAAGAAGCAAACTTGTCACATCGCCCTCAGGTTGCATGACTAATGCTACAGTTATAAGAACAGCACGACTGAGATTCCTAACAAACCCTGTAATGCACGTAAATGACTCTCTACCATCCTAAATAATAACACAGATTTAATTAAAAACACTTTAAAGACATCCTTCCAAAGCCTCGCCTCAACCCTCTGTTCCTTTATCAAACTCTCAGTTTGCTGACTTGAATGTGATTTTTGCTGAAACCTCTGGATGGCAAATCACATTTTCATCCTAAAGTGTCAGAGATAAAGCCATGTGAGAGAATGGAATAATTAAAGGCCAAAAAGGTAAACCCAGCCAGGAGTGCAATGGGAAAACTCGGGCTAGGCGATAATGTTCACAGATTTCTTCTTCTTCTTCTTCTTCTTCTTCTTCTTCTTCTTCTTCTTCTTCTTCTTCTTCTTCTTCTTCTTCTTCTTCTTCTTCTTCTTCTTCTTCTTCTTCTTCTTCTTCTTCTTCTTTTTTTTTTTTTTGCTGATTGAACTAAAGGTCTTGGTTGTAAATTAGAAATTTGTTCTCTTGAAATATTAATCTATATCTGAAGTAAAAAAAAAAAAAAAAAGTCCATGGTTGATCGTAACAATTCAAGCTTTCAAGCTGCTGGTAAATGTCCTTTGCAGACCTGAGTAGGCTTTGTTGGATTCTTTGTGGACTATTTCCTACGTGGTGGGAGGCTCTTTTCTTTACTAGCAGCAGTTTGTCTACAGAGTCCTGGGCTCTTCCTGTCTATGGTCATTTCCATCACACATCCATCCATCCATCCATCCATCCATCCATCCATCCATCCATCCATCCATCCATCCATCCATGTATCCAGTATATACTTATTGAGCCTCAACTATGAGCTAAACACAGCTCTAGTCCTGGGTGATACAACAGAAAACAAGACAGATGAAGTTCCTGCTCTCATGGGAAGAGACTACACAATTACATGAACAAGTAATTATAGGATATAAACCAGAGTGGCCCATATTGGTATTCATTACACAAATTTCCTTGAGCAAAGTGCACAAGGTCTTGGTTTCCTGGTTGCTGAAGTAAGCGGCTATACTTTCCTGAGAGGGTAAGGGCTGTCTTTGATTTAGTCCTTTATTCCTAGTATCCAGCCTGAAATCCGAAATGCAGTACACACAGAAAAAGTGTGTTCATTGATAGGGATGAGCTCTTATTTGCCTCTTCATAGAACCCTCCAGAATAACACAGTACACACAGAAAAAGTGTGTTCATTGATAGGGATGAGCTCTTATTTGCCTCTTCATAGAACCCTCCAGAATAGGTCTTAATTCATTCAATTAGCATTTTCCAAGACCTATTTATTTCCCAAATACATGTCTTTTAGTGAACATATGTGTTTATTTCCGCTGGGTAGGCAACTAGGAATGGGACTGCTGAGTCCACTCTAAGTAGATATTGCCAAATAGTTTTCCAAAGTAACTGTATGAATTTACGCTCCCACAAGCAACCTACAAGACTTTTGGTTGCTCTACATTCCTGCCAAATTGGTATTGTCTCTTTTTTTATTTCTTTATTTTTTTTAAAGCCATTCTGGTGGATGTTTAGTGTAGCTCACTGTGAATGTAAAATTTGCCCTTCCCTGATGTCTACCAAGTTGGGCACCTTTTCATGTATTTACTAGCTATTTGGATAGCTTCTTTCATAAAGTGGCTGTGGGGTCTCTCAGAGGTCCAGGATTTTGTCTGCTTTGTTCACTGTTGCATTCCCAGGCCCCAGAGCAGTGCCCGGCAGGTAGGACGCACTCACAGGAGGTGTCTGTTTAGACAAATGCCCAAGTCACATACCTCTTCTCCTATCATTTTCTTAGTATCTTTCAATCAACTCACTTTTACTCAAATAAACTAACTTAAAATAATTTTATATCATTTCCTAGCTGTGAAATCATGTAATGCACAAGTTATACTTTTTCTCATATACATTAAAATAAATGGGCAATTATTAAAATTTTTAAAAGTCCATTTATGCATTTCTAATATCTCTCCCTTAATATCACTGGTGACATATTAATATCCCTCAAATTAAGTGAATTGATTCTGTGAGACACGTAAGTGTTCATTACATGTTAATTATGGTTAGCTTTCCTGCACCACCAGTGGTATGTAAACCACACCAGCAACCGGGATGAAGTGAAATGGGAATTCTGGAAACATGTCCAGGTAAGCAGTGGTATTATGGCCCTAGTGATGTTTTTAGAAAGTTCATTGAGATGAAGCAGCAGAGAGTGGAGAGAAGGGTGGACAGGCGCCAGGTTGGCAAGACACATGGAGACATGAAAAAGCAAATTAACACTTGACTCTTGTTGTGAGGTAAAGTATGTTTTTCAAGATTTTAAGTAACCAATTATGTTTTACTCCACCAATAAAAAGCCTTAAGTGTATTAGAGACAAATGACTTGCAGGGGGTTAAGACTGTGCTAAAATCTGATTAAATGAACAGGATTTCAATCTCCTGCCTCTCTCTCTACATAAGCTGCTGTTAAGTGAAATGCAGAAATGGAGCAGCCCCGAGTAATAAAGTGTAATGAGGAAGTCGCATTGGCTTGGCTTCTTTTATCAGTCATTATTAGCACAAATGCTCCCTGGTTACAAGCAATCTTGTACTGGACATCACAGCTGGGATGGCCAGGCTATGGGACCTGTGTGAGGTGTGGGGTCCGCCCCATGGTTACTGAGCAGATGATGGTGTCAGTGTTCAGCACACAACACTGCTTGGTGAACAGACTGCCCATAACTAAAATGTGGGAAGTCACAGAATCCTGCTCTTGAAGCCAAGAGCCTGCACAGAACATAGTCCTATGGACGTGCCACATCCTGGGCAGGTCCTGGGCAAATGGCAGCAAGGATGAGAGCCTTCTCTGGGGCTCAGTTTTCTGGTATAAGAGTCAGCAGGATGCCCCTAGTCTGTGTGGCAAATGATTTCACAGTGTTGTCTGTTAGCTGCAACTCTGGGGACAAGTGTCTAACACTCAGGCATGAGAGGGCCTTCATGTTCAGTCCTGACTCCAGGAGCAAGGGATCTTTCCTTCACAAGGATATATAACCCCCGCCCCCCATCTCCTTGGAGGTGAGAGAATATAAAGAGAAAGAGAGATGGGTGTGGATATGGTCCACAGAGCATCCAGTTAGAGACAGGCTGCCATGCCCCCAACACGCTGGGCTGAGCAGTAGAAGGAAGCAAAGTCTTGGAAGAAAGACTTAAACCTTCAGTGTCTATAGACTGTGCTGAATCAGTGCTTAAGCCACAGTCAGAACCCATGCAGTGGTAACAAGGGTCTCAAAGCAGGAACTGAGAAGCCCCAGAGAAGTCATCATGAGGAGTAAGCAACCTGTGACGTCCAGGGAAGGCTCTGGCCAGACTGGCAGAGACCACTCTGCTGGATACTTGGGAAGGCTCCTCACCAGCAACTTAATGCAGAAAACCTGGAGTCAGAAAGCTACACTAGATACAATGTACATTTAATTCTCCTAAACCTAAAGGGTAAGTGCCATTTTACAGATGGAGAAACTGAGGCACAGTGAACTTAGTTAACTTTCCCAAGGCCACACAGCTTAGTGGCAGAGCTGGGATAAATCCCATAAAGTCAGGTTCCACCATCTATGCACTTAACCACTAAGCCAGGCTACCATTCCCAACCAAATACACCGAAGGGCATAGCCTCATATTTTCATAAAGCCCTGAATTCTACAGTCCTCCAGGGCAGATTGGAACTGGTTAACCAGACTCTAGTCTCCAGTATGGGGCAAAACAAGGTAAAAATAATGACAGTGATAAAACAATGCAACTTAGTGATCACCTAGCATGAATCAGGTGCCTTATGCACATGAGTATATCTAATGTTCACATAACCCATTTTTTAGATGAGGACCTGGGGCTTGGAGGAGTTAGGTAATGTCCTTAAGTTCCTATTGCTAGAGGGTGGTTATGGTGCGATGTGAACTTATGATTGTCTGCCCGAGACCAGTGATCTTACTGCTACATACTCTCTTCTGTCCCTGTGAGGCTTTATATTTTCTCTAGGTACACCACATGTTCAACTGTCCTTCCTCTTCCAGGGGCACTTGAGTGTGAAGCCTCATCTGTCACCTGGAAAAGGGACTGCAAACCTCGGGGTGCCCCTGGCAAGTCTGTGCCAATTTATACTTGCCGCTAGCAGCATATTTCTAATGCATCCTTGCCAGTACTTGGTATTGTCATTAAAACAAAAACAAAAGCAAAATAAAAATAAAAATAAACTTTGCCATTTTACTTGATAGAAATAATTTTTTATTTTTGTAATTTATGCTTTTCTGTTGCCAACGTCTTCAACTTCTGGCCTGGGCTGCCCGCTCCTACAGACTAGCCACCTGAACATGTCAGGAACTCCAGACCAACTACTTCCATGGTAAAAGAGTGTAGACTTGGTTCAAACCTCTGCTCTTCTATTTTCTGGCCTATTGATCTAGGGCCAGATGATTTCTAACCTCTCCAAGCCACAGTAACCTCACATCTGAGGAATGGGGCAATGGTGTCTGGCAGGAATTGCCTGAGACGCCACGGTGAAGATGTATGAAATGCACAGCAAGGCACCCAGCCTGCGAAAAGTTTTCCTGCCTGCATCCCCCAGCGAGCCCATGTTAATGTTCCTTTTGAGCCAAGACAGTGTCTAGTATACAATATCCCTGGATCCTCAGGATGGGCCAGTGCATGGCAGGTGTTTAAAAATTGTTAGGTCCTGTCTCTGCTGCTCAATCCAAGCCTCCCGCTGCCCCCAGGCTTGGTGAGGAGACCCTTCCCACTAGTCTTCTGTATTTCCCTCCCTTCTAGTCCTGATCATGGCACTGTAATTACCTTTCCCTTCCACTGAACTCTAAGCCTCAGGGCCAGGACTGAGCCTCCTCCATAACTGAAGTGCCTGGCAATATCTCCAGCACACAGTACTCTTCAACACAAGCTGCTTCTTCCATTTTAGTTACTTTTACTGTAATGTAAAGCAAGATGAAGAGAGCCACACAACACAAGTGCACAACTTAATGAACTGCTATAGAGTGACATCCTCACAGCACACCCAGGCCGAGAATTGGAACCTTGTCAGCAAGGTAGAAGCCCCTTCCCTGTGACCCCCCCCCCCAGTCACGACCACCTCTCTCCTCCCAAAAGTATCCACTATCCTGACTTTTACAGTCTTTACTTCTGTTCGGTTTTATCACTTCAATTTGTAGACAGTACAGTTTAGTTTTGTCCATTAAAAAAACCCAGTTTGTTATGGTATTAAAGTCTTTTTAAATCTACAGATTCCTTCTCCATTACTTTCTTTCCCTTACAATTTACCTGTTGAAGAACCCAGGACATTTGACCAATAGAGTTTCCCAGTCTGGGTTTGTTATTTGCACACATATATGCAGTTTGGAATGCTTCACTGTCCCAGTATTTCCCGTAAATAGGCAACTGGATCCAGGCTCATCTTGCTCATTTTTTGTCCTAAACCCAGAATCAGCTATTTCTTCGAGAAACTCTGTGTGTGTGTGTGTGTGTGTGTGTGTGTGTGTTTAGTGCAAATAGCATTTTAGGCCCTCAATCTGGATAATGAGAACAGGGACCTATTGTAGTTCTGTTCACTACTATATGCCCTGCTCCTGCCAGATCAGTGCTGGTATGGAGTGGCTGCTAGTAAGAAAACATGTGTTAAATGAATTCAGCAGTAGGACACTGCTTATTCCACCTACAGTTTCTATCTATCTGTCTTTCTATTTATCCATCCATCTATCTGTCATCTGTGCATGTGCGTATGTATGACTTCCATGGGTCAAATATTCTGCTGTCACTACTTTGTTAACCTTGTTTTACATTCATTATGTCATTAAATCCTTACAACCATGTGTAAGGTGTTTGCAATTATCTCATTTTACAGATGAGGAAACTGAGGCTCAGAGAGGTGAAATGACTCAGCCAAGGTCACACAGGAGATAAGAAATGGAGCTGAGCGGCAAACTCAGGTCTGAGAGACTCCAAAGCCTCCATGCCTTCCCCTGCTCCTTAATAAATATTTGTCCCGAAATAAAAGTTTGTTCCTTTTAAGATTTGATCTTGACCAAGACTTGTTGATGAGTAAGTGAATAGATGTGTGACTTCACAGGACAGAGTGTTAGATGCAACCGAGCTCTGCACTAGACCCCACTAAAGAATGCTTTGTTTTTCTTCTTTTGGTTCCCAGTGTGGCATATTTTTGCTACGTATGGCAGAGGAATATTTCTATTATTCTGGAATAAACCAGAAGGTATGCTTTTTGCTCTTGGCTTATAAGTCTCCTTTTATTCATGTGTTTACAGATGAAAAAACAGTGGGTAATATTAGATAATTCTTCAAGTAATTTAATCCCCAATTCACATTTATGCCTAAATTATGGGCTTTTTATTTGAGTCTAGATGATAGGTATAAGTGTCTCCCTTTGCTTTGTGTCCAAATAGTGATAACCTTGTTGTCCCTTGTAGTTGTGACTATAGTGAAACTTTCTGACAAGGTTGTGTTTGATGGAAAGGTATGTGGCCCTTTTAGCAGAAGCAGACCACACTGGAAAGCTGATACCAAGCTCTCAGAGTCCAGGGCAGCCTGAGCAGAAGGACAAGGGGTACTCAGTATCTCAAATTTCATGTAATGTCAAGGAGGCAGATGTTAGACTTCCCTATTGAGAGACGGAGGGTCTCTCCTTCCTATGAGCACATGGAAAGTTACTACCTGCTGAAGAGATGACAGGGAGGTGGATCCATGGGGTCCAACAGAGCGATAGTTCTAGCATTGTTCACTGTCTCCATCTTTGGACACTGGAGTCAGGACAGTGTTGGAACAAATGCCAACTCATCTCCACTAATAAGAGGAGGGAAGGCCAAATTATGGTTTGTCCTTTAATTAGCTTAGAAAACTGTAAGGAAATTGGCTGGAGAAACTCCACTGGGCTCTTCTCAGAGTGAGGTTTTGCTCTTGATGGCAAAATGACCAAAAGAAGTGGAGGTAAGAGATGAGGATTCACGGTAATTTCCAAATAAATGTGGGAGAATCACGGTGCAAATGAGCGATAATTTCTGAGATCTTTGAGGATACCCCAATTCATGGATAGTACTTACAATTTTCCCTTTCAGATTTCTAATTTATGGCTAAAACCATCATTTTTGCAGATCTCTCACTCTATTCAGTTCCATGATCAGAAAAAAACAATTTGAGTGAAGAGTGGTTTTCTGTTTATAAAAAGAGAAGAGGACACCAAGTCCATACCAAGAAGTCCTCTAGTCCTCTTGGGGCCGTAGCAGGGATCCACGCTGGGGCAAGGTTGATGCCATCATGGGCAGCCCTGAAAGCAAGCTCCATATTCCTTGGCCACTCTCCAAATCACAATCCAGCTTTATAACATTACCATCACCCCAAAATGTCTTTGCCCATTTGTAGTCGATTTACATTCTTACCCCAAACCCTAGGCACCACTGATCAGATTTCTGTCTCAACAAAATTTCCTTTTATGGACATTTCATGTAAATGAAGTCATATAATATGTAGTCTTTGTGGTCTAGGTTATTTCACTCAGCATAATGATTTTGAGATTCATCCATGTTGTTGTATAAATCAATAGTTCATGCCCTTTTTATTGCCAAATAGCATTCTTTGTGTAGATATACAAGTTGTTTAAAGAATATCCTGCTTTTTTCTGAGGCTTTCTTTTTCAATGTTCCTCAGACGATACTTATATAGCCAAATTGGTACTTGTAGGTCTAGGGACCATTGTTTGAAAACCACAGTGTAGAAAACTAATCAGATTATGCCGTTTGGTTAGATTAAAGAGGCAAATAAGATGTGATATTCCAGTGTAGTGGGAGAGATGAACCAGTGAACAAATAAGTGTACTAAAGAGTGCAAAATGCTGTGATCAAAGTCTTTTCTGCCCCCCTCCCCCCACCATGGAGGTGAGGTTAATTCTCTATTGGAGAGAATTGGGAGTCACAGAAAAGTCTTTTATCAAGGATGTGACCCTGGAGTATGGTCTTGAAAGACGAACAGGTAATTGGCTCGTCAGATAGTGGAAATGATGTGCCTGCCCATGACACACTGTGTTTTATTCTTCCAAGCTGTGCAGACTGGCCCATGCAATTCCCAGTCTGCTTGTGCCACTGGGGATTGCGTGGTACAATCTACTTCTGTGAGTTTCTGCTGAGATCGACAAGTGGAGAAATATAGTGAAGACTTGGTGGATACCCCATTCTGCCAAGCTATGTAAATCTTCCCAACAAGATAAAAATGTAATGAAAAACGACATGGAGCTTTGGAGAATGGTGGACTTGGTCCAACACCTTAGGCAAATTACTTAATCTGTTGGAGTCTCAATTTCAGTATTTATAAAGTGGAGTTAAGATTTAATTTCAAAAGTAACTGTGCAGCTTAGACCTAATTATGTAAATCAAGAGTTTAGGGAGTGCACACAATAGCCTCTTAAAAATTTTTAGTTTCCCTTTTTCCCCTAACTTGTAATATGCTCCTGGCTAATTATTTGCTATTCTTGAACCTGAGGCCCAAGGAGTTAATGCAATCACAAGGCTTGTTTGTATTTTGACTCCTATTTCTACTGCCCTAAGAAAGCGACCATCTTCTAAGTAACCAAGGGATGCAGTTCTTGCTCCATAATGAGGCCTCGCTTCTTCTAAATATGCACTGATTGTCAAGGTGATGGAGGAGGTTCATTATTTAGACGCATAATTAAAGGGCACTTTCTTTAGCTAAACTAATGAGCAGTAAGTGCAGCAATATTTGCATGTTTAGACATTAAGGATGGAAACAGATGACTCGTAGGAGATTGGGAGTAAGTGAGGAAGATAGGGCAATTAATCTCACTGCTGGGCCTCCAGGGTTATTGCTTTTTAAGACTTCCTCAAAGGAGTGGTCTTCCCGAGGAAGTCAGCTCCATTGCCGTCTCTCCTTTTAGGGGATGAATGGCCCTCTCATCACCTTGCCTCAGGAGGAAGCTGATCTTTGCTTCAAAAGACGCTAAAACACAATTCCTGATGAGCTGAGCTTGGAATCTATTTCTGGATGGACATCCATGCCCTGTTCTAAATACTTAGGTATCAGCACAGACACTGGTTTGTTTTTGTTGTCTTGTATGTTCACTAAGTTTATAAATCCTCCCCAGTCAGGAATGGTGCCTTTCACCCTCTTGGAGGATGTGTGTTTTGAGGCCATATTCAAAATTCTTCCACTTGTCAGATGAGAACTGTGAAAGACACCTTGCTATGTCTCCTGTTCTTCATCCCTAACCTGAGTGCAATGACTAAACTGCAAGATTTTTGTTAGAATTAAAAGTGCCTGGCACAAAGTAAGAACTGAAGTACCACTGGTTCCATGTCTCCTTCTCACTGCACAGGGACTTCACAGGGGCCAGGGCTTTTGCCTTGCATCTCCTACATAGGGGGATCAACATTGGAACTGGCCATTGTATTAGTCCGTTTCTGTTGTTTATAACAAAATACACGGGTCTGGGTAATTTGTAAAGAAAACAAAATTTATTGCTTACAGTTTCAGAGGCTGGGAAGCCCCAAGTCCAGGGAACACATCTGGTGAGGTGACTCTACAGCAATGCAGGGTGTCACATGGCGAGAATGGAGGAGCAGAGAGAGCCTAACCTCTCATGTGCTATACTTTTAAAGCCCTCAGAACCATGTCCCGATCACCATTATTAATCTATTCATTATGCATGGTCCTACAGTCCAATCACCTCTTCAAGGCCCCATCTTTCAATTACCATAATAGGATTTCCCACACTCTCAACAGTTACAGTGGAAATTAAGCTTCCAATACATGAACCTTGGGAGACACAATTCAGTCAATCTACAGCAGCTATATTATATTAGGATTCAATTTTACCAATTTCCGTAGTCTTTCCATGTTGTGGAAGTGACAGAGAAACACATTCTTCAGATAATGCAGCAAACTTTTGAGCTCTGTGCCAAGGAGCGGTCTCCCTCTGCTCCCACTGGCACCAATCCCAGAAGAAGACTAGACAGGTAGAGGTATGACACAGCCAGGGTGGTGACCGAGTTCATGCTACTTCCATCAGGACCACCCCAAGGCTGGAGCATCGTCATTGATTATTGAAAAGGTTATTTGAGTTACGAAGCATTTTTAATTGTGTTGGCATTATTTTCTTCTTTTCAACAGTAAAATAACATTCTTTTAAATGTTGACATTATTTCCTTCTTTTTAACATTGATTTCAAATATGTATTAGAAGATGTCTACTAAAAATATGTATTCATTGCCTCTGGGCAGATGTACAAGCTAAAACACAAATAACGATTTCATGGGAGCAGAAAGAATTGCTGAGCAGGTGCTTGTCAGAGGAAGAGAGACCAGAGAGGAGTCAGGTCGGCCAGCAAAGGCAGAAATGTATAGAATAATTAGCACCTTCAATTTTCTTGAATTTTAACTGTTGTGTAGACTTAGACTTCCAGTCAAAATGAGAAAGCAGAAGTCAGTGAGATTGCAGCCGGGAAGAGAATGACATCCCTGTAGCCCTGTCTTCGCTGAGAGTTTGCATTCTCCTTTGCATAGTCTTTTTAGAAAAAAAAAAAAAAAAAAGATCCTTCTAGTAACAATGAAAATCCAAAAAACCCCTGAGAAATCAGCTCATCAAGCAAATGGCTCAGGACGTACTGACAACTATGGCTGTGGAAACCCTCCGTGGGTTTGTAGAGACAGGCTCACGAGGAGCCGCAGATGGGACGGTCCACTTGGCAGATGTCACTGCAGATGAGGTGTGCAGTACCCACGGCCACCGGCAACACTGTTCTGTGCTTTGCGGAACTTCCCTTTCTTTGCTTTATTTACTTTCCTTTGGTCTCTCGGTGACTTCCTTTCATTGTGGTTCTGTGCCTGGAACTCTGCAGAAGTCTTTTTCTTGCCAATAGTCACAGCAGCCACTCTGGTTAACTGCCCACCACAGATCCAGAGCTTCACCTGGGCTACAGGGCTGAGCTAGGGCACAGTGCTCCTTTGGGAGGTGCTTTCTGGAAGGAGGGAAGGCGAAGTGGGAGAGTGGGTCAGGGAAGGAGGAAAAGCCAATCCAGAGGGGCATTGCGGGGGTCATCCCTGCAGCCAGGGGAGCTGCCTTACTTTGGAACCCCTGAGAAAGTGCAGGATGCTGCTCAGAATTGCTCCCCACCCTAGCACTGGCTGCTCCTGTGCCCCTTGGGGCGAGGGTGCTCTGGGGGTGATACCGCCGCCACACTTCTGCACGGTGCTCACTGAGGCTGGCTGGCTCCTGCCGCCTGGAGGAGGCCCTGGGGCAGAAAGCAGAAAGGCACAGGGTGCGTGGTGGGTGCTGCAGGGGGCTGGCTGGCTAGGGAGGGTTTCTATGCTGCAGAGGAAGGGTAGGTATTAACTAGAGAATCTCACTCTTGTATCAACATTGTCAGCTTTAAGCTCTCAGGTGTGGCTCTCTCGGGAGAAAGAGGATTTTCTGAGTTCGGTTTAGCATTCCCAGAACTAAACACAGAGGAATCCGTATTTCTTCCTTAAAGGCAGAAGGCTCCTTTTCCACTTCTCATGGCGGGTGAGGAGGCCAGGCACCTCAGGCTAGAAGAAGAATATGGCTTAAAGAGGAAAGAAAGACAGAATCTGCCCCTTGGGGACCCAAGTCCCAAGGCTTAGGAGGAGGCAGACACGGGGCAAGCCAGGAGCCCGCAGTGAAGGGTGACGATAAGGCAGGGCCTCTCCCTCCCTTCCTCCTGGCTCTCAGGAGCCCCGTGGCAGAGGCACCACGCTGGTGTGCAGAAGGGCTGTGGCCTGCCCGGAAAGCCTGGCCCAGGGTCACCTCAGTAGGTCAGGGGAGGTGGGAGCAGGCTTGACCTAGGAACCTGAGGCAGCTCCAGGGCTCCCCAAGGCTCATGAGGGGTGCATTAGTTTCCCATTGCTGCTGTAACAAATTCCCACAAACTTTGTGGCTTAAAACAACACAGATGTATTATTTTACAGTCTTGAAGTCAGAAGTCTAGGACGAGTTTCACTGGACTGAAATCAAGGTGTCAGCAGGGCTGTCCTGGAGGCAGTAGGGGAGAATGCATTTCCTTCCTTTTCCAGTGTCCAGAGGCTGCCGCATTCCTTGGCTCATGGTTTCACATCACTCCAGCCTCCACTTCTGTCATCTCATCTCCTTCTCCATCTGTAATCCTCCTGCCTCCCCTCTTATAAGGATTCTTGCCATTATGTTTGGCCCATAAGGACAATCCAGAATAATCTTTCTATCTCAAGATCCTTAACTTAAGCACATACGCAAACACCCTTTTGCCGTGTAAAGCAACGTGTTCACAGGTTTCTGGCATTAGGATGCTGATATCTTTGCGGGTCATTCTTTTGTTTGCCACGAAGTGGCTCACAGAGGACTCAGAGGTGCCCAGGTGAGGTGGCCTGGCACAAAGGTAACCAGAGGGACCTGGGGCATGATGAAAGGGGCACAAAGGGGGCTGTAGGATGAGCCAGGGGGCAGCCAAAGAAAGCAGAAACAGGTGGCCTCAGCATGTCAGCAGCCACTTTTCCAGAGAGCAGACCATCCATCACTGCATAGTAACAACCCCAGAGGACCCAGAGTGTCCCATGTGGGTCTGAGGACCCTTCTCGGCCAACACCATGAAGTCATGGAAGCCACCTCTCCCCACATGTCTAGACATTCTCTTGGAGATGGAAAGAGGCAGGGACAGGGAGTCTGAGAGGATTGGGGGCTTGTCAGAGAGCCCATAGATATTATAGAGAAAAAGAATTGGGGATTTCCTTGCACATCCAAGTGAGAGTCATTGTGTTTGGGACCCTCCCACATATGTTATTTACCCAGAACACCGTGCATGATGGCATGTTAGAAAAAGTCATTTGGGATTATGCCTGAAAGAGAGAAAAAAGAGGCTCTGCACATTCTTTCCCCTCTGTTTAGGATGACATCTGTTCCTGAAGGAAAGCAGGTCTTACTGAATGCCGTGTGCAGGCAGGGATGCTGAGCAGGGTGGGTTACTGTGCTGGAGAAATGCGGCCAGCACATCCAGAGCTCAGTTTCCAACAGTAGAATTAGAGTGCTGACAGTGCCTGATTACTCTGCTCATTAAGATGACCGGTCTGGACTGAACTGACCATTCTCCAATAACGCCTTGGCACTTGGCTATAATAATGGCTGAACTAATCTGGTAGGCT
Organism: Cynocephalus volans; assembly: GCF_027409185.1. Taxonomy (NCBI): domain Eukaryota; kingdom Metazoa; phylum Chordata; class Mammalia; order Dermoptera; family Cynocephalidae; genus Cynocephalus; species Cynocephalus volans. The sequence goes on from NC_084470.1 coordinate 18,932,891, forward strand.
CCCGGTGTGGCTGAATGAGCGGACGCAAGCGAACTGACTCTGCATCATTCTAACACTCTCCTCACAAAGAACAGAGGGTTTGTTCACTTCTAGCTTCCTCCAGGAGCTTTAGAATTCTATGCAAGTAGAACGGACATGACAGGCGGAGGCTCTGGCCCAAGACAAATGTGCTTGAATCCTGGATCTGGGGGACTTGAGCCCATGACTTACTCTCTCCTTTATGCAGGAGGAAGGACGACCACCATTGGCACCAGGGCCTGGGTTGAAGGGATGCCCACCCCACTCACCCCTGCCCCTTCCCATCTGGAGAGTCAGCATTCTCTATGGGGTGTGCAGAGGGCTGGGAGAATGGGAAGCATTTACAAAGCACAAGTAGGCCTCATTTAAGAAGGTCCAAACTTCTCAAACAGACACATTATCACACGGTTTTCTTGTGTTAAGATCATAGTTTTTTAAACCAGTAGTCTCAAACTAGCTACCAGAGGATAAAGGTGGGCTGCAGATTATTTTGTTTGGCCCGATGCTATTTTTTTTTTAAGGAGAAAATATTAAAAATTGGTAGATTTTCCATGAAAATCTGATTTCCAACTTCTGCACAATTGATAGTGCAGCACTTGGCCAGGATTCTTGTATGGCCTGGAGCTGTGTGGAAGCTGGATCTTTATTTTTTAATAGATTTAAAAAAATGTTTTTCAGCTGGATCATAAATTCATCCAGCCAGGTATCTTCACTCACTCTTGCTGCTTCTCCCTGCCCACAGTTATTAGAGTTTTGACTCCTGCAGAGACCACTCCCCAGGGAACACAAACTGGGTATAAGCTGGCAGGGCCTGAGCTTCCCCAGGGTGGAGCTGTGTTTTTCTTTTCTCCATCCCTGGAGTCTGTTCCAAATTCTGGCACAGAAAGGACAACAGCCAACTGAATGGATCTGACTCCTGCATCTGGGGCTCATTGCAACTTTTCAGAGATGCAGTTTTTCCTCACATGAGCTGGGAGCAACTGTGCTTTTGCTGGGCAATTGAGGCTGTCACTCAAGCTGTGTCTTCCAATAAGTGGAAAGTGCTGTGAACTACCAGCAGGTTTCCCTTCAAGCACCGACAGGTCCAAAGGGAAGACGTTGGAATCTGTGACACTGAGTCAACCATATCCAAATACTATTAAAGCCAGGAGGGACTGCAAATTAATAAACCTTTCCTGAGTGTGCTGGCAGCTGGGCATTCTCCTTTGCTCCTGTCTGGGTTTGCACATGACTAATTGCAGGCTCAAGGGATTTGCATCAACAGATCATAAGTAAAAATCCCATTAAAATGACATCTTCCTCATGGTTATGATCACTTCAGTGAGATGCATTGGATTGTCAGGGGTATTTCCTGGAGCTGCTTGCTAATGGATTTACCTGGCTGTCCACGCACCTTGGCAAAGGCCTCCTGAGGTGTGGGGCAAAGGGCTGGGCTGACAGAGCGCACGGTACCTCTGTGGCGACTGCCTCACTGACCAGGCATGCTTCTGCAGGGCTATGTGGAAACCACACCGTGCATCATGCCCTGCTGCCAATCCTGTGAGGAGCCAGCTGGTCAAACACACCTGTCTAGTGCTGGGTCTCCCAGCCTGGCTGTGGAGCAGGCAGCAGGGGGGCTCTGCTCTCACACAGCCCCTGTCACCAGCCCCATGGAATGGCCTGGCCTGAGTTATAGCTACTTAAATTTGATAATTTGATGAATGTTATACTAGCATTCGAAATATTTGCCCATCCCTAAAATTCTGTCTTCTGTTGAATACCAGATGCTTTGATTGTGGCCTATTCCTTTGGGAATAAAGAACCAACTCAATAACATGATATAAAAAGCCACTTGGGATTTAATTCCCACCTGCTCCTCCATACTTGGGTCCTAACACCTGGCAAGGTCTTCTCTTCCACCCATCTATGCCCTGCCACACCGAAGGCTTCCAGTTCTCTGACCACAGCCCTCCACTTCCCTGATCTGTGCCTTTCTAGTTCCCTCCTGCTCACTGCTCTGCCATCTGGGCCACCTGGCCCCACACCATGGAGCCCTCCACAGCCCATTCAGATGTCGACTCCCAGAGGCTTCCCCAGACTCTCATCCCCAGGTCCACGTCAGGTGCCCACACATGGGCTCCCACAGACCCCCACCCACCCCCACCTTCTGCCCCAGAACCTATTGTAAACTATATGTGTATTTGACCCATGATTGCGGAAACCTCTAGAGAGCAGAGGCTCCTAGTTTAGCTGCTGATCCCAGGTACCCAGCACACAGCTGGCTCAGATTGAACTGGTGAATAAAGAAATAAATGAGTCCCCATCAGGCATTAGAACAGAAATTAAGCTTCTGGAGTTCCCATGGTGGGCCAGGAGTTTGAATGCACACAATACATTAGACCTCCTTGAGTTCTTTCCGTTACAGAGCACTGGTGGCAAATCTAGCTGGATCTTTGAAATAAGGTATCATGATCAAAGATGAACAATGGTCAAGGCCCAACAAGTAAAACGTGGTGAAACGTGAGAGTTTTAAAATGCTCGATCAAATGAATCAAAGATCAATTAATCACCAGGTGTTGACAGATCTCTGGATTTTTCTCCTCCCCTCTCTCCCTCCTTCGTCCTCTCCCTCCCTTCATCTCTCCCTTCTTTTGATCTTGACATCCACTGGATTTCCAGCATGGGTACAGCTGAGGTTTCCTACACCCTACCCACCGTGGGTTCCTTCAGAGGAAGGGCAACTGTCCAGGTGAGCTGGGGCTTCTGATCATTATTAAGCAGTCTTTAAAATTTTTTAATGTTAATTTATTTAGTAGAGGAATATTAAAGACTGAATAATGTCCCCCCCAAAATTCATATTTTGAAACCCTGACCCCCAATGTATTTGGAGATAGGGCCTTCAGGAGGTAACTAAGGTTAAATGAGGTCATAAGGGGGGACCCTAATTCCACAGGACTGGTTCCTTATAAGGAAAGGACAAAACCCGAGGGCTCTCTCTGCCATGTGAGGACACAGGGAGGAGGCTTCTCCAAGCTAAGCAGAGCACTCACCACACTGAACTGGCTGGCACCTGGACCTTGGACTTCTCAGACTCCTAAACTGTGAGAAAATAACTTTCTGTTGTTTAGGCCACCCAGCTTGTGGTATTTGTTACGGCAGCCTGAGCTGACAAAGACATGGAAGAAGGCAGAGGTTGAGCAAAGAGAAGTCCTGACAGGTTCATAGTGCTCCATCAAGGCTATGCACACTGTGAATTTCAGTGGTAATTCCCATCTCTGCACTTAAAAAATTTTAAATGTAAAAATATAAATGTTTAAGTTTTAAATTAGCAAGCTCACTAAAGCAGCAGCATGACATCATGCAAAGGGCAGGTCCTACCCATGGTTTGCTGTGTGATGTCTGGCTCCCGTCTCGATTGGCCACTGGGAAGGACTGCAGCAGAGATTAGAATGACCTCACATATGCAGCGCGCATGCCGAGCACAGCCCGGGCACTGTCGCACGGTGGTCAGTGAGATCACGGTAGTTTGGAAGGTGTGCAGTGAATCTCAGCCCGTCCTTACACTCACCATTTTGGGAACAGATTTTAGAACTGCTAGATTCACTAAGTCTTGATCTGTAAAACCAGGATTCCTTTTCCTATTTTTAATTTCAAACCCTGTGACTTCATTTGCCTGTGTCAGTGTTTCCCAATTCCACGTTAGAAAACGTCACAAGGTATTTATAATGATCTCGACCAGTACTGCAATGTTCTTATTAAAAAAAAACCAAAATGCTCACCATATGGAATTTATTTTAATTCACTTCAATTTATGTTATATATTAAAAAAAATCCCATCAAAGCCAAATGGCACTTTAGGACATAGCTGAAAGGTTGCTGAGAAATCAAATAAACAATCTCAGGATTTCACAATTCCTGCAAGACCCAGAATTCCTAGCTCAGAGGAACATAAACTAATCCAGGTGTTCTATTTGCAGAACTCTGGGATCCAGCAGGATGGGATTTACTGGGAGGAATTGGGCAGTTGCCACTGGGATCCCCCAAACATCTTTCCCATCAGCCTGGTATCCTTAATCTCATCATGTTGCCTGGAGTTCTACCACCGAGAGGTTGCCTGGGGTGAATGACTCTGTTTTGAAGAGCACATCTGTGTAATCTGTGAGGATGAGAGGGGGCAGCAATCGTTCACATCTCAAAGTGCTTAAATTAGTTCCTCCTGGAATGTTTGCCAGGACCACCTTCTGAAATCAGACCACTGGGGCCTGGGGACTTAGGTGGCATAGGAAGAGGATGGAGTGGAGATGGAGTGACAAGGAGAGAGAAAGGAACAAGTTATAAAGCAATCGGACCTCAGCAAGGTGAGGCAGGTAGTGCACACAGTGAAAAAGAGAAGACTGAGGGTCTCAGGTGCACTCAACTCTGGATACGGGTGGGGCAGAATGAAAGCGAAAGGAGATGCTGGGGCCCCAGGCGGTAAGGGTCCCACGAGCATCGAGCATCGAGCATCGTTTCCTCTGCTTCATTAAGCTGCTCAAGTTCTTCAGTCCCATCCTCTGCCTACTGACATTCTCCCTCCTGATCGTTCAAACTCATTAAAAAATTAGCCCCCAGCCCCTTTCAAATCTAAGTAAAAGCCAATTCTAGGCCTGCTGCACAGACTCTTGCTGGGTGAACCCCCACCCGGAGAAGCGAGTGCTGCCTCCACAGTCTCGATGCTGCACAGCCTCGGAAACAGACGTTTCATAGCTTTGGATTCGAACCAGACACTTGATTTGTCACTGACAAGTATGACTCAGTGGCCCTTGTAATCAAAAGTCATGAGGCTTTGGAGTGAGTCATAGATTTTTCCACTTCAGAAAGAGCATGCGCTGCTCACAGCACTCTGTGTCACTGTTTACTTCAAAGTCCTCAGGTCCCTGTTCTCAGCTTGTGTCACCAAAAGCAAGGCTGCACCATCACTCAAAGGAGGTAGTAGAGCACCAAAGCGGAGGCACAGAGCGTTTGTGATATAAGGATGTAGTGGCAAAGATCACAGACGGGGCCAGCCTCCCATGAGCTCAACGTGGAGCAAATGCACAAGACGCAGCTGCGAGGTGTGGCCTCCCCACCTCCGACTGGCTTCAAGGAGGCAGTTTCCACCCCGACTTTCAGATTCTGTGTGTCTCCCTGAGCAAACACCACCAGTGACCAGACCTTGCGGTGCCTACCTGCTGCCATCACCACTGAGCAAACTGACCACCCCTGCAAAGGCGTGAGTGGGGTAGGGAAGTGAGTGCCATACCTGGTCCAGCTTCCAGTGGAACTCTGCTGGGCGAAAGGTGTCGGCCTGGTCGAAGTCCTTCCGCAGGAGGAAGACGAGGCGGCAGTTGTGCACGTACAGGGCATAGTGATGCCGGTTCATTTCTGAAAAGCAGCAAGAGGATTTGGGCAGTGAGAGAATCCCTGTGTCAGTCTCTGCCAGAAGAGCCTCCTGCTATGTCACTTAGCAAAGCTCAAAGGACAAAGGAATGGGCATTCCAGTTTTCGTGTTTACAATTGGTTCCGATGAATGCTCTAGAACACACATGGTGGCGCTCACTGACATGGAAGAGGAAGATGCAGGAAAGCCCACAGCAAAACTTGCGCTGAGAAGCCATTTGGACTTTAAATATCAACCTAACTTACACTCAGATACTGCCTCAGACCCAGGGTGACAATTCCTTAAGTTAACAAGCTTTGTTTTTTTGTTGTTACAAATACTTCTGGGAGGGTTAAGGGGGGCTCTTTGCCAATCATATCAGCCGCTCTGAGCTCCTTTAGCATAGTTGGTGTCTTCTAGAGTTCTGGGTTTTTATTTTATTTCATTAGGCTTGGCAACAGTGACGAGAGCACATCTCCTCTCTCCACCTAATCTAGGTTAAGGGGAGCTGCCTCTCTATTACCAGTTGGGAGCAGAGGATAGATTGATTTTCCAGCATTAGACGTAGTTCTGTGACTGTCCGAAGCAGTGAATAAACACCCCTTCCCACACATAGACAGTCAATGGGAACTTTTCCTCACCTGATATAAAAACTTCTTTTCCTGCTTAGGAAATCTCATGTCATGGATCCCAGTCCTGATGCCTCCAGTGAGAAGATACTACCAATTGGCAGAAGAGGAGCTGTTCTTCGACTAGTCCTTAGAGAACTTGCATCTTGCTACATCGTGGCACACACAGAAATCTACCAGGAGGTGTATGCTCCATAAATGTTGGGTGAATGAGCAGGTGATCAGGTGTAGTGGAAAGAGCATGGACCATAGATTCAGACACTTTGGGTGGAGCTGTATGTTTGGGTGATGTTGGGAGACATTTAGCCACTCAGAACCTCAGTTTCCTTAGCTGTATCATGACAGGGATGCTGAATTATCCTAATGTATAAGAAGAGTAAGATACCATGACTGGTTCCTGCACAACTTGTACAAATCTTGCCTGTGAAGTTTGGGTGGAAGGAACCAACAACACCAATCCCACTTCTAGGGGTGGGTCCTGATTGGCAGATCACCCTGCCACAGTGAGTGGTTCAGGGTCCGTGCCCAAGTTTGGCAGCATAGTCCAGTCTCCTGGCCACAGGCTTCTGTCAGGAACTGGCAGGCAACTCAGTGCTGGCCAGTGACATGAGAGAACTTCTGAGTGGTTCTGGGAAAGAGTCTACCTCTCTTTTGGCAGAAAGCGAATAGAAGAGACACGCTTTCCCTCTGGAAGTTGTGGGAGGCTTGATGCTGCAGCATCCACATTTACTAACATAAAATTGATACCCTTAGGGGTGCAGACATGAGAAATGACAGAGAAAAGGCGCCCGGGCCTCAATCACATGTTACCCTGACGATGACTTTATGAAGCCCTCATAGCTCCAGACGTTCCAGTTACAAGAACCCCACATTCCCTTTATTTTGATTTTCACTTACCTGACATCAGTTTGGTCTGGACTTCTCGTTTCTTGCAACGGAGAGCATCATAACTGATACAGTGAGGAAATGTGTGCAAAGCATCTGCCAGAACAGAAGCTCGGTGACTGTTGTTATAAGCACTATTGCACTGCCTCGTGGCCACGGCAACTTAACAAGGTAGTGTCGGAGGCTGTTTTCACAAAAGCATCCCCATTTTCAGAGTGTGACCAAAGAATGGCAGGAGGGAGCGTGGTCAGTTGCCAAAGGTGGCAGGGCTGGTCAGTGGCTGGGTGACCACTTAGCCTCTGGACTGGCAAAATGGCCTGGTTATGGGGATTTTCCTAAATATTTCTGTGCCCTCATACTTGTATGACTGATTTCCTGTAGTGTCTGTGGATAACTTAGGAAAACAGAGCAAGAAGGAATTTTTGCCTTTAGTGTATTTGGAGTCAGGAGAGGCTGCGGAGGAGAGAGAACAAGGAGACGGAGAGAACAGCCCTGCGCTGCTACAGCATCCTCTCCCGGGAGCTCTCCCTCCTTCTGCCTTTGTTACTCTGGGTTCCTGGAGTCAACACACATGCTGGGGCACCTGCTTTATTCAATGAGCTGCTGGTGTGCTATGCCTAGGAATCAACCTCATTTATTTTCCTGTCCTCAGGCATTCTGTTGACGCTTTCTCCCCTTTTCTTTGTCCACCTCTCTGGCAGATCCTAAAGCCTCCCCATCACTTTCAGATATTAGAAGAGTCCCGAAGGGTTCAATTGAAATCAAATATCAGTCTTTCACCCAGGTAAAAGATATGCCCCCTCCTCCACTCGGTCTTGACCCCTGGCTCGGCAGCCAGCCATAGGGAAGGAGAGGCAAGCCTGTTCTTTCATTCTTCCTGACCCACCTCCTCACCCCCCAGCCTCCTCCTATCTCCAGTCATGGTCAGAGGCGGGGGAAGGCAGATGAGAGGCAAAGAAGCAGAAGGTTTCTTTTAAAAGCTGCTAGAGTCTGTCATTTTCTCACAGATGTCCAAAGTCCTCTGTCATGGCGGGTGTCTACATATGGGCTTCTCCATGAGTGCATGGATCACTCTCTGGAGGGGCTCTGCAGAGGGCTGCACATTGCCACCCCCATTCCACTGCACCCCTGGCATGGATGGCCCTGCTCTAAATCTTTACACAGGAGCTGATACGGTGAGGGACACAGTCCCTTTCCACATGGCTAGGACACTTGTGCCGGCTCCATCCCCACTTCTGTGGGCCCTACCTCTCTATCCCTGGTGTGACGGATGCTCTTTCCAGTTGGCCTCTCAATTGTCCCCTCCTACACACACACCTGCTGCTGCTGCTGGGACCCCTCTTCCTGGCATTAGCCTTGCACATTTCTGGATGCCCATTTGATCCACAGGAACAAGAACAAAAACACATGCATCCTGCTGAATTCTAGCAGGGGACCTGCTCTCCCTACTGCCCCGCTCCCCTCACCCTACCACTGAGGCAGCCCTTCAGCCTCTTGCCTTCAGACACCTGGGCGAGTGCCAGGCCCCAGCTTCCATGCACTCTAAAGTCCTGGGCTTGCGAGTCAAACCTTCCCAGGGCTCTCCTGGGCTCTGCTCTGACACCAGCCTGGAGCACAGCTGACAGTGTGTGCAGCTCAGCTGACAGGCAGCGGGAGTGAGGTTCTCACCTCTTCTCTACAATCCACCTCCTCCATCACCTGCCATCCCTCTGAGTGGTTTTCTGAGCATCTCTGGAAGTGTGGAGTAGCCCTTCCCTTCCCCAGCAGGCAGGGGGACCACCCTTGCACTGTCTACCAAGCTGACACCTCTGTCATTCTCACCTGGTGACTGCTGGACCAGGTTGGCTCCTCTTTCCTGGAAAGTCCTGTAGGGAACTGGCCAGAACTGTATGTGGCCACTTATCCTTCATCGTTCTCAGTTGAACTCAGAGAACACAAGAGGGCTGCACGCTGGGAGGAAGGGACCTGGCAGGAGGAGCAGCTGTGTGTGCATGTGTCGTGTAGGCATGCACGTGTGCAGGAGGCGATTACGACAAAGGACAGGAACTGAGGAGGAACCATGGAAGGAAACTGGAAAGAGCACCGCTCACCTGAGGAATAGAGGTTAAGGACCAACAGGGGTGGGTGGGACCGGGCACAAGTGTCCTTGTGGTAGCTGCTGTGTGTTTACCCAACCCTATTTCCTTTGCTCCAAGACACACAGCTAAACTCATATCAGAGCTTCGCCCATGGGTAGGTGGGGCGATGTGACCAAGTTCTGGCAAACGGACTGTGATTAGAAGTAAAAGTTGCCACAACCTTTCCTGGCCACTAAAACCCTCCGTGTTCGACTCTGTTCTTTCAGTTCTGTGGTTGAAACAGCAGCACCAAAGGATGAGGATCCTTGGTCTCTGAAGATCTAGGGCAATGTGAGACTCTGCACCCTCCACTCCCACGCAGGGCTACCGGACACCAAAATGAGGGAAGACCACGATCAAAGAGTGTTAGCCACTGAAATTGCGGTGTTGTTGATGGCAGGCGTGATAATGGTGCTCTCTCTCTCTCTCTGTCCTGCAATTAGCCTTTGCTGACTAATCAAGTCTGTTATCCAACTACTTATAAAGTACTCCATAATGAACCAGCATTAGTAAGTTTTACTTAGTGTACCAGACAGAAATGACTGTAATATCCATGAAGGGCGATTTGACAATGTACATCAATAACCTTCCTAAAACACTTACATTCTTTGACTCAGTAATTCAACCTCTAGTTTGGAAACAATAAAAAAAAGTCCCAAAGGTATATACCAGAATGCTCATTACAGCATTGTTTTATTTGCATTTAAGAGGAGACAACCTAAATATCTAACAAAAGGAAGCCAGCTAAATGAAGTATGATAGATGTACATGGCAGAGTATTAAACTGCTCTATAATTCATATTTTTTAAAGAATATTTTAATCACAGAGAGAAATGATCTGGATATAATGTTATGTAAAGAGAAAAGATAACATAATAGCATCACATGTATTATAAAAAATATATTGAAAATTGTAAGGACATTCTACATATATAGAAATAAAAATAACTTTATAATGAAATGCTGTAAATGTTATCCCCAAGTATTGGGATTTTAGGTGATTTGTATATTTTCTTTTATACTTTTCTCTGTTTTTCATGTTTCTGCTGTAAACATTTATTGCTTTTGTAACTTGAAAATAATTTCTGATATAAAAAACCCCAATTAATCTTTAATTTCTCCCTGATATATACATATATATTTCTTTTTAAAATTTAGGACAGGGAGATATTTATAGATTTTTTTTTTAAAGTCAGAGAAGTTGCAGTAAATTCTTCCCATCTTCTTGGTGCCAATTTTGAGCACATTTGTAAACTGTTACTTTATACAGGGTTGAAGGTGAGTAGCACCAGGTGTTGGGGCTGAATGCCTGTTTGGTGGACTGCTATGATGACAGTCAGACATCATCATCTAATGCAGAATTTCCAGCTGCTGCTGCCTTAAAACATCCCCTGAGATCCTTTGCTGAGCTGGAGTGATGCCTGGCATCTACACACGGTATTTTTACAGGTGTGCCAGTTTATTCTAGCTAGAACTGCTGGTACAATAGGATGGGCCTGGAAGATGGGTCAGAGGAGCTAGGTCCAATCCTGCTTTTCTTGGTCATTGGCTATGTTATCCTGGGCCAGGCACTCAACCTTCTGGATTCTAATTGCTTCTTCTGTAAGCAGGGACATTTATATCTGTCTGACCTGCCTCACAGGGGTACTTGATACATCTCAGAAAGGACTGCATGTGTGTGGCTGCTGACCTCAGGTCATGCTGCTTTGAGCTCGTCTGCTCTGTTCAAAGTCTAGGCTGTTGCCTCACTGAGATGCTGGATCCTGGATCATGATAGGAGTGCTCACCAGGCTCTGCACAGGCTGAAACCTGGTCTCAAACTGCAGTGCCATCTCACGCAGGCAGGCTGGGTCCTCCCTGAGTGAAGTTCTTAGAGAAAAACTGTCCTTGGCACTGGATCCTACTCAGACCTACCATGTGACTAGGGGAAAGGCAGGCAACTCTATCTCTACATTGGAAAACACCTGAACATTTATTGTGAAGATCAAGGAAAGCAGGGAATGTGGGGGTTCTGGTAGGAGCATAATGCAGATGTAATAATGAGAATGATAACATCAGGTAAATTAATAAAAGCACGGCTTTTATGTCTGGTATTGCTAAATGATCTAATGCTTTATTTCATGTTTATTTCCCCCATTTTACATATGGGGAAACTGAGGCTCAGAGATCAGCAACTTCTCAAAGGTCATAGCACAAGAAGCTGAGATATGAACTTTGGCTGCCTGGCAGCAGAGGCTGAACTGTTAGCCATTCCTCCACATTGTCTTCTGACTGTTATCTCTGCTATGGTTGTTATTCATTTTGAGTATTTTAACAAAAGTAGTATTTGGAATGGGAAATTTTGAAGTTATAATTAAAGACAGAGTTGTAAAATTTGAGGATATTTGTGTGTGCATGTGTGTGCGTGCATGTGTTTGCATGTGTGTGTGTGTGGGTGCAGCGACAAGAGCATAGGATTTGGAGTTAGTTGGATGTAGGCTGACATTCCAGTTCTGATACTGGCTATATAACTACTTGTGGCAGGTCACTTAACCTCTCAGGGATGTTTTTTAATCCTTAAATGGGAAACACAATAATGCATTTATAAAATTGTAAAGATGTTTTGTTTAGAATAGTAATAGCTAACACAGGTCACACTTCTATGTGCCAAGCACAGTCCTAAGCACTTTAAGTATGTGGAGTCATTTAATCCTCACAAAAACCCTTTGAGGTAGATAATATTCTGACGAGATCGGGCGCGTTCAGGGTGGTATGGCCGTAGACAGAGGTAGATAATATTCTAATGTGTATTTTGTAGACAGAAAAGTGAGGCACAGAGGTGAAATGACTTGCCCAAGGTCATGTAGCTAATAAGTGCTGGAGCATTTCTAACCACCAAGCTGTGAACTGCCTTGCACACACTCAGCATGCTGACAATGCCTAACAAATGTTAGCTATTGCTATTACATATGGAAGTGATTTTTGAACTACTATTTTAAATCAGTAGGCCCCTTTTATTCAAAAGAAAGCTTTTGGAAATCTTTACATAATATATTAAAGTGAAGCTTCTTTGCTTGAAGTAAGAATGAAGATTCCTCCTCCACCCTCACCTCATCTATAGAAGCCCTACGGTACCTCTGGGGATGCTGGAGTTCTGAGAAACCCAGGTCAAAACCCACTAATTCCAGCTTTTGCATTTTTTATGTCTGTACCTTTGCTTTTCCTGCTTTCCAGCTCCTGCTCTGACCCAACCCAGTAAATCAGCAGGCAGAAAACCAGAGACCAAAATATATTCCCAGGGACCCTCTCACATGCCTGCTTTTCTCCTACATCCTCCAGGGCCATATCTGTGCCCAACCAGTTGGGATAGAGGTAGCCATTGGGCAAGCTGGGTTGAGACTCACCAGTTTTATCTGAGTTGCAGAGGATGGTTTCCTTCTCAGCTCTCACGCCGGGGCTGGGACCATGCTTCATCCACATGGTGATGGTGAACTGGTCCGTCAGGTTCTTGGGCACAATCCCATCGGGGATCTTGGCACCCTGCCTGCCATCAAACTTGAAGATTATCTCACTGCTGTCCACCAGCAGTCCTGCAGTCCAGTTAGTGGCAGCGCTGGGAGATGGTAAGAGGTCGATGATGCCAGAGGAGGCTCCTGCAGGGGACGGGGGACAGGAAGAACAAAGGGTCATTTCTCATGGGGCAGGGGTGGGTGTCCTCACCTTCTGTTTTCTGCTCCTGGGTCAGGATGTACTACTTAGCATACTGAGAGAGGTCTGTGCCTAGCCCTGAGCTATGTGACTTGGGAAAAGAAATGCCAAGCACCATCCCAGCCCCTGAATTGCTATGGTCTGCATGGGGAGGCATCAGTAATTTACAGACAAAAGAGCTGCATGTGGCAAGACAGGGTACAATGACCTGTTCTACAAGGAAAAAGTGCTGGAGGAGTTTAGAGAGTTCGGGGGAAACTGGGGGCTTTTATAGCAGGGAGGGTTCCTGGAGAAGGCTAGTGTTTGATTTGGATCAATGGATTAATTTATGTGTTCATCCATCTATTTACCTGTCAGCCATTTATTGTGCACTGACCATGTGCCAAGACCCCTGTTGCAGCTGGCTATGTAAAGGTGAATCAGACACAGTCCCTGACCTGGAGGAGCTCAGAGCCAACAAGTTGACACAGTGTGATTAGGGCTGTGACTAGGAAAAGTTCTGGGTCCTGGCCCCACGAGCCATTTGGTGCTAACCACACTTTTTATAACCATGTGTTGAGGCCAAATGGTACAGTGGTTGAGACCATGGGTTCTTAAGCCAGCAAAACTTGAACTTCCCACCTCGCAGCACCATTTGATAGCTTTGTGACTGTGAGCAATCGCTCGACCCTTCTCATCTGTTTCCTCTTCCCGGTGTGTTGTGAGGACTGGATGAGACGAGGCGTTGGAGCCTGCAGCACTCACCATGGTGAATCTTCACTCGGCATTAGCTGTAACTTTAGCATCATCATCATCATCATCATCTTCAGTTCTGCTACCACTGTTGTTCTAGGCTGTCACCTCTCCCAGGGTGATGGAGATGCAAAGGATTACTCAAAACCCATTTCTTCTGAGCAGTGAGAGACCCTGAAGGGGTTAATTTCTAGGAACCCTCAAAAGAGCAGCATTCCTCAGAAAATTAACACTGAACTCTGGTTTTCTCCCATTATTTATTCTCCAGGCCAGAAAGTTACAGAAAAGGAACATAGGTGGTTACAAGAAGAACAGTAAGATAATTGTCATGGCAACAATCATTAGGTTTAGCTGTACCAAGGACATCTGCCCTTGGAGCCAGCAATTTTGCTGTGTTGCAATTCTTTATCTACAACAGAGACTTTAGCCCAGGGAGTTTCCTGTCTTTCACAAACTTAACATTTCTATGTGTAATTTAAGAAAGTTAGTCTATACCTGAAACTGCAGGGCCTTGGGAGCTAGGCCCTCTGAAATACACTTGCTTTATAAATGTTAGTATACTCCACACTAGGCCAAGGCACGAAGACTCAGCCTGATGCAGTGGCAGTGTCGTGGGCACATTTGCGAAGGTGAGGCTGAGGTGAGAGGGAGCAGCTGGCCTGGCAGAGAAGACTGCACTGCCTGCTGGGAGCACCCTTGGGCCTCCACTGACTCTCTTCAGAGGCTCAAATGCGGAATTCTCTGCATCCTTCTGTCACGCAGGAGCAGGGCACAGCCACTCAGGAAAGAAGGAGGACGGGGGCTTCCTGTGATTTTCAAGTAATGAGTCATGGAGTCTAAGGCGAGCCCTGTGCTCGGCGGCAGGGCACGGAGACCAGTCATTCGTAAACTCTGATGGGTTTAGTGGGCAGTGGCTGTACATCTTACCTGCTATTTGTCCAGAATCATTGAATTTTTGCTTTCTGTATATCAGAGCCTCATGTCACCTGGAGTTTGGATTCCAAAGTCAGCCGCCACAAAAAAATCTCCTACAGTTAAAATGACCCCTGAAAATCCCTCAGGAAGGCATTATATTGAAAACCAATATACTTCTTTGAAAACGTTCAACCCAGCTAGTTTTCCTTGAGAATGTGGGAGATTCAGCTTTCCTAATTCATGCTCACATTGTAGCTTGTGCTTATCCAGGGGAAGTGTGGGTGTAGTTGTGGCATTATTTACATAGGTATTTCCTAGGGATTTTGCCTTTCCTCCCCCCCAGTGCCCCCCTGAGATGCTCCTGGCAATCTGCCTGGTGCTCAGGTGAGCTCACCCATCCTGCCTCTTGTCCATGCCCACACCTCTCATCATACTCACCGGTGCTCATCCTATGCTCCTAGCCCTTGATTGGTATCCATGTTACCTACCTGACAAGCTAATTCACACTAACGTTTAATGACCAACAAAGCTTTAGCCCTCCTTAGGTACCACCCTCCATAGGTATTTGCAAGAAAGACATCTATCAAGGAGGTAGCAAGTAGAGATTTGTGGGTGGTTTGGCAGTGGGACATACAAGGTATTTGGAACAAGTTCACTTTCCTAGCACCCCCAGAATAATCTGACATGGCAACAGCTTCTTTGACTCATCAAGTAGCTGGGTCTGACACCAGAATTTGTCCAGCATGAAGACAGCAGGTGGCTGACTGGGGCACACACTGAATGTGTATCAGTTCTTGACATCTGGGGTGGCCAGAGAGATGGTTGAGCACTCAGAGCTCCTGTCTTCTAGCTCAAGATCCCAGCACAAGTCTAGCAGGGCCCAGTGCAGATGTGTGTGCATGGTGGCTGCTGAGGTTGGCTTTGCCACTGTACAGAACAGCCAAGCCTCACACCAGGGCACTGGGCAGGGCTTGAAATTCCACCACTTTTGGTTACGGACTTCACCATTCCTGTAGAATTCACACCTTACAAGTATCACCTTACACTCCTGTAGGACTTGATTATGGATTTCCCCCAGACAGGTCTGAATGGAGGCAGAGAGGTGTAAAGACGATCTTGGGGTGATGAGGGGGAGACATCAAGGGAAGACTGGGAGGCAAAATTGGTTACAAAATAGCCTAGTCCTTGACAGTTTATTCTATAGATCTAGCTGAGATTTATAGAACTTTATTTTTTATAGTTACAGAACTTGATTATTTTCCTAGGAACTTTTTATCGGGCACTAGCGGATGCCAGACTTGAACTAAGTCCGTCCCATGCTGTTTCTTAGTTGCTCGTCTATGTGGTGAACACTATTAGGATTCTGGTTTACAGGTAAGAAAGCCAAGGCTGAGTGAGTTGGCCAATGAATGGACGCATCCTTGGGAATTCTAGCTCCGAAACCCGTGATCCCCACTGTGCATCTCAGTGAAACTAGGGGGGATCTTATAACTGCCTGCTCATTTTGCAAACATGGAAACTGAGGCCCTGAGAGAAAAAACTCCTGGCCTGAGATCACACAGCCACACAGCTAGCTAGAGACAGTCTCACCTCTCAGAAATCGAACTAATTTTCTTCCTACCACACAGAGGTGTCCAGGGGCCAATCAGCTGACCTGCCAAGCACAGCCCAGTCCCATGGGATGCCCTTTCCCTGTACAGGCTACTGCTCCCACAGAGAGGCACGTTGAGGACATCATGTGCCCTGGCAAGGCCATCAGTGTAGAGCTCCCCTGTCTGCCTTGCTGAGGAGGGGTGGCCGGCCGTCCTCCCTAACCTGCAGATGTTGCCTGCCAGAAAGCATCAAGCTGTGCTTAACCAGATGGTGCAGACTTCCACAAACTTAACAGATTGTATTTTGGTTTTTTTTGTACACTTTAACAAACTGATATTTACTCTCTCTCAAGGTTTTTCTATCTCTCTTCTCCCCAAAAGCTCCTATGGGAAAGCAGTGGCTAAACTGGATGTACTCTTGCAAAGATGCTGCAGTATCATCTGCACATCAGGGTGCATTTAAGATGCTGCCTTGGAATCCTCTGTGAAGGTCCCTGGGGCCACCAGGCTGCAGAGGATTCATGCTGGTCGGGCACACAGTAGCTGCAGCATGAATACTGGGGACTTGGAACCAGAGGTGAGATCTGATTTGAGGTCCCTAGGCTCTACCATGGCAGGGATGCCACTCTGAGGCAGCAAATAGATAAAGATGGGGTGAAGAAGTCGATTTCAGGGCACACTGTGGTGTGAGAGCCCAAAGGGGGCCTGAGGGTGATGGTCACTGTCTGGACTTCTTAACTGATGGGTTTGCATTCTGCTCTGGGTGGCCTTGGACAGGGCAGCACTTTAAGGTAGGACAATGGGAAGGGTGATTGACATGCAGCCCTCAGGTCATACCTTCTTGGGGTCCACCACAGGACATGGAAGGGGTGAGGATAAGTGGGAGGGTTTTAGGGAGAAGAACCAAGTAATCAAGGACAAAGGCCTCATTCTGTAGAATATTTTCACAATTGGCAATATCAACTCCATATTATCTCTATAAATGTTTAGGTAATGTCCAAGGTATGCCAAGCACTGTGATGAGAATAAGGCAATGAACCAGACAGAAACAGCTCTTCCTCTAGGGACCCAGTAAAAGTCAATTATTTCCAGAAGCAGTTCAGTGGGTGGGACAGTTCAGTGGCAGAGAATCTCAAGGGATCCAGCGAGGCCCTCTCGACAAGTGCCTGGCAGACTACCAGGACTGCACCACGGCAGAATGTATTCTATTCACAACATACTTCTTGGACCCACTGATACAGGCTTGGCCACGTGACTTGATCTGACTGATGAAATGTGACTGCAAGTGACATGTGTCATATCAGAGCAGAAACTTTAAGAGCTAGCCATATGACTTTTCCCACTGCCATGAGATCAACAATGCTCCAAATAAAGATTGTTCCATTAGCCTGGATCCTGGTGGAGAACCAACATGGAGTAAAGCCACAGCCAACCCAAGAAAGACATGTGGCAGGACTGAAAAAGAAATTTTTGTTATTTTAAGCCACTGAGATTTGGAGGCCATTTGTTATTGCAGCATAACCTATCTTATCCTGACTGATAAATCCATGTGATTGGTATCAGCAGCTATAGTTTTCATTTCTCCATCTGCATGGGCATGGAGGACTTTCCAATGTCCTTTCAGGAGCTCACACCCTGTTGATCCTATAATCAGACTATCATTCCACCTCTAGAATACTAGACAAGAGGGTTTACCCCAAGGCCTTGGAATCTGGAACCTGGAATTCTAGGTGAAGTAAGCTGAGCTTTAGATGAGGAGTGGTTGGCCAGGCTCCTGGGACAGAGCCATGGATACCCGGTGGCTGATCAGTTTGGGCAAGGCCACTGCAGGCAAAAGCCCTCTCCTCAATATAGGAGGACACATTGTATGATAGCTGCTGAGATGACCCCAAGAAATATGCACATCGAGAGTGTCACCCATCGCTCACTGTCATCCCTCCAAATCAGTGTGTGCAGCCCTTCACTGATGTGTGATCAGTGATTTGATCTAATTTCCAGAAAGTGTTCACTATTTTCCTTGAAGTCAGAAGCCTGCTTCAGCTCTCTGAGAATGAATGCACTGGCGATATGCTACACACTGTCTCCCCTGGGACCTCCAGCTCCTAGAGGTGCCTTGGAGAAACACATGGGTGCTTCCTGCAGTTGGGCTATTCTGAGGTGGTGTTTCTCAATGTGAACAAGTTTTGTTAAGCTGCAAAGTGTAGTAGAAAACCGAGGACTTTAATAGCTCTTAAAAAAATTGCATTGTAACTTTTTAAATATGTCTGTCTTTCCCGAGACTGAGTTGTTACATGGTCTTATTAATCTCTATATTATTTCAAGAGTTAGCACAACATTTAGATGCTCAACAAATATTAGTTGAATTAATAAATACATGAATGAATAAATGAGTCCTCTCTGAAAATCTCCTGGGTTCACAAGTGTATAAATCCAGAGAACAATGTAAGGTCTGGTCATCTGCACTGCTCTGACAGATGAACCACTTGATTTTAATAGCATGCTCCTACTCTGTGGCCTTTCCTTCAAAAGGGTCTGTCCTCAGAGTTCTTGACTCCGTATGCAAAACAGCTGACCCAGGCATCATGTGCAGGAGGTACCAGCCAGCTGCCAGGAGCCCTGTGATCCCTACGAGGAGCAGCCCCTGGCCTCTGTGCTACAATGCACATGTGTATCCCAAATTATTTTTCTGTGCTCTGTAATATGTAGTGACGTAGGGTCATCGAAGTGGTCCTTTTCTTGGGCTGTCGTTAACATCAAATTTCATTTTGCCAAGTGGTCTCATTGAGGGCTTCATGTGCATTTCCCACTCGAGGCAGTTCTCAGCCACGTCACCTGTGGAAAGCCTGGGCGGAGATGGCGGGGTCTTCCATCTGAATCTCTGGATTTGGAGGAAGTGATAAGCAGCTGGCCCAACTTCTCCAAGAAGCCTGGCTTTATGAAAAGCAAGGGCAGTGGGGGAATCATCTTAGGCGATGCCTTGTCCCCCAGGCTGAAGGAGACACAGGTTTAGGGCTCTCCCTTATTTTTGTCCAAGGCAGCATGAAAGTAGCCCCATGTATAAATCTCAGAAAGCAATATGCCTGCCATCTGACGCTTCATGAGGCCCAAAGAGGCCAGTTCAAGTGCTGCTGCATCCGCTCAGGCACGTCCTGACAGCAGGTTTGATGTCAGCTATGTCTGGCACCCCTTCAACAGGATTCTCTGACAGCTAATGGAGCCTCTGCCACAGGAGGAGGAAATAGGAGAGTAATGATCAGAAATCCACGGAGAACCAGGGGAGTCTTCCTGGGAAGTCACTGCACGACTGCAGCATCACAGAGGGAACTCCAGAACTCAGACCACCAAGGAAGCCCCACAGGATGGACTCCCGATGTGCATAGAGGGCAGGGAAAGGTCAGGAAAGGTGAAGGGAGAGAGCATCCCAGTGGGAGGAAGACATTACGGAGGCTTAGGGATGAGAACGATCCAGGCAGAGGGACGAGAAAAGGTGCCCTGAGTAAGTAGAGGCAGAACGCAAGGCCGAAATGGGCTGGAGTGATGGGTCAGCAGGTGGAGGCAGAGCCTTGGGAAGGCAGAGATGCAGGCTGGAATCTGGCGCCCACGCCTGCCTGTCCCCCAAGCTAGTCACACTGCCTTGATCTGCTGTTGCTCCTGGATTCCTAGTCTGGTTGGTGGCACCCTCACACCAGAGTCTTCTTAGATTCCTTCTTTCTCACGCTGGCACCTAATCTATTATGGAGTCTTGCTGGTTTTACCTCCCAACCCTGTCTTAAATTCATCCTTACTGCCACTCCCCTAGTGTAGAACTCATTATCACTTGCTTAGACTGTGGCAATAACATCCTAAGTGGTCTCGCTGTTTCCATCCAAAGTCAACCAAGATTTGCAGGATGAAAAATGCATGAAGGCCGAGGCTTAAAGTGTCACGGCAGCTCCCTAGTTGGGAAGCCCAGCAAGAAGCTTTTCTGCCGCACACTGAAACACATAGGCACTTGCCTCCAGAACCAACAGAGCTGGGGGTCATGGCCTCCCAGCCTCTGTTTTAGAAGCAATCCAGTTGCATTTCCCTTGGAGTTTGGAGAGAGGGTGGGCCCCCATATGGAAGCAGACCCAGTAGCAGATCCACATCTTGGTCTCCCTTGTTGCTTTGCCTCCCATGGATTTGTCACCCCATTCCCCTTGGGTGATGGAGCTGCCAAAGATTACTCAAAGCCCATCTCTTCCGAGCAGTGAGAAGGCCCAAAAAGGGGTTAATTTTCTAGAATCCTCGAGATAGAGGTATTCCTTCTATTTGGGAAATTAACCATGAATTGGGGTTCTCTTCCCGCATTTATTCTCCAGGCCAGGAAGACACAGGAAGAGAACATAGGTGGGGTTTTTGCTAAGTATAGTTTAACAAGTTTAACAACAGAAGCTGGCAACATTCAGTAAAACAAGCAAGGTGACATTCTATAATGCAATTTTCAAGAAGTGAAGTTGATCCACCAACAAAAGCTTGATCCTAGCAAGCATTCTCTTCTTACAGCAATTTCCCAGTATCTTTACATATCAATCAGTAACCCATCTGTCCTTGAACCAGCAACCTTGCTGTGTTACAATTCTTTATCTTACAACAGAGACTATAGCCTGGGGAAATTTTCCTGTCCTTTGCAAGGCCAACATTTGAAACTGCAAGGCTTTGGAAAACCAGGCCCTGTCAAATACATTTACCTTATGTATACTCCACACTCCCTCCCTTGCTTCTGCCTTTATTCTGAGCTCTCCCCCTGTGCAATTCAAGAGTCAGACTTGTAATATGGAGGCAGGACTGGCCCTGCCATGAGGGTCCCCAGAAGTGTGGTGGGCAGTGCTACTAGGAAGGTCACCAGAGAGAAAGTCAGATTTCCCTCCTTCAAAGGGCAGCTCCCAGCACCAGAAACTGGGGGAATCTGCCTTCTCTGCTGAATTAACCTGCCTTTCTGCAAGGTAATGCTGGCAGCCCAGATGGAATGAGATGTGTTAACACACCAGATGCAATTTTTCTCTAAAGTTTCTTTCCTCAGAAAATCCTTTTCACACTCTACATCTCCCCATCTCTCCCCAGCAACATTCAAAATCAAGTCACAAGCACGTGCCCTTGGGCACATCTGATCTTTAAAAGGCTGGTTCCATCATCTCCTTCTAACCTGGAGGAGTTTAGAAAATGACTCTAACCCACAAAGGCATGGGGTCGAGTTGACTAATAATTCAGGTGCACAGGGAGCAAAATGGGATATTCATTCAAAGTAAGATGTCGTCTTAGATGGCTTCTGTGCATGCAGAGTGAAGGAGAGGACCGGAGGCAGTTTACTGAATATCACAGGCCCCTTATATCCATTTTTGCAAGAGCTGTTTGGAATATTGAAGTTGTGGTGTTTTTCCCAATCTACTGCAGGCTTTCCCTGCCAGCCGGGTGACATGATAAATGGAATATGATGGTACCTAAGCAGGGTTTATTTCACATTCAGTTCTAAAATTTTCACTTGGCTTTTTGGGCAAGAGCAGTGTGGGTAAAGGGTCGTGTGTGCATGTATGCATGTGTATATGTGTGTGTGTGTGTGTGTGTGTGTGTATGTCTGTGTGTCTGTGTATCTGCATGTGTGCATGTGTATATATGTATGTCACTGTGTAGTGGATTGAATTATGTTCTCCCAAAACTCCCTGAAGCTTGAATTGTGTCCCCCAAGTTTTATGTATTAGAAACTTAGCCCCCACTGTGACTGTTAAGAGGATGGAAAATTTTGTTATGGTAATTGAAAGGTGGAGCCTTGAAGAGGTGATTGGATTATAGGACCATGCAGTAGTGAATGGATTAAAAATGGTGGTGAGGGGTATGGTTCTGAAGGCTTTAAAAGAAGAGTCTGCCTTTTGCTCTCTCTGCTCTTTCTGCTTCTACCATCTTGCAGTGTGAGAGCCCTGGGTCACTGACCCCACTACCAGATGGACTTTGGACTTCTCAGCCTCAGGAACTGTAAGCAATAAATTTCATTTTCTTTATAAATCACCTAGTTCAGTGTACTTTGTTATAGCAACATAAAATGGACTAATACACTCTATATGTGTGCATGTGTCTGTGTATCTGTGTGCACATATGTGTGTGTGTATACGTGTATCTGTGTATCTGTGTGTGTGCATGCGTGCATGTATATATGTATGTGTGTGCCTGTATGTGTGTCTGTGTATGCACATGCATGGGTGTGTGTGTCTGTATGCATGTGAATGTTGAGGGAGGAAAACTGCCCCACAGATAGTAGTGGAGGTACGTACCCTGGGGGATGGCAGGCTAGACTGTGCACTCAGGATCCTCCCTGTCTTTTGGAGGAGACACAGTTACCCCCAGTACAGGCCTACTGTGAGATGAAGCCCTTTTCTAAGCTCTTCACAGCATGGCTAGAGAGTCACACATGAATTCCTGCACATTCTTGGAGAGAACAAGAAAGAAATGAACTATACACAGGGTGTGATGAGGAGGCTGTCAGCACATCGACAGCCTGGTTCACCAAGCATGTAGGGCTGCCCCCCCATGAGGTGCCCATCATCTCATGCCACACACTCACTGCAGAGCTACATCCTTTCTCAAGAGGCCTGGTTGAGCTGAAGAGCCTGCTATTCAGATAGACCCACCTTTGTATTCTGACTCTGTCACTGTCTGTGGATGTGACCTTGAGCAAGTCATTTCTATTCTCTGGGCCTCACATATTCATCTCTAAACCTGGGTGAGTAGCACCCTCCTCGCAGGGAAGACAGAGGAACTACACAAGTAGTGCATGCAGCCTAGCAGGGGGCACAGTAGGTGCTCAGTGAAGCTGCGCCTCCTGCACCGGCTTTGTGTCCCAGCTGCTGGGACACTGGCTGTGCATCCTGCCCCCTCTGCGGTGGCACTTCCTCCTCTCACTGCCCTCCCTCCCCGACACGTGAACGTCCTCATCTGCCCCTCCGCCCCACGCCAAGCTCTCCTCTGCTGTGGCCAGGCCCAGCTGTGCAGGCATGTGACCTGAGTGGTCGCATGGGGCCCATGACTAGTTGTGGGCACTTGGTTTAATGCTTTGTTGTCATTATCTTAAAGTTCTTAACAATTTTTGAACAAGGGTCCCACATTTTTATTTGCACTAAGCCTCACAAATTATGTAGCTGGCCTGTGGGGAAGAGACCGACCTCCTAAGTGACTGACTTCTCTCATCATATTGGCCCTGTTCAGGTGGCTCCCTGTAAACCAGCAGGGCAGGAGGGAACTCGTATTTCTTCGGGCCTTTTCCTAAGTGCTTTCACACACATTGTGCCGTTTAACCCCTGTTTTGCCAATGAAGAACAGAAGCTTTGCTGTGTCACTCCTTGGTAGAGTCTGAATCAGGTGTGTCTGATGCCAAGAGCTGGGCCTTCCGACCCTCCTGCTGTAAGTAAGCCTAATATCCGTCCAGGAGTTACAAATACTGAGGCAGGTGGAGATGGTTGATTATTTCCTAATGTAATAAGATATACTTTGTTTGTATGTATCATTGAAAAGCAATTTATTTAACAAATTTCAACAGGAAAAAACCTACCACATAGTTTCTGAAGGGATTTCTCAGAATAGGTCTCCCGGTCACAACCCTTCCCGATGTAATTGGTCTGCAGCTCTGCGGTGATCTGCAGGGATGACACAGCTCCATCACATGTCTCCAGGTGGATGCTGGGGAACAGGGGCATGCTTCCTGAGCCAGGCTGGTACTCAATCCTTTTGGTCCAGTCTGAATAAATAAGGAAAGATTAAAAGTAAATTGGCTATGGTCAGTTCTGCTAGAACACTTA
The DNA here is from genome assembly GCF_027409185.1 of Cynocephalus volans. NCBI lineage: Eukaryota > Metazoa > Chordata > Mammalia > Dermoptera > Cynocephalidae > Cynocephalus > Cynocephalus volans. The sequence continues at coordinate 18,956,648 of NC_084470.1, forward strand.
TTTTGAAAATGGGAACTTGTTCCAACAAATTATTTGTCCCAACAAATCTATTAGGGAACAGTTTGAGGATAATGGAAATTTTATGTTTGCTTATGCAAGATTTTCTCCCTGAGAAATATTAGGTGAATACAGACAACTGCACCCGGCCTAGCTGAACCACGTAGGAATCTCCAGAACACGCACGTGCACGCACCTTAAACATCTGCCAGCTTCTCAGTTCATCTCATGTGAGGAGCCACAGCCACTCATTTCAGAGACCCTCCTTCCACCACATCACAGCAATACACTGACCACAACCCTTCTTATGTTAACTTCCTCAGCAAACAACAGGTCCCTTCAAGGTAAAGTGCCATCTTTATTGCAGTCCTTACGTAAGACTGAGCTAATGTTTCTCTTTCTCTTTATTTTTATGCATTCCTGATGATGTTTTTGAGTGTTATTCCTCTCAGCGCACTTTCCCCGTTTTGCCTTGCATGGTCATTTTTAGAAATGCATGTATCTAGTTACAAAACAAAAGGGAGAATGGTTGTTCATGGATTACATGAGCTCACGTGACAGGGTACAAGGATCCTCACACAGTCAGAGCTGTGACTCACAAAGTAGGGCTGATGGTCTAGTCACTACTTGTAGTGGAAAAATAATTTGGAGATGATAAAGCATTGGAGGGAAACAAAATCACGATTATAACGGCACAGTGCAAGAACAGCGCAATCAACAAAAAATAAACACTAAGAGGAAGAGCATTGATTGAAAAGTCAGAGCCGATCCAAGGCAAGGCTCATGGTGATAGATGCCACGTGTCTGCTGTGACAGTGACCATCCCATGCTCTGCCATGATGCGTGTCTGGGAGAACTGTGTCATTGTTCTCAGCCAGACTTGCATGTAGAAGAGTGAATGTGAGCCATGAATAAATGCGAATTATGTTACTATTAGCTAAAATCCCAAATGTTTGTCACATAGACCTTTGCTAGACAGTATCCTTTTGCTGAAGTAGGAATGAAAATGTATAGAATTGCCTGCCCTCACTGTGAGGAACTCAGGACGCTCTGCATTTGTGGGACTTTGTGTCAGTCTGCAGCCACCAGGAGGCTCTCACGAGTCCCAGTGGGCCAGCGGCTGCCAGCACCATGGAGAAGGTGGGCTGAGGGGCCAGTGAGATGGCTTCATTGACTGAGCAGCTATTCATTCAGGGCCTCTAGGTGCCAGGCTCTGCTTGCAGCACCGAGGATTTGGCAGTGAACAAGTCAGGGGCTGTTGCTGTGGAAGGAAAAGCCGGAGATGTGGAGGGGCTCCTTTAGGTCGAGAGTTCATGCCTGAGCTGAGGCCTGAATGCCAAGGATGATTGCGTGGGAGGAAGCCTCAGAGAAGCACATTTGAAGCAGGTGCAGCAAGAATCTGGGCTTGACCCTTTAAAGTCAGGAAGTTCTTGGGCAGTTACTACAGATCTACTCATCAGTAAAATAGGGAACAGGTCTCTGGCCTTACCGAGTTGGGGTAAGCATCGACTGTGACAGTGCGTGCATGGCACTCAGTAGGGACCTGATCAGTGTACCCCAGTGAGGAAGGGGGTGATGCCCCCCTGCACCGCCACCCTGCCATGTTCTGGATAATGACGTCATCTGGCTTTGGCTCTGAGCTACCTTTTCAAGGGTTTTCTCAGAGCATGCCAAGAGCAGAGGTGGCACACCATGGTTGTGAGGTTCATTCCCAGGAACTTACAGGAAAAGGATGTTACAGTGTGAGAATGACTGCATGTAAAAGAGAATATACCCAATTACACGGTTTTTCTCTCAGAGCCTCCAGGAGGTATTCTTGGACTAGCCCATCCCCTCCCAGAGGCTGTGATCATGGAGCTGCTGCAGCCCACACTATGGAGACCCCAACTTTAATCCTAAGGACAAACCTCTGAAGCAAAGGAGGGCTTCTTGTCGGGTGTATCTGAAAGTCACAGTGCTGTAAGCAGCAGTCCACACACAGCCAGCTGTGCAATATCCTAGGTACAACACGTTTCATGCCACTGTGCATTTGATCATGCTGTTTCTTCCACATGGAGCTCCCTTTCTATCACTGTCCCTGTTGCTACCTCCTCCAGTTAGCCTTTCAGGATTTCTCTAGTCTAGGTACATGCTGCCCCCCTGTGCTCCCACAGTCTTCCCAGCATTAGACTGCAGCCTTAGACTCCAAGCTTCATAGTGACTCCGAATCCCCATCATGCTGCACAGTGCCTGGCACACAGTAGATGGTCATCAGACAGTGGTAGAAAATGTGAATGAATGGATCTTATAGGATATTGTATTGAAATTATCCACTCATGTGCCTGCCTCCTCCAGTAAGTGTGAACTCCTTAAAAGCAGGGATTGTGATGTTTATTTTTGAACCCTCCACACCTAGATCAGAGCACAGAAAATATTTGTCAGGTGGAACCGGGGTGCCCAGACACCTAGCCTTGACTGTGGCCACGGCAGCCCTTCCTGAGTCACAGACAGAATCCATGTCCTGTTTACAGCTTCTCTGGTGCTGACCCCATCGGTCCCATCTTTAGCCCTGCAGAACCATCCATCCCAACAGCAGCACATACATGTTTGGTTCTCTTTGTTCTTGGCAAGGCAACGGGTCCAAAATGGATGATGGAGGAATCTACTTCCCAATAACAGGAAATGGCAGCAAGGAGCAGGCTTGTGGTCCTGCTCCCCCACCCCCTCGCTGGGCCCTACCAGTAAAAAATGGAGAAAGTATTGTGCAGGGGGCCTTGGCATGAGCCCGCAGCACCAGTTCTTGAGGTCCTACTAATGTGTAGACCTCCCACCACACCTCCTCTGGCTGCACAGTGTCCTGGAGCAGCTCAAGGCACCCTTGGTATTGATTCCCCCCTTTTTTTTGTGGGGGCTGCAGTCCTCTCTCATCTAGATATTTTGGTGGCTATCTATGACAAGAAATTCTAGCTCAGATTTTTTTTTTTAGAAAGAGTATAATAAACAAGCCAGTAAACCCTGAAGGGAAAGGCCAGTGGAGACACAGTCCTACAAGAGTTGTTATCCTCTTACCCACCCCCTGCTTGGGAGGGCAGGGACCTCCCCGGCCATTGGGGAGAAATCAGGTAAGAAAGAGCTTTAGGGGCATCATAACTGCCAGTAACTTTAGCGACCTCATGAAGTTTGTTTTTGAGGGTTATGAGCAGCAGTCAAAATTGCAACCATACAGTAAAAGAAATCGATGACACTTTCTGAGCACAGTGCTCTTGAGAGAGTGGGAAGTTCACACAGACATCTTTCACTTTCCAAGAAGGAGTTGGGGTGGGGACTGAGAGGGCAAATGGCAAGTCATCAAATCCAGCTTTTGCCACTTGAAATGTCTCTTCACCCTCATTTCCTGGAGGATAGGACAGCATAAGGTTTAAGAGCATGACCTCTGAATTCAGCAGACCTGGGTTCAAATCCCAACACTACCATTTACTATGTAACTTTGGGCAAATCACTTACCCTCCCTGAGCCTCAGGTTCCTCTTCTGTAAAATTTGTAGGTACCTACCCTCAAGAATTTGGGGGAGATTAAACGCAGAGTTACTTCAGCATCAAGTGCAAGGGACACATTCAACAGAAAAATTATTGTTAAATTATTATTTATTCAATAACATTTATTATAGGAAATAAGAGGAAATAACAATTATTCAGCACCTACAAGGTGCCAAACACTTTTACATCTCTTCTGTCGTTTAATCTTCCCAGAGACCCAGTGAGGGGGTGTTATTACCCTAATTGCAAAAATAATGAAACTATGGCTGAGAGTTGTTGTGACTTGCCCAAGGCCACACAGCTCTTTTACAAAAGCTCCTCCACGATGCTAAGCATTTGCCAGGACTGAGAACAACTGTAATTTTTACAGATTTATTTTTGAACATTCGCTTTATGCTGATTTTTTTTTAAAGAAAGTGATAATTCTGATGTTGGCAAAGGATCAAAGAGTGTTGTCAATCTCATTGCTGCCTGACCTTGAGGGCATTTGTGGGGCTGGAGGTTTGGCTTGACGCCGAAGACTGAGACATCTGGACTTGAACCTTGACCTCCCCAAATGCAGGTCATGGGAATTTTGCAGCTCTGTTGTCCTCTCATAGCCTCCATTGCCTCAGCTGTAGCTTTGAAATAACTATACCTCCTCTTTGGCCTGTCAGCAGCAGGAGATAATAGAGGCCAAGAGCCTAACACACCCTTGTTATAGGAACACCCCACTCCTTGGTTCACAGCTTCCTAGACTTCTCTAAGCTGTCCTGCTTAGAAACAAATTCTGTTTGGTTTATAAAGGGTGGAAAGACTAGTGTATGATTTGTGGCTAAATTTTTTTCTTAAGTGAAGAGAAAGGAAGTAGACTGTCTGCTGTGTTAACAATCAGGCCTAAATCACCCCATAAGTATTCCTGAAAAAACTGACATTGGAATGCCCTTGGGATTTAAACTCCTTCTTTGTGGATTAAGAATTTAGAAACATGATGATTTTACTATAACTCAAGCTAAATTGGGGGAACATATGTTTTCTTATCAGGAGAATATTGAAACCACTCGGAACTTTCGTATTACTTGCCTAGAGGTGGGAAAAAAACTAACCTGAGACTTTCGGAAAGCACAGGCTTTGGGCAGCTCTTGTAATCCAAGACATACAGGCCATTGTTCCAATTCCACACTCAGAAATGATGCAGAGGATGAAAGGGAAAGATGCAGGTGTGGCAGAGACACTCTTCCTTTTCTAACTGTGCATGTTCGGGGTCTCCAGCACTTCCTGGTCGCAGCTTTTAGTGGCTGAAAAAGCACCAGGATTTCTAGCAAATTGCTGGATTCACGCAAGGTGAGTGGCTGGATATGGGGATGCCAGAGAGCAGGAGGGACAGGAAGGGACCCCTCTGAACAGGGATTGTTCAGGCAGCTGACACTCTAACCAGGCTCTGCAGGCATCAGCCATCTGCCATCTTTCAAGACTTTCTCCAAGGGATAGCTGGCTTTGACTTAGGCACAAAAGGGCTTCTACTCCTAGAGGGAGAAGCAAGGGGCGGTAACTTCACTTAGCAGCCCTGCTATCCCCAGTGGCCGTCCAGTGCGCCTGAACTGAGGGTGAGTTGGGAAGTAGAGAAGGGCTGGAGAGGCAAGCAGAGGTCACGTGGTGAACGAGGGCTAGGAGGTTTAGATTTCAGTGAAGAGCCATAAATAGATGTTTAGTGAGGGTGTGAAGAAGTAGTCAGACTGTGCTTTGGAACAGTCACTCAGCAGCTCAGTAAGTCTTGGTGTTCACTTTCAGAACAGTAGAACACTCCTGATAGCCACTGCTACGGATTGGATGTCCCCCCCACCTCATTGAAGCTTAATCCCCACTGTAACTGTTGAGGGTGGGAAGTCCTATTATGATATTTGAAATGTGGGGCCTTGAAGAGGTGATTAGATGGTAGGACCATCCTGTAGTAAATGGATTAAAAATGGTGGTCAGGGGCATGGTTTGGAGGGCTTTAAAAGGAGATTGAATGAGCAGGTTAGCCTCTCTCTGCTTGGTCATTTTCTGCCATGTGAGACCCCTGGGTCACTGTCACCACCACCAAGACCCTCACCAGATGTGTCCCCTGGGCTTTGGACGTCCCAGCCTTGGAAACTATAAGCAATAAATTTCATTTTGTTATAAGCAACAGAAACAGACTAATACAGCCACTCCTTGATGAATCAATGCAGGGTGTCACCTCTGGCAGAGTCACACAAAGGGGAATTATGTTCAATTCAGTTCAATTCAATGTAATTAAATTTAAGAGTGTTACTTCTGCAGCTGGACAGACTCAGGTTTGAACCCTGGTGCTGCCACTTCTTGACTGTGTGGTCTTGGGTAAATCACTGAACCTCTCTGAGCCTTGCTTTCCTCATCTGTAGAATGAGGGTAACACAGTTCCACCTTGCACAGTTACTTTGGGAACTGGAGAAAAGGTGTGCAAAGCACAAGAGTGGGGAGCTGTTGCTACTACTACTACCATCATTCTCGTATCATTCTTATCATATTCCAGACACCATGTATTTACTGAGCACCTACTATGTGACAGGAAGCACCATAGGCATGGGAGGCAGATAAGTGTCAGGTATTACCCCTAGCTCAAAGGAGTTCATGGTCAGAGCAGTGGCAGCCACATAGCCAGCTTGAAGGCTGACAGGAACAAAGAACAGACTCCAGGGAGCAGAGAAAAAGGGGTAATTTGCACTTACTACGATATTCAAAGGAGGCTTCCTGGAGGAAGTGACCTTGGTATTTGTTTTAATATAGGTTTTCTTATTACTTAAGTATGGTAAGGCCAACAGATCAGGATACAATTGCCACTGAAAAGGTAGTTTGTTATATGCACAGATCCCCAGGGGAGGGGCACGCCACACCACTGAAGTGAAGGGCCACGCAGACAAGCACCAGGGTCAGTCAGAGGCAGAGGGAGAGAGAGGAACTGTGGGTAAAGGCTTTATGTGGCTTCCATGGGAAGGAAAGGGTAAGGCAGGGTAAGCTGGCTCAGGGTTGGTTGTGTGAATAACTGCAGCAGGCTCTGGGGCACAGGGACTGCCCCTAGTTCTCTAGTGCCTGGCCCTGGTGTGATTAGGACAAGCGATTAAGGCCTGGACTGTGAGAGCCTGATAAAGGAAGTGGTTGGGGTGTGGGCTCTGGACTGGCTGGCTTGCATGTGAAAAGCCAAAGCATGAGTTCTTTACTATCTCTGAGAATTGGCTAACTCTGAGAGGGGCAGTCCCTCCAGGGTCACCAGGGCCCCAGATGTCAAAGCACCAAAATACAGAAAATAAAAGACATGGTCAATATGGCATTGCAGAGTGAGGGGAATGCCAAAGGTTGGAAGAGAACTCCAGGGTGTCTCCACCAGGGCTTTGGGGCTGTACAGCTTCAAGTTCAAGCAGTGCCATTTAGACGGACAATGATGTGCAGAGTGTCCCCACCTGGGTTGTACAGCTCAGCAGCCCAGCATGACTCAGAAAGTGTGGACATAAGTGAGTCTGGGAGGGCCTGGGCGGGGGCGCAGATTACAAGGGCCGTGCGCGCTGGGCCAGGGAGCGGGTTCTTTAGCGTGTAGGTGATGAAGACTCTTCCAAGGCCTTCATGTAAGGGAGTGAAAAAGCTGGTTCCTGAGGCCTGCCTTCTCTCTCCTCTCTCTCCATGGCTCCCAGGGTTGAGTTCCTCAGTGCCCAAGCCCAACTTTGGGCAGGGCTGAGGTGACACTTAGACAGTAGAGCACCGAGGTTAGGAGTGAGGGTCAGATGCCTGGGTCCAGACCCTGTTCCTCTGCTTATCAACTACTGCACCTTGAGCAAGTTACTTAACCTGCCTGTGCCTCAGTTTCTGCATCTATAAAGTGGGGGAAAAATCACAACTATATCTCATGAGGATGCTGTCGAGATTAAGTGAGATGATACATGTAAAATGCTTAGCAGAGTTCCTGGCACACCATGAGTGGACCCTCGCTGCTTTTATTAGCCTTCCAGCTTTGGGCTCCTTCTCACACATCCTTAGGGAGTCTGAAAGCCAGACCTGCATCTTAGTAGCTGATCTCAGGAGAGGAGTGGCAGAGCCAGCACTATGCCAGACTGATCTGATTCCTACTCCAACTCCCCAAAAGGATTTCTTGCTTTTCTGAATTCATTTTCTTTTTACCTTTCACCAGTTGCTGTTGTGGGTCTATGGCTGTGGGGTGGGACATTCTGCTGGAAGCAGGCAGGAGGTGCTGAGGACAGAGAGGATGGGCATCCAGCCCTGGCTCCGAGACCAGCTTCATGCCCAGAAGGGCCCCATGCTTGGTTTCATGCTCTGCTGCTACCATTTTGAAATTCTTTGTACTTTAAAAACAAGGGGCCCCCATTTCCATTTTGCACTGGGACCCACAAATTATGCAGCTGTTCCTGCCCTGCCAGCTGGGTAGCCCTGGACATGTTCCTTAACCTTTTTGAGCCTCAGTTTCTTTATCTATAGGATGAGGATTAATTAACTGCGCCAAAGGGAGGCCACAGAGCACAATTTCCAGGAACCAGGCTTTGGAGTCAGACCTGCATGTGACTCCCAGCTGGGCCACGTGGTGTCACCCGCTGTGGGCATGACTTTTCCTTCTCCGTCTGAGTTTCCTCATGCAGACATTCAAACTATTACCTACTTCACGTCATCTACAGTGCTTATGTGAGATAATAAATGCAAACCACTTTGCCCTGTGCCTGACACATGATGGGAACACACATTTTTGAAAATTAAAGTATGTGGCTTTCTCTTCTCCAATTAAAAACAATCACACACAGGCACCATTTAATGAGAAACAAAACACACTCTCTGAACTTAATTACAAATATAAGGAATCCCCTCTCTTCCTTCATTACTGACCCTTTTCCACTTACTTTATTTTTACAAGATCATTTTCATTACCTTTTAATTCCTCTAAAAAGAGACAGTTAACTACAAAAGAAAAGGAGGGAGGGAATAAATGTCTCCATGCACACATCCTTGACTAAGCCTCAGGCCACTGCTCTTGCTGAGCCTTCTGCTGGGCGTGCAGTCCCTGCCCTACCCGTGGCTGCTCCTCTTCCTTCAGTGACTTTGTAAAGGGACCCTCCTCGGCCTCACCTTGATGGAGAGCCCCCCTAGCTCCACCCCAGCCTTCACCCTCCCCGGGAATTATTTATTTATTTGTTTATGTCCCATTCCTCCACTGAAGCATGACTTATGCATCACTGTGCAGTGCTGGGCACATACTAGGTGCTCAATAAATATTTATAAAATGAGTGAATGATCAGATGTGCAAAAATTAGAACACACGCACGCACACGTACACAAGCACAACTCACTCCAATACTTCAATTCTGGCAGCCAAAGCTGAGAAAGGCAATCACCTGGAACCCAGGGAGTCTTTGTTGCTGTCCATGTGGGAGCTTGCTTATCTATCATCCACCTAGCCCCCCACCAGCTACTGAATGAGAGGCTGCCAGGCATTAACACAAGAAGGACCCAAGCAAGGCATGGCTGCTGTGTGTCTGTGTGTCTGTGCATGTATGCATGCTGCTGTGTGTCTGTGCGTGTATGCATGCTGCTGTGTGTCTGTGTGTCTGTGCATGTATGCATGCTGCTGTGTGTCTGTGCGTGTATGCATGCTGCTGTGTGTCTGTGTGTCTGTGCATGTATGCATGCTGCTGTGTGTCTGTGCGTGTATGCATGCTGCTGTGTGTCTGTGCGTGTATGCATGCTGCTGTGTGTCTATGTGTCTGTGCGTGTATGTATGCTGCTGTGTGTGTGTGTCTGTGTGTCTGTGCGTGTATGTATGCTGCTGTGTGTGTGTCTGTGTGTCTGTGCGTGTATATATGCTGCTGTGTGTGTGTGTGTGTCTGTGCATGTATGCATGCTGCTGTGTGTCTGTGTGTCTGTGCGTGTATGTATGCTGCTGTGTGTGTCTGTGTGTCTGTGTGTGTATGTATGCTGCTTTGTGTGTGTGTCTGTGTGTGCATGTATGCTGCTTTGTGTTTGTGTGTGTATGTATGCTGCTTTGTGTGTGTGTGTGTGTGTGTCTGTGTGTGTATGTATGCTGCTGTGTATCTGTGTGTCTCTGTGTGTGTATGTATGCTGCTGTGCGTCTGTTGCTGTGTATATGTATGTCTGCACACACACACACCCCAGCCTGAGTTTGAATGTCTATGGGCCAGTGTGTGTATTGAAATTGCTCTTATATGCTCCCAACTTAGAAACCCTCATGTATTTTCAGCTTTCATGTACTTTCCCCCTAGACATTTTCAATAAATGTCAAATGTAACAGCCAGAAATTTGTCTTCAATTTTTGTTTTGTCCATGAAGTTCTCTCTAGTTTCCTGATAACAGAGGAGATTTAATTTTGTCCCAAATAAGCCCTGTGATTACCGACTCCTTGACTTGAGAAAAGCCTCACGGCCACCTGGCAGGCCTCAGAGTCATGCGCATCAGCAGACACTTTCAGGCCGTATTCCCGGAGCACCTGGGAAACTGCAGGCAGCGTCCTGCCCAACAGCTCCTCACCGAAGACCAAGGCTTATATCACACTCCCCTCCCCGCTGTCACTGCCAGCCAGGATAACCGGTGCCACTAGGTAAGGACAACAGATACAGATGGCTTGCTGAGCAGACTAAGCAGGAGAGATCATCCAAGCCTAAAACATTTCCGATTTTGTGGAGGATAAGGGTGATGGAATTTTCCAGAACAATGCTGCTCACTGTGGTCTACAGACTGGTTCCAGTCCCTCAGCTGCTTTTTACAGGTCTGTGATGAGGTAAGTATAGAAATCGAAAATAAGCATTTAGAGAATTTCATAGCCATTTGACAGAGTAACTTTATATTTGTTGAATCTAATAATAAAAAATTAAGATCATATTTTGTATGTCTTTGCTATTCATTTCACTTTTCTAGAAATTTGTTTCCGTTATATTTTTACAAAGTATTGGTTTACGACTGATTGTGAAGAAGCTCTGTGCCTTCACTGCAGATAATTTGGGAAGCACTGTCGAGATAATACACTATCAAAACTATTTCCTAAAACCTATGTCCAAAGCCTTCAGTTCCAGGAGGCAATACCTCAGAGCTCTGCAACATTTTACTCTGTACATCCACAGGGCTGTTAGAGCCTTCTGCTTCTGCAGAAGATGCTCTAAAGGTCAGCATCTTCCCACTCTAATCTTCTGACCATCATCACTTCTCACCTGGATCAATCACTGTGACAATGTCCTACTTTATCTCTCTTCGTTCCTCTAACCTGTGCTGATCATCGTTGCCCAACCATAACGCTTCCAATTCCTCTTCCAGGAAGTCCTCCTTGATTGCTCTAGCTCAGACTGTGCTCTCTCCTCTCCAGTTCACAGACCTTGCAATCCACATCATCTGTTTTTCTCAAATTCTTTTCTATAGACAGGTGTGGGGTAATGGCTGGCCTCAGAAGAATCACCTGAAAAACTTCTAAAGCCTGTTCCTGGGTCCTACCTCAGAAGATTCTAGTAGAAACTTTTGAGGGGAAGGCCCTGGGATCTGTCATTAGAATCAGCCCCTGAAGAGAACCGGACACACAGACAGACTTGGAAATCACCAGCCCAGACAGTATTGGGTGGTAAACTCCCAGCCCTCTTCCCACCACACTCATGAGTCTCAGCAGTCAAAGCAGGTGAGAAGCCACCCATGCCTTGCTATCCCAGGTGCCCAAAGGGAAATCTGTTTGCGGCCTGGAAACTGACCCAGCAGGGTAGTACTTTACACCAAATGAGTCAGAACAGGCTTTCTTTTCTTTACACTGTGCAGGGCAGAGTTGCAGAAGAACTAGAGATGCAGGACCCAGGGCTCTCGATGGAGAGAGAGCCATTTCCAGTTGTAGTGTGCTGGACTATTGCTCCTGGCTGTGCCTCCTCCCAGTAGAAGGAGTACACATCCCTGCCCTGTTGATGGGGTCTGGCCATGTGACCGGCTTTCACCAGTAGAATGATGACGGACAGTTCTGAGGGGGCAATTTTAAGAGGCTGTGACTATCTAATATGTAAAACAACCCTTGGGCCCCCAGCTTTCTTTAGCAGGATCCAGGATGAGAAAATTGTTCAGCTGCCAAAGAGGGCATATTCTACAGTGCTCTCTTTAGATTTGGTCAAGATGGATAATGGGAAAGGAAGGACCTCCTGGAGGGTGTAGCCAAGAGCAGTGGAGGATAAAGGGCAGAGGAGCTACATCCAGAATGCAGATCAGGGCCCAGTTGACACCTTCCTTCCTCCCAGGGTAGGGGACCTCGCAGCCTCTGTCCATGGGATTGCAGAACTGCTGTGTAACAGTGACTGCTGTGTCCCTCCTCCTTTCTCCCTTCCTGAATGGGAGTGTTTACTGGTTACACTGTTCCTGATGCCCCATGCATGCTGTGTATGTGTGCAGCAGATCTCTTTAGCTACAAGTCTTCACATCAAAAGGAGCCTCATCCAGACCTTGTATGCACCATGAGGCTTTGGGCTTTGAGCCTGATGTCATGATCTGAGGAGACTTTTGAGGGTCCTGGGGGAGGTGTAGGTTTATTTTACGGGCGCAGAGAACACTTGTGACTGAGTGGGTAGTCTGCAGAGATTGGATTTATTGTTTTCTGTATCTTTGGGTTTGGCATGTGACTTGTTTTGACTGATGGAACGTGGGAAGAAATGAGAGTGGCCGACTCTGAGTAGAGGAGTTAAGAGGCAAAGCGTGTTTCTACTCACTCTCGTAAGCTTCTGCCTCTGCCATAAGAACTGCTCAGAGTAGACAGGGCTGCTGATCCAGCCTGGTCTCTAGGATGAGGAGATGGAGCAGGTGGATAGTGCCTTTGTGGCTTGTAGCATTGTTGTGGAGCAACGGGCCCGCAACAAACCCACAGGGCACAGGTACCAGTGAGTGATAAATAAGTCCTTGTTGTAAACTGCTGAGATCGTGGGGATCACTTGTTACACAGCATAACCTAGTAGAGACAGATGGTAGATCAGGGTAGTCAGGAAAGTTGGTCACCAGCATCTTGCAAGTACGTTAGAGAGTTGAAACTTCTGAAGACATCACCGATAACAAAATTTCCTTTAGGAAACTTAGAGCATGTGCTGAGGCAGAGATCAAGAATAAGGATCCTCAACCAAGGAAGGGAGCATTTCCAGAACTGCTGGAATGGGTTGACACTGGTGTGGACACAGACCCCATGGGGGTTAGTGGAATTTGGATAAGGCCAGGAGGTCAGGATTCCAACCCTGATCATGACAGAGACTGGATCTGAGTCAGGTGGCCAAAAGTTCTCACCAGTTCCTTAAGGAGGCAATCTGGGAAGTTCATATCTGCAGCATTTACAAAAGTTATACAAGGTATTTGTGCATATTTAGTATATGGCAAACTGTATCTATTTCTCATTCCACACGGTGGGCTCAGTCATTCCTAGTTCAGGTTGTGGCTCTTCCTTGAGCTGGAAGAAAAGCCACCTTTCAGTGATCATGAAAAAGAAAGAGATGCCGGGGCTGTGAGCCCGTCTCCCTCCCTACCTGACCACCATAAAACTCTGCAGCTCAGAGGAGTGAGACAGAGAAGCAGCTCCCTTTGGGACCTCTCTCTTTTTATTATTTGTTTATTATTAAAACAATTGATAATACATATTTGTGGGATACAGAGTTCACTATCAATACTTGTGTGCAATAGCCAAATCAAGACAATTAGCTTATTCATCATCACAATACGGAATCCTTCCTTGTGTCCATTAACCAAGTCCTCCCTGGCCCCTCCCCTTCCTCCTACCCCTTTCCCACCTCTAGTGACCCCAGCTCTGTTCTCTCCTTCTGAAAGTTCAATGTATTGTTGTGATTGCTGTTTCTTTCTTTCCTTTCTTTTTCTTTTTCATATTGTGTTAGTCCATTTCTATTGCTTATAGCAAAATACCCGAAATTGGGTAATTTATGAGAAAATGAAATTTATTTCTTACAGTTTCAGAGGCTGGAAAGTCCAGGGAACACATTTAGTGAAGGCCTTGGTGGTGGCAACAGTGACCCAGGGGTCTCACATGGTAGAACATGGTGGATGAGAGAGAGTAACCTCTCATCTGCTCTTCTTTTAAAGTCCTCAGAACCTCACCCCTGATGACCATTACTAATCCATTCATTATGGGATGGTTCTACAAGCTAATCACCTCTTCAAGGCTCTACCTTTCAATTACCATAATAGGATTTCCCACCCTCAACAGTTACAATGGGAATTAAGCTTCTAATATACGAACTTTGGGGACATAATTCAATCAACACACAGTACTTATGTATTTAATTTTTAGCTCCCACTTATGAGTAAGGACATGTGGTATGTCTCTTTCTGTGTCTGGCTTATTTCATTAAACATAATTTTCTCCAAGCTTATCCATTTTGCTGCAAATGGCAGAGTTTCATTCATTTTTATGGCTGAGTAGTATTCCATTGTGTGTATATCCACATTTTCCTTATCCAGTCACCCACTGATGGACATTTAGGTTGGTTCTATAGTTTGGCTATTGTAAATAGAGCTGTGACAAACACGGGAGTGCAGGTATCCCTCTGACACGATGATTTACATTCATTTGGGTACTTAACCACTAGTGGAATTGCTTGATCATATGGTAGTTCTACCTGTAGTTGTCTGAGAAACCTCCATACTGTTTTCAACAATGGCTGTACTACCTTACAGTCCCACCAGCAGTGTAGAAGTATTCCCCTTTCTCCACATCCTTGCCAGCATTTGTTATTCTCTGTCTTTTTGATACTGGCCAGTCTAGCTGGGGTGAGATGATATCTCATTGTGGTTTTGGTTCACATTTCCCTGATGCTGACTGATGTTGAGCATTTTTTCATGTGTCTGTTGGTCATTCGTATATCTTCTTTTGAGAAGTGCCTATTCAGCTCCCTTGCCCATTTTAAAAATTGGGTTACTTGTTCTTTTACTGTTAAATTGTCTGAGTTCTTTGTATATTCTGGATATTAATCCCTTGTTGGATGCATAGTTTGGAAATATTTTCTCCCATTCTGTAGATTGTCTTTTCACTTTGATTCTTTTGGTATGTAGAAACTTTTTAGTATGATTTAATCCCATTTGTTTATTTTTTCTTTTGTTACGTGTGCTTTTGGGGTCTTATCCACAAAATTTTTGCCCAGTCCTACATCTTAAAGTGTTTCCCCTATGTTTTCCTCTAGGAGTTTTATAACTATGGACTTATGTTTAAGTCTTTAATCAATTTTGAGTTGATTTGGTATATGGTGAGAGGTACAGGTCTAGTTTCATTCTTCTACACATGGATATCCAGTTTTCCCTGCACTATTTGTTGAAGAGGCTGTCCTTTCCCCAGTGCATGTTCCTTGTGACTTTGTCAAAGATCATTTGGCTGTAAGTATGTGAATTGATTTCTGGGTTCTCTATTCTGTTCCATTGGTCTGCATGTTTGATTTGGTGCCACTGCCATGCTGTTTTGATTACTATAGCTTTGTAGTATAATTTGAAGTCAGGTAGTATAATGCCTCTGGCTTTACTTATTTTTTGCTCAGGATTTTTTTGGCTATTTGGGGTCCTTTGTTGTTCCAAGTGAATGTCAGGATTGTTTTTTCTATTTCTGTGAAGAATGTCATTGGAATTTTGATGGAGATCTTGAGCTTTCTTCCTACTTGGCTGTGTTCTGTGCCTCATGCACATGGATGATTTTCAGTTAATCATATAAATACAACTGAATGCCAACTTTGAACCAGGCTAGGCCACTTAATATCTACACCCTTTCATAGCATCATCTAACTGTCTTTTATGATACCATGCTCGTGTTTAAGTGTTCATTTATTTCTGTGATTATTTGTTTGTCTGCAACTCTCACCCACCCACCTCTGACCCCAACATGAGTTTCACAAGAGCAGGGACTATGTTTCTTTTGTTAGTTTTAAATCTCCAGTTCCTGGAGCAATTCCTGGAACATAGTAGTCTCACTAAGTGTTTGAGGAACGAATGAGAAGGTGCCTGTGCTCAGAGTCTGGGGCTCATGGAATTCCCTGGCCCACTTGCTCTGGTCGGAATTCCCTCTCCTTGCACACCCTGTGGATTCTTCCACTCATTCCAGCCCTTCTAAACTGAAGGTGTGGTTGCTGTTTGCTGGACTGGGTTTGGGGTCACTCTATGTGCTGCTTCTCCAGGGCTCTCACACCTCACACAACCCTTGGGCAAGTTGTGCTCTGGCTCAGGCACCTGAGGCACTGCATCCCAATCCCGGTAGCCTCTGGCCTTCCCTGTGCTGATAGGGGGGACTATTCTATTCTGCATTGTTCTCTCATGCCTCCATGAGCACCTTGGTTCCCAACAAGTCTCTGGTCTTGCTGGTGTTGGGTGCCACCTCTTTAAAGCCTGTGAGAACCCTCCCCCTCTTTCATCCTGGCTCCAAGCTCTCTGGGGGGCAGTCTGGTGAGCAGCCAAAGCTGAAGTGAACTGTGTGGTGCTCAGAGAGCAGGACTCCCACCCATATCTTGGCCACTTTCTCCCCAACTCCTCCATCTCTGAAGCTCCTTGGCTCACGTGTTTCTCAGCTCCCAAACAGAAACATGTCCTGCAGAATTGATACTGGAAAGGTGCAGAAACCAGGCAGTTTAGAGCAGGCCTTCTGATAGATAATTCTCTTAAGGGGGAATTCATTAACTCAACTAACCAGGGTACTTTCTCTTGGATTTATAGAAACTCTTCTCTCTTATGTCTAATAAACACGAACATTTTCTAGGCAATTTTCTTATCTTGGGACAAATGTATTATCGGTGTAAGATGGAGCAGCTGTTCTTTAAGAAGCTTTGCTTTTACGGCTTTGAAAAAGCATTTACAGTTGAAGAGTATAGTTCTTCACATACATATTTTGAGTCTTTTTAAAAAGATGCCTTATGTATACTTTTTCATACTGTAGTTATGTAAATCTCTTCAATCTATCAGTTGTACAGTTTCAAAGCTTATTCTTTTTTAAATAAAAGGACCATGACTCTAGGTGGAACTAGAGCACAGGGCTTTCCATTTCACTGAACAGTACTCTACAGTGGAAACCAAATTCTGATCTCTTTAGGAAACATGCTCGAAATCCCCAGTCTGTCAAATACACGGGACCCTCCAGTCCACGTGCATGAGGGTGGGAGAGATGGCTCCCTCACCCAGCTGGGGGCAGGGGGGGTAAGCCTTCACAAAGAATTAGAAAGGTGCAGACAAAATGTGTCTTGGGCCTCAATATGCCCATAGACTTTGGCCCAGTAAACACACTCCTGAGAAAGTAGCCAAAATTCAGACAAAGACTTTTGCACAAAGATATTCGCCATGCATTAAAAAGAAAAATGGAACCATGCTCATGCCCGACAATCACACATCTCTAACTGCAGCGACAAGGTCAAGCACATCTGGGTACATCTCTGTGAGGGAACATTATGCAGCTGATGAGGGGTGGTGAGGTTTTACGATGTGTGGAAATACACATGACATAAAGTTAAGTGGAGAGAGAACATGAAGTTCAAACGACTGTGACTGAAAGAAGAGAACTATATACAATAATATTGATAATACTGTGTTAGTTGGATTCTGGGGAATTTTTATTGTGATTATTGTACTTATTCTTTATCATTTTCAAATGAGCATAAAACACTTTATAGTTTACAAAGTGTTTACATAAGAATAGTCATGGTGGTCCAATTGCCACTTACTACCTCAGGTTCTGTAATAGAACCCAGAGCTTGCAAATCTTGCCTGAAAAACATCCTCCTCCCTTGCCTGGGGGTGCCCGTCTGGGCAGCCTCTTTTCTTTGTCACGGAGGGCCCCTGCTGGCACGTGTGAGCCCTGCCCACCATCAGACCTGGGGGCTTTGTCTGGCCCTGGGTGATGAGGGCATTAGACATCCACTGAAGCTAAGAGCCTGAGAGCAAAAGCCTGGGAGGTGAGAAGGGGATGATGTACTGTCAATATTCGCTTCTGGGTCGGGAGGCTGGAGAAGTCCATGGAAGTGGGGAGATTCAGTGTGTGTGGGGCTGTCATGAATCAAACCTCTCAGCAGGTAGCTGGGGCCCCTGCTCCTCATGTGCCTGGTCCAGCCTGTGTGACACTAGCTGCTATGACCCAGCGATGCAGAGTCTCAGGCCAGAGACAGGCACTCGTACTGGGGGATGCAGATGGGGGAACAGAGCCGTCCTGGCTTCTGTCCTCCAGCAAAGGCCTTGCTCTTAAAACAAGACCAACCAAATAACCCACTGTCTTAAACTGTGGCTGGAAGTGAGGTCACATTTTACTCTAAATACTGACCTCCACCAACCAGGTTATCAGACATGAGTCCTCCTCAGGATGGACTAGTTTTTAGAGGCCTCAGACAAGTTTCCCACATTGGCCCCACAGGCCTCCCTGGGCTTCCACTCCTGCTTGGGGCCCACTGACCATGCCTGCTTCTCATGTGGTGAGGCACTGCCCTGCCCGCCTGACCAGGGACACCAGCCTTCCAGCAAGGGCACCAGCTGCAGATGCCCTGAAGGCTCCCAGGTCACAGGGGCCAGGTGAGCTCTGGTTATTATACCCACTGCCTTACAGAATCTCTCTGGAAGGTCTGTCTACTTTATCCACAGTCCATGCTGGAAATCTCACATCACTCATGAAAACTAACAGGGAAATAAACACTAGTCCATCTACCTCATTACTCAACTTTCTCCAGAATCATCCTCTGCAACCCAAACGCCTGTCTGCTGTCATTTACAGAGCAAGAGATCTTGAGCAGAACAGTGGACGTAAACAGATTCCCAGGAGGTGCAGCAATTCAGCACCAAGTTTCCTGGGGACACTCCTCCCTGTCCCTTCCCATTGTTGCTTCCCTCTCCACCCCCTCCAGGTACCTGGATATTTGTTTTCACTCTTCGCACCTCAGCTTGGGTGCCACCTCCTCTGGAAAGCCTTTCTAACACTGGCTGAGGCTGTCTTCAGGGGAGTTCAGGACTCTATGATGGCTTTTCCAATTGTTTGGGAGGTGCAAAATGCTCCATTGTGATTTTAAAAATTGGAATAAAGGGGACTAAAAAGAGCTGCTTACTGAGCCCCCACATGTGTGTGGTTCTGGGCAAGGTGCTACAGCAGCCATCCATCCAGTCCTTGCAAGAAGGAAGTGTTCTTCCATTTACAGTGGAAGAAGCTGATGCTTCCAGAGAGGAGTGACTTTCGCAAGCTGCAGAGTGAGTTAAAGCTGAGTGGGACCCCCCAGGACTCTGCTTTTTCCCCTCACCCCATGGTCCCCTTTTAGTCCCAATCTTAAGCACTAAAACCAGGACATGATGCTCAAGCCACACAGCCTTAGTCAGTTCTGTGGATTTAAATGTGTGTGTATGTGTGTATGTGTTCATTTGTATGACAGTGCTGTATCTATTTTCCCAATTTTAATCACGGTATTATTTGCATAGTGATTTAAATTTTGCCAAGTGCTTCTACACTAGAACCTCTCTGGTCTTAACAATCCTATAGAATAGTTTGGCCAAGGATTATGATTCTTAATTTATGGTTGAGGAAACCAAATCACAGCTAGAGAAAGAACTTCAGCAAAGCCTCTGACCAGAACAGGACGGAGCTAAGTTTTAAATCCAGCCCTTATCACCCCACGTCCAGCTCCATCTCCACTGGCTTGTACCTGACTCTTGCACCCCCTCCAACCCCCAGCCCTCATCCCTTTCTCCAGTTGTGGGGCTCAGGGCATCTGCTTGGGAAAGGAGGCGGGGCCAAAGGAACCAGAGGAAGAAAGGAACGAAAGGAGAGGCAAGTGGAGAATGGGGATGCAGGGAGAGGAGAGGCCATGGATAAAGAGGAGAGAGTCAAGAGGACAGGACTGAGGGAGACTGAGGGTGGAGGCGACAGAGACTGAGGGCAGAGGATGAAGAAGCTGAGCTCCTGGGGATGAACCTCAAATAAAGCCATTACTCTCCTGTTGAACAGAGGGTAGAAGGGTAAGTTTCATGCTGAATTACCCCTGAGGAAAAGCTGGAGTCTTCTTGCTCTGGCAGGAGGAGCCACACTTGGGCCCGGCATCTCTGGGTTTGAAGATTAACACTCAAGTCTTAGGCTCATCGTGTGTTTCCCTGGCCCACGAGACAACCAGAGGAAACCTCAGGCTCAGGCAAATAGTATCTGACAGACAGACAGTCTCCGAGTGTGGGTTTGTTTTTGAATGAGTTATCATTTTAAGGTGACAGTTCCCTAGACCCAACTCAGTCAAGGAAATATGAGTTGGGTGAGCACGGAGAGGAAGACAAGTAATGTGTGGGCACTTCTTAGGTGCCGCGTAGACACTGCTTCATTGAACTCCAGCTACCTTTCCAGGTAAGTCTCATCACTGTTTTGTAGATAAGATAACTGAGAGGTTACAAACATTGCCTAAGGACCACAGGCTGTCTCTTTCGTCTAAACAGTTTTCTGAGATTCTTTTTGGTAAAGCTGCTGTATCCCCCTTTGGAAATTCCCAACCTGCTATTTCTTTCCCCTTCTTACCCCTAACACCACAAATGTCTTCTGGAATAGACTGATATGAATATGAATCCCATCTCTGTCATTTATCACCTATGAGACTTTGGGTAAGTCCATCTTTGTTAGCCTGTTTTCCTCGTCTATAAAGTGGGCTGGGATGGCTCATCTATCAGAGCTGTTCCTGTCCTCTGTGCAGTGAACTTGCTTTGGATTTTTGTACTCCTTTGCCTCTGTCTAAACATGTCCATTGGATATCCCATTCTTTCTAGGCTGTGCTAAGTAATCCAATAAACTCCTCCCTACTAAGGTGTCAATGGACAATAAATAGCTTTATGCAGGAGTCAGAAAACTTCTTTGGTAAAGAGCCAGATAGTAAATATTTAGGCTTTCAGAGCCGTGTGGTCTCTGTCAAAATTGCTCAGTTCTGCTGTTGTAGGGCAGCCATAGGCAATAAGTAAATGGAAGAATGGGGCTATGTTCCAATAAAACTTTATATATGGGCCCTGAGACTTGAATTTCATGTAATTTTCACATGCTTGAAATATTATTCTTCTTTTGCTTTTTTTCCCAACCATTTAAAATGTAAAACCGATTTTTTAGCTTGCAGTTAGTTGTATAAAAACAGGTGGTGGACTAGATTTGGCCTGCGGGCTATACTTTGTTGATCTCTGGCTTGATGCTTTACTCCTGCACGAGGTATTTGCATTTTAAGTGGGGATTATCCATTAAAATAAAAGGTTAGTACTGTAATGGCGGAGTCTCAGACACCCTGACAAGACAGTGGAGGAGAGAACTGAGGCCGGGAGACCTCCTGCACCCTGGTTCTCTGGCAATGCCCTGTGTACCAGCCTGAAATCAGGGTAACGTCGTCTTCCAGTCCTCTGATGGACACAGCTATGCTTTCTGAGTCCTCTGTGATTCCGTTTCCCTAAGCAAATCTGGACACCTTCCTGGCTTATCACTCCGTGATTTGAAATCAGTGCCTTTCATGCAGTAAAACCTAAGCCAGCTCTTTAGTTTACTTGGTCAGTAATTAATCTGACTTTTAGAAGGGGCAGGGTGAAGTCAGCTGACCCCGAGGGCCTGGGCTTTTTTCTCCTTGGTGGCGGGGTGGTGGCAGATGAACAGCTGCAGAGGGGACTGGGACATACTCTTGGCAAAGCTTAGCAGAGCCTCTTCTATCCCAGGCATGCCTGACTGCCAACTTTATCCCCTGCTCTATGGGATCTCATGAGATTTGTCTGCAAATCCAAGCTCCTTTGCTGCTCAGTACTTTACATTGATTTTGGAATCAATACATGAGTTTGGATACTTTTCAGGACGTGCTCCAGTCAGAAGTGCACTCAGAAGCTATTCTTTTTGGCTGGTCTCCCTGCCCCAGTCACTGCTTTCCATCCTTCATGTGTGTGGTTGTCCAAGGGGTTCTTCTTCCCTGAGATCTCACCTAACCGCACAGAGGCTGGTAAGTCCCTGGGGTTCCCTTACCCTCAGGAGGACGTGGGAGGCCCTCCGTCCATGATCTGGCCCCTGTCGGCCAGCCCAGGCTTCTTCCCCTGTGTCCCAACCATGCCATGCTCCTTCCCACCTTCTTAACACCTGCTCCGTAGTCTGGAACACCCTTGCTCTTGGGGCTACAGCCTATTATCCTTCCAGATGTGGTCCAGGGGCGTCTCTCCCAGCGCCTCTGCTTGGAGCAAGTTTAAATGTCTCCTTTATGTTCCTGTCATTCCCTCCATCACAGCTTTTGTCCTCAGTATTGCCATCACCTCCTTCCACACTATGAGTCCTGTAGGTCATATGTGTCTCTGTGCCCCCAGCCTTTAGCACACCGTGGGCCTTCAGTAAAGGCTGAGTGAATTCACTCCAACAATGTTTCCTACTGTGTAATGTCAATGTGAATAACCAAGGGAAAATTAATGTCTATCAGCAGCTTTTGTGCTCTTGTCTTTTCAACACAAATGTGTTAGACACACTCTAAGTGTCTAGTCAGTATTTTCCGCATGACCTTCTTACTCAAAGTGAAGTTCATGGACCAGCCGCATCCAAACTACCCCAGGCCTTTAAATCCAGGATCTACATTTCACCAGGCCCAGCTGACTCCTGTGCACACTCAGGTTGAGAAGCACTCTCTGAAAAACCACCCTTCCTTCCTAATGAAGGCCTGGTTTGTGGAGTGGTGGAAAGACTGGGATAATCTGGTGCACCTGGAGAATTACCCAAAGAATCGACAGGGAATGGTTCAACAAAGTAGCTGCATCTCCCTTTCTCTTTATTTTAAACAGGACAACTTATTGTGAAGGTAGAAGGAACAGGAGCTGGTTGGGCTTGTTGGAGAAACTCTTCCAACTGGCAGTGCTAGGTGAACTGCTGCCGAGCAAGGTGTCTAGCTGCCGGGGATCTAGGGACAAGGCGAGCAGACAGATGGTTCTGCTGGGGCTGCAGAGCTGATTCTGCCTTGTGGAAAACCTTGGATCCAGACTGGCCAAATGTCTGATCAGCGACATGTCTGGGGAAGAAATGGTGAAAGGCCACCAGGAAAGTCTCCAGTGACTCTCTTTAAAGGGAAATTATTTTGCATGAAGGGACAATGAAGTACTGAACTTTGGGTCCAGACTGGCAGAAGCAGGTAATAAATACAAAATGTGACTTTCAACAATAAAAGGGTAAATACACCCAGTAAGTGTTGCGGAAAACAATGTTTTCAGCTTGAAGCAGAAAGAGGTGGGCCAAGGGATTAAAAAGAAAAATAAAGGAAAGCATAAACAAGGGATGTGTTTCTCCAAATAAGATAACATAAAATCAAAGTTAAACAAACAAACCCCCCCAAACTAACAGTTGCATTACAAATGATCCTGTAAGGGACAGTTGGGTGCCCCCTATAAAGAGGGGTCCGCAGGGTCGCATGACTCAGCAACATCTCCAACTGCATCCACTACTGTCACTGCACCATCACCCAACGGCCTCCAGGGCGCCACCTCCTCTGCAGTGCTATGACCCATGAATGGATGCAGACCCTCCTGCAAGTCCTTAGAGCACAACAGGTCCAGGCTTGGATGATTCTGCCCAAATGGCAAGAGGGAAACAAACATTAAGAAGACTGCAAATCCAGACACCTGGAATGAGAAGCAGGACAGGAACCCTCCTGGGTTTCCTGCTTTAGCATGTGGCTGCTGCAGGTGCACCTCTTTCCTGTCTCCTGATAGAATCTCTCATCTCCATGGACTAGAGGTGTCTCTAAGCACACATGAGTTCTCAAAGCTCAGGACAAAACAGAGATGTAATTCTCCCTCCCAGTCACACAGGTCTGGTTTATGCCTTGAGGCCCCTTTTTTTCCATGGCCAGTTGAGAATGGGAGTGTTCCCTTCAGCCAAGTCCCACCTACCCCTGCGGAGGGAGCTGACCCTAACCACCTCTTCAAAATTACAATCTCGGAATACAGCAGAGAAGATGAAACTTACCCAGGAGCAACATGCACGTACCTGGCACCCTGGGGTCATTTCTGGATGCAAAGCCTTTTTCCCTTCCCTCGCTGCCAGCAGAACCCCTGATAAGCCCTGCTCAGCCTATTAGGGAGCAATTCCAGCAAGCAAGCTTTTAGTCTATGCTCAGGTAAGGGATGGAAAGTTCAGTGCCAGAGGCTGTGAGAAGTGAGGTTCTGCCCTCTGGGAGCCCACATTCCTTCTGAGAAGACAAGACCAACCCACAGAAAAAGACTGAAATTGAAAAATCACAGCCCAAGCAGACAATGCCTGGGCCAAACTATGAAAGGCAGGAGGCTGCAGAGCCAGGGTATTGGTGTCCCCGCACAGCTGGGCAAGGCCAGCAGTACACTGGCAAAGCCAAGGTCCTGCACATGGAAGGTGCTATTGTGATGGAAAATGGGGGCCACTGTTCTGGGGCACCACTGGAGTCTGGTAGCAGGTCCCTATGGGCCCTGGGAAGGAAGGGCAGGATCCTTTGCTCCGAGACAGCTCACTGGGAGCAGCCGGCTGTGGCAAGGGCTGGGTGAAGAGTTGCTGGGACTGCTCGGGAAGGCGGGAGGGCCCTGTGCATGATGGATTGCTTTTACTGTGCTGCAGTCCCCTCCTGCCTGGAGGGAAATTACTTAGAACAGGTACAAGAATTTAAACTGCCAAACTGCGTTTGCTTGGTGACACATGTTGCTTGTAGGAAGTCGGCTTGGGAGGGGCCTCTGTTCTCCCTGGGAATGCCAGGGAATTCGGTCTGGCACATGCATGCAGATCCTTCCCACCTGCGTGTGAGGGGCTTGAGGCTCACTGCAGCTCCTTACCCTGGCCTCAGAATCTCAGCCCTCCCTGCCCCCGCCCTGACCTCTCCAATCCTGCTTCACACTTCTCCCCAGTCATCACCCTTTCGTTGAGCCAGGCTGCGCTTCTTACACATTCTTCACCAGCCCTCTGAAAAGCTTCTCTTCTCTGTGCTCCCCTCCCATCTACAAAAGTGCAGGATTCACCCCACACCCGCTCCAAGAAAAGCCATCCATTTCCCCTAGGGCCTGGCGACCTCTCACAGAAAGGTGCAGCTGGCTTCACCTGCGGCAAGCAAAGAAACCAGCCAATAAAACATGGCTCACTCCAGTTTGCTCTGCAAGTCTGGGACAAGGGGTCAGATGAGAGACACACATCTGACCCACATCTGGGTCAGTTCTTCCCCAGAGAAAGGTGCACTTTCAGCTACGAGGCTGCAGCCCTGGCCAGGGGTGATAGAGAGAATGGGCCTCATGATGCATGGGCCAGAGGTGAGGGCTGCCCAAGTGGAGGAATAAAGGGACCAGTACGCAAGAAGAAGGAGAGCTTCCTCTCCAGGTCTGTGGGCTGTGACAGCAATGGCAGGAAGGTGCTGAGACCCTGGTACACATACCAGAGCATCTGGAGGGTCTGTCTGTGATCTGAAAGCTTCAGGGGCAATGGCTGGGAGAAGGACTTAATGGCTGTCTATGGGGGTGAGCTGGAGGGAGGAGAGTAGAGATGCAGAATTGTGCCAGCTCAGGCAGTGAAGCACCCTGAAGTTGTCAATTCTGATGTTACACATACTTAAGTCACTTTGCCTGACACGATGAACTGATGCAGGCAATTGCTGCTTCCCTGTTTGTTGCACAGGAAGGTGCATTTTTTATTCAGGTTGTGCTGACCACTCATTCCTCTGTTCCACACTTGCTGAGTGCCTGCATCGTGCTCGGCCCTGTGCTGGGCCCTGGAGACACAGAGCAAATGGGCGCTGTCCTTGCCCTCCAGCAGCTCACGTTCTGCAGCTGCAGATGTCACTGTGCACTGAAGGGGAGGTGCTCAGTGCGTCCTTCACACACTGAGTCAAGCATCAAGACCAGGCTTTTCTTTGCATACATTTAACACTACATTTGCCTACACTGAATGAGTACAAACCCTGTTACGAAATTACATTTAAATGTAGGTATAAACACGCAATCCCAAATCTGTAGGTACCTCATTTGTCAAAGACAAAAACAACTGGAACCGTTCTCCAGACAGGGATTCATGTTTTGCTTTTTCCATTTAAAATCTTAATGGGAGCATATTCTATGCTTAGAGAGCTTATATATTCTTTCCAGGCTTTGTCTTCAAAGTCTAGACCTTCACAGGGGGATAATCCTTATAAGTTAAAATAAAACAAGGTGAGCTCTTCTTTACTCAGATAGCTTTTCATTCATTCATTCATTCATCCAATGACTATTTCTTCAGAACCTACAACTGGGGCCAGACACTAAGCCTCCGAAATTCAGGGGTGAACTAGAAACAATCCTGCCCTCAGGGTCCTTGGATCTAGTGAATTATATTCAACCGGAGCTCAGGCTCCCTCAGGATGGGAAAACACAGTTTTCCAGTCTGGCTTGTCTTTCTTTCCGTGTATCTTGCTTGGTCCTAAAGAGACTGACACACAGATGACTCTATTTTGTTCTTTACCTCACACATGTCTTACCTGCGGCTCCTCTACTGCACGTTTCATCTTCACTACTTTGTTCAAAGGCAAACAACTCACTGTCTGCAGAGGTGGGTTTAATCCCCCCTCCTCTAGTTTAAAGTTGGAGGGAGTTCAAGTTCTGCAGAGGAGAAGCACTGTGAGACCTGCCTTCTGAGGGGAGCAATCCCAGGTAGCTCCTGCTGCATGGGTGTCCTTGCTTTGTACCATGAGGTCGTGCCCATCCGCCCCTGATGAACTGGATTAGGAAGAGTACCTGACTAAAAGGTAGCCATTCAAAGTCTGTCCAGGGACCTCCAGGGAGGCCTGGCATCAGTCTGACCGATAGGTTTGTGAGTGACTAACACAGACTAACACGGACTGTAGGGGAATTTTAAAATGAAAGATCCAAAAAAAAAAAAAAAAGATAAGAAAAAAGAGAGAGTAGAATATCATGAGGCCAGAAGCTTAAAAATGCACCAAGAGAAGGCCGTGAGCGGAAGCCACAAGGGGACGCCACCATGAAGCACCATGAGTTACAAGCAAGCAGTAGCCTGCGGCATCGTCAACACATGAAGCAGAGACAGGGAGTGGCCAGGCAGCTAGAATGACGATGGCACAGAGATCACTCTAGGATTGCTGCTTGGTACCACACCCACTGGTGTCCCCACCAGAGCCATTATAGTCGACAAGCCACCCACCGCTCTGTAAGATCCATCCAGGCTGTCCTTGCTGTCCTTTCCATGCTTGTTCCTCCTTAGCTCAGTGGTAAGCCCTGTGGTCTAAAGGTAACCTGGACATTTGCTCTGTCTTTGTATCCTAAAAGATCTAAACTGACACAAAACTCCACCTCCATCAAAAGCCATTGCTCCTCCACTCCCAGAGTCAACATTTTAGAAATGCCCTAATCCTGAGGCTGGATTCTGGCTCTCCCTCCTCTGCCTGTATGTGCCCTGCACGAGCATGGAGCACCTGACGACCTTCCCCAGGTGTTGAGCGGTGCCGCCAAACTTGAAGCACATCAGCTAGACGCAGCACCCTTGAGCAAAGTGAAAAGGCTTGCTGGCAATTTCTCTTGAGTGCTGTGAGATAATTACTATTGATTCAAAGATGTCATGAGTTTTGCGAAAGGGAACGCTGGACAAACTGGGAACATGACATTAGACCTTCTCAGCTATAGAATGGGGGTAATCTATAACATAAGGGTTGTGAGAACAAACAAGCTACTCTATTCTTGCAGCAAAGTGCAAGAATTCTTGCACTTTGAGAATTCTTCCAGTTATGTGTTGTGATGATGTGAGGACAAGTCCAGTGCCTTCTATACAGCAAGCCATGCTGCCTTCACATAAAAGCTGATAAAATCAGGCCCACCTTGCCAGCCAGGCTTGCAAACTGGCTTCACATCCACCTGCACCAGGGTGTCCTGAGCAGCAGGCTTCTGTCCACAGTCGTAGGCGGTCACCAGGATCTCATACTGGCGTTGCTTGTCGTAGCTCAGCTTCTCGGTGTTCCTGATGTTGCCTGAGGAACAGGGATGTTCAAAATTACTTCAGGTCAGGTTAACCACTCTGCACTTTTTCCAAATACCTTCTTCACTCCATCAACCCTCACAAGAATGAAATGACCCTTTTCCCCATCTCTTTGTGAGAACAAGGCTACACAGAAGCACGGAGGCTTCTACCTAGCACGGCCTTCTACCTGCTCGTGCTTCGCTGCTAGATTCCCGGGAGCCACTGGCTGAGGCCACTCCAGCTGTGCAGTGGGACCACTAGGGGGTTCTGAGCACACATCTGGAATCCAACTGGCTGTGTTTGTAAGTAATGGGCTGGCAGGAAACTCCCTCCTAAAGAGCACCCATGTTGCTGTGTCCCTGATGTAGGGCACAGAGAGATTGTCTGCCATGAAATCTCTGGGAAAAAGATGGAATTCAGAAAATGTCCTCACACATATTTTCTTAACATCTGGGCTTGTCGCCAGGAATGTTTACTGCCTCTTCTCACATTATTTTGCTACCAAATAGGAAATAAAATCAATAAGAAAGCGTGTGACCTCCCTTCTGAAAGCTACAGAGTAACAGATTCCTTCAGAGACATTTTTCTTCTCCAAGAGAGACCAACAGTTTTTTCTGAGCCTTTTGCATGTTTTTGTTCCTATGGGTTTGATATTATGATTAAGAAATAAATATTTGGTAATTAATGAGCAAAATTTTAATTGACTATTTTGCTGAAATACAAAATATTTGTTCTTTTGGTTCCAAAGAACTAATAAAGACCCAAAGTAAATTTAATACTTTTAAGTTTTTAATTCCAAGAGATTAAACTCTTCCTTTGCTGGAAATAATTTCATTTCCGTTTTTTTTTTTGACGATGGCATTGACAACAAATTAGAACTCAAATGTTATCATTCTCTTTTACCAGAAGTGAAATTAAGAAAATGGAAATTAAAAAACAAACCAACCAACAAAAAGGTATATAAATATGGAATGGCTGACTCAAGTAAATATTTACATTCCTTCAAAACTAAAGGAAAATTACCCAAATGAGCTTTCTTCCATTCCAACTGATGTACAAGGGGTCTTCGAAAAGTTCATGGAAAGAATTGTGTTATCTTTTAATTCTATTTTTCCACAAACTTTTTGAAGTACCCTCAGATATTGTTTATGTGAATTGAGACAACATGGACTAAGATAAGAAAGCCTGGAAAATCAGAAAAGTCAAATAATGCTTTAAAGATGGAAAAAATTGATTCCCCAATCACCCAATGTTAGCGAAACAGTTCTCAGCACCAGGCCACGAGCAGGCGCTGTCGGTGTGAATTTATGTCCCGGTGGGGAGTACAGGGAGCAGAGGCTGGCTGATGTCGAGGAGGCATTATGAAGTTGCCCCAGACATTGAACCAAGAGTTAGGATAATTTATTCTGCTCTCTGTTCTGGACTGTTTCTAAAAATGCAACTGCATCCAACAATGCAAGGTAAAATTTGGTTTAATAAAGTCGGTCAAAAATCTCTGACTAAAATTGGGTTTGATGTGTTTCTGGCTTTGTTGTTGGTGTTCTGAATCCCTTTCATTTTTCCCAAATATGTGTTTCAGTTCCGTTCTGGGGACCTGCACTGGTCTGTAATGGCTCAGCATTGGGTTGGTAACACTCCCCAGTTTGTTTTGTGTTAACAAACTCGTTTGTGGTTATATTCATCGCAGGGGAGGAATTCTGCCAGGGGAAACACTCGAATATAACCACAAGAAGTGTGTTTCCCCAACATCAAATTGAATTTTGAGCAAAAAGTTTCAACTTTCTCTTTCTCTAAAGTTAAATGGCTCTCCAAAGATATACCTCCTGGAAGAGGAAGGCTCGGGGTTTACAATCCGTATGACATTAAGCAGACCAAACCCTATTGATTGTGGTAGAGAAATAAACACACAAGCTGAATCCGTGACTCAATTTGCTGCAGCTCCACTTCTGTAAGTCTTAATGAAACTGTCTGAGAAACTGATTTACTTTCCTCTGCCACCATCAACTTCATGCATGTGAAAATGGGTTTCAAAGCACCAAATCTGATGCATTAGGTCAAAAATGAGAGTGTAATATTGTGTGTGGCCAATTGTTGCCTGGGAGAGGGTCATATTTGGATAAGACAAACACAAAATTTTTTGAAAGCTCAGAAAAAGCCATCTGTATCGCTCTGTTGCAATTGTATTTCTTTTTCTCCCACATTTGAATGGTTTTTCCTACTAGTGCCTTCTCAGGAGACCTGAGCTGACAGATCGCCCAGGAGAGAGGTACGGTCCCTGGGCCTGTTTCTCCAGGTTCACATGAATCTGGGAAGCTAAGCCTCAAAGAACAAGCAGTACCCACCTTGCACATCGGTGAAGGTATCGTTTTTAAACTCAGGGGGAGTTGGGGGTTGGAGGGGCAAAGAGATGAGCGCACTGAGTGGCACTCTCCTGGTGGAATTAAAACCGGAACAACCCTTCTGGCAGTATGGTCGTCCCTCAGTACGTGGGAGGCATTGGTTCCCAGACCTCTGTGGATACTAAAATCCACAGATACTCAAGTCCCTGACATAAAATAGTGTAGTGTTTACATGCAATCGACACTCAACCTCCCGTACACTTTAAATCATCTCCAGATTACTTATAATACCTAATACGATGTTAACATTATGTAAATAGTTGCAATACTGTATTGTTCTTATTTGTATCGTTTTCTATCATTGCATTATTATTTATTTATTCATTTTATGAGTATTTTGGATCCAAGGTTGTCTGAGTCAGCAGATGCGAAACCCGCAGATGTGCAGGATGCACTATAAATGCCAGCCGCTTTGAAATTGCTCATACCTTTTGGGCATGCAGTTCTTCATCTAAAAATTGATTCTAGGGAAATGATAAAAATTACAGATATATGTGCAAATATGTTCATCTGACTATTATGTATTCCATTGAAAAGCAGTCCGATAGTAAGGAAAGAGCTAAGTATAACAGTCTATGCATAAGATGGAATATGCTTCAGCAGCGAAAGTGGTGATTATGAAGCGTTCTTTAGGGTGGGGAAAGTACATATAATGGAGTGTTAAGTGAAAAAAAGGACAAAGAACAGCAAGGATAGTGTGGCTGGAATTTCGTTTAACAACTTCATAGAAAAACGATTGGAAGTGTGGTGAGCTGCTGTTAGTAGTGGTTATCTGTGGCAGGATCAGAGACACCTCATTTCCTTCCTTGTACTCCTCTGAGATTCCCAAATTTCCCACACAGGCATGCATTGCTTTGCTATCCAGGTGGGAAAGAAGTGCACTACATTTGCTGTCAGTCAGCAGACCTCAGGACACACTCTGCTCAGAAGTGTCGCAGTCCTGCTACTCCTTACTAGACAGGCTCCCGATAAAGACAGAGCCGGGCTGAGGCTGTGAAGACCAAACAATGGCTTGAAAGTACAAAGATCTGCCAAGTGGTGACTGGGTGTCACTGAAACTCCTGCTGCTCCCTCTGCCACCATTCTCTGCCATTGCTGAGTGGTTGGCTTGTGCCAGACCCCAGTGAGTGCCTTGTTTGCGTTAGTTCAGGTAACAGTCACATTACACAGGTACAACATTTAATTCCCATTTTAACTGATGATCGAGGCTCAAGTAACTTGTCAAAGACCACACACACACACACATGCAGTGGTGGATGCAGGATTAAGACACACTTTGTGAGTTTTTTCCCAGCATTATTGAGGTATGATTGAAAAATAAAAATTATGTATATTTAGGGTATAGAACATGAATTTTTAAATATATATACATTATGAAATGACTACCACAACCAGGCTATTTAACATATGCATCACCTCACATAGTTACTTTTTTTGTGTGTGTGGTGAGAACACTTGAGATCTACTCTCAGCAAATTTCAAGTGTACAATACATTATTATTAATCATAATCACCATTCTATACTTTAGGTACCCAGTACTTATTCATTTTGTAACTGAAGGTCTGTACCCTTTGACCAATATCTCCCCTTTTCCCCAGCCCCCAGCCCCTGGCAACCACCATTCTACTCTCTATTACTGGGAGTTCTACCTTCTTTTAATGATGTCCCATATAAGTGAGAACATGTGGGATTTGTCTTTCTGTGTCTGGCTTATTTCATTTAACACAATGTCCTTAAGGTTCATCCAAATTGTTGCAAATGACAGGATTTCCTTCTTTAAGGCTGAATAATATTTATTTTGTGTGTGTGTGTGTGTGCATGTATCTCCCACATTTTCTTTATCCATTAATCTCTTGAAAGACGCTTAGGTTGTTTCCATATCTTGGCCATTGTAAATAATGCTGCAATGAATATAGGAGTGCAGATACCTCTTCAAGATAGTAATTTTACCTCCTGTGGATATGTACCCAGAAGTGGGATTGCTGGATCATATGTTAGTTCTGTTTTTAATTTTTTTTGACCTCCACACTGTTTTCCATAATGCCTGTACCAATTTACATCACCATTAACTGTGCAGAGATCCCTTTTCTCCACATCCTCACCAACACTTGTTATCTTTTGACTTTGATAACAGCCATCCTAATAGGTGTGAGGTAATATCTCATTGAGGTTTTGATTTTCATTTCACTGATGATTAGTGATATTGAGCATCTTTTTATATACCCGTTGGCCATTTGTACATCTTCTTGGAAAAAATGTCCATTCAAGTCTTTTGTCCATTTTAAAATCAGGTTTATTTGGCTTTTACTATTGAGTTGTATGATCTCCTTATATATTTTGGATAACTCCTTATTGCATATATGTTTTACAAATATTTTCTCCTATTCCATAGGTTGTCTTTTCATTTTGTTGATTTTTTTTCCTTTACTGTGCAGAAGCCTTTTAGTTTGATATAGTCCCACTTACTTATTTTTGCTTTTCTTGTCAAGTCCAAAAAATCATTACCAAGACCAATGTCAAGGAGGTTTCCCCTTATGCTTTCTTCTAGGAGTTTTATGGTTTCAGTTATTACATTTAAGTTTTTAATTCATTTCAAATTGATTTTTGTGTATGGTATAAGATAAGGCATCCAGTTTCATTTTTTTTCCTTGTGGATATTCAGTTTTTTTGTATTTTTCATGTTTTTGTTGAAAATTAGCTAACTGTATATGTGTGGATTTATTTCTGGGCTCTTTATTCTGTTCCATTGGTCCATGTGTCTTTTTAAAATGCTAGTACCATACTGTTTTGATTCCTATAGCTTTGCAATATAGTATGAAATCAAGAAATATAATGCCTACAGCTTTGTTCTTGCTTAAGATTGCTTTAGCTATTCACTGTATTTTGTGGTTTCATACAAATTTTAGTATTTTTTTCTGTTACTGTGGAAATTGCCATTGGAATTATGATAGGGATTACATTGAACCCATATATTGATTTGGGTAGTACTGATATTTTAATTCATTCAGTCCATGAATATGAGATATCTTTCCATTTATTTATGTCTTCTACAATTTCTTTCATCAATATTTTTATGATTTTCAGTGTACAGGTCTTTCACTTCCTTTATTAAATTTATTTCTAAGTATTTTATTCTTTTTGATTCTATTTTAAATGGAATTGTTTTCTTGATTTCTTTTTCAAATAGTTTGCTGTTAGTGTACAGAAACACAATTGATTTTTGTATGCTACTTTTGTATCCTGCAACTTTACTGAATTTGTTTATTAGTTTTAACATTTTTTTGGTGAGGTTTTTGGGGTTTTCTATACTTAAGATTTTATCATCTGAAAACATAAAATTTTACTTCTTCCTTTCTTATTTGGACACTGTTCATTTATTTTGCTTGCCTAATTATTCTGGCTAGGACTTTCAGTACCATGTTTAATAGAAGTGGCAAGAGTGGGCATCCTTTTCTTGTTCCTAATCTTAGAGAAAAAGCTTTCAACTTTTCATCATATTATGTATGTATCATCACATATGAATGTGTCATGTATGTATGGTGTTAGCTATGAGCTTGTGATATACAGCCTTTAATATTTTGAGACACATTCCTTCTGTACTTAATTTATTGAGTTTTTTTTTAATCATGAAAGGATTTTGAATTTGTGAAATGCTTTTTCTGCATCTATTAAGATGATCATATGGTTTTTGTCCTTCATTCTGTTAATGTGGTGTATGACATTTATTGATTTGTGTATGTGAAACCTTCCTTGTGTCCTAGGAATAAATCTCACTTGATCATGGTGCATGATCCTTTTAATGTGCTATTGAATTTAGTTTCCTAGCATTTTGTTGAGGATTACTTTTGCATCTGTATTCATCAGGGATATTGGCCTGTAATTTTCTTTTCTTGTATGTCCTTGTCTGGCTTTGATATCAGGGTAATGCTAGCTTCATAAAATGAGTATGGAAGTGTTCCTTCCTCTTCAATTTTTTGGAAGAGTTTGAAAGGGATTTGTTTAATTCTTCTTTAAATGTTTGGTAGAACTCAGCTATGAAGACATCAGGCCTTGGGCTTTAACAGAAGTTCTTTAAAAACTACCGAATCAACCTCCTTATTGATTACTGGTCTGTTCAGATTCTCTGTTTCTTCATAATTCAGTCTTGGTAAGTTGTATGTTTCTAGTAATGTGTCCATTTCTTCGAGGTTTTCCAATTTGTTGATGTATAATTGTTCTTAGCTGTGTCTCATGATTTTTTGTATTTCTATGGCATCAATTGTTACATCTCCTTTCATTTCTGATTTTATTTACTTGAGACTTTTCTTCTTTTTCTTAGGCTACCTAAAGGTTTGTCAATTTTGTTTATCTTTTGTTTATCTTTTCAAAAAACTTGGTGTCATTGATTTTTTTCTATTATTATTATTTTTTAGTCTTTATTTCATTTATTTCTGCTCTAATCTGTTTCTTTCTTATACTAACTTGGAGCTTGGTTTGTTCTAATTCCTTGAGGTGTAACAGTAGGTGGTTTATTTGAGCTCTTTCTTCCTTTTTAAAAAAAATATAGGTATTTATTGCTATAAAAGTCCTTGCTGTATCTGATAAGTTTTGATATGTTGTGTTTCCATTTTCATTTGTCTCAAGATATTTTTAAATTTTCCTTTAGATTTCTTCTTTGACCATTGGTTGAACAGGAGCATGTTGTTTAATTTTCACACGTTTTTAAATTTTTCAGTTTTCCTCCTATTATTAATTTCTAGTTGCATACTATTGTGTTTGAAAAAGATACTTAACAAGATTTCAATCTTTTTAAATTTAAGACTTCTTCTAGGACCTAACATGGTCTATCCTGGAGAATGTTCTGTGTGTGCTGTGAATTCTGCTGCTGTTTGAAGGAATGTTCTGAATATGTCTATTAGTCCATTTGATCTAAAGTATGGTTCAAATTCAATGTTGCCTTATTGATTTTCTGCCTGGATGATCAATAGAAAATGTTGTATTGTTGAAATACGTTGTTGAAAGTGGGGTATTGAAGTCCCCTGCTATTGCTGTACTGTTGTCTATTTTTCCCTTCAGATCTGTTAGTATTTGCTTCATATATATAGGTGTCCCAATGTTGAGTGCATGTATATTTGCAATTGTTATTGTGTCTTCATCAGTTATATCATGACCTTCTCTGTCTCTTTTTACAGTTTTTGACTTAAAGTCTATTTTGTCTGATATAAGTATAGCCACCCCTGCTCTCCTTTGGTTTTCATTTTCATGGGATATCTTTTTCCATCGCTTCACTTTCAGTATATGTGTTTCCTTAAAGGTGAAGTGAGTCTCTTATAGGCAGCATATAAGACTCCTTGTTGGGTCTTGTCTTTTTATTCATTTGCCCACTCTATGTCTTTTGATTGGTGAATTTAGTACATTCACATTTATAGAAATTATTGATAGGTCAGGATTTATGATTGCCATTTTGTTAATCATTTTCTTATTGTTTTGTGGATTTTTGTTTCTTTCTTCCTCTCTTGCTGTCTTCATTTATGATTTGATGATTTTCTGAAGTGGTATATGTTTAATCCTTTTTCTTTATCTTTGTTTATCTACTATGGGTTTGTGTTTTGTGGTTACCATGAGGCTTACATAAAACATCTTATACCAGTCTATTTTAAGATGATAACAACTTAACTTTAATCATACATAAAAGCTCTTCACTTTTACTAACCCTACCACTATACACTTTTGATGTCACAGTTTTCATGTTTTTGTATTGTGTATCCATTAACAAATTATTTTAGCTATAATCATTTCTAGTATATTTGTCTTTTGACCTAGAGTAATGTTATTTACATACTACCATTACAGTATTGGAATATTCTAAATTTGACTATATAATTACCATTACCAGTAAGTTTTATGCTTTCATATGGTTTTATATTACTAATTAGTATCCTTTTGTTTCAGCTTGAATAACTCTCTTTGGCATTTCTTGTAAGGCAAGCCTTGTGGTGACAAACTCCATGAGTTTTTGTTTATCTAGGAAAATCTTTATCTCTTCCTCATTTCTAAAGGACAGGCTTGCTAGGTAAAGTATTCTTTCTTGGTTGGTAGTTTTTGGTTTTGTATTTAGCACTTCTGACATATCATCCCATACTCTCCTGAACTGCAAGGTTCCTGCTAAGAAATGCCCTATTAGCTTTATTGTGGTTCCCTTGTATGTGACATGCATCTTTTTTCTTGCTGCTTTCCAAATTATCTGTTTTTGATTTTTTTGACAGTTTTATTATATAAGCATACCTCAGGTATATTGCAGGTTCAGTTCCAGATCACCACAATAAAGTGAGTATTGCAATAGAGTCATACAAATTTTTTGGTTATCCAGTGCATGTAAAAGTTATGTTTTCTCTATGATACAGTCTATTAAATGTGCAATAGCATTATATCTAAAAAAATGTATATTACATACCCTCATTAAAAATATTTTATTGCTAAAAAATGCTAATGATCATCTAAGCCTTCAGCAAATCATAATCTTTTTGATGTTGGAGAGTTTTGACTTGCTGTTGATGGTTGCTAACTGATCAGGGTGGTGGTTGCTGAAGACTGGGGTGGCTGTGGCAATTTTCAAAAATAAGACAACAAGAGAATTGGCACATTGATTTACTCTTTTTTGCAAAAAAGATTTCTTTGCAGTATGTGATGCTCTCTGATAGCATTTTACCCACAGTAGAATTTCTTTGAAAATTGGATTCAATCCTCTCAACCCCTGCTTCTTCTTTATCAGCTAAGTTTATGTAATATTCTAAATCCTTTGTTGTCATTTCAACAATGTTCATAGCATCTTCACCAGGAGTAGATTCCACCTCAAGAAACCTCTTTCTTTGCTCATCCATAAAAAGCCACTCCTCATTTGTTGAAGGTTTATTGTAAGATTGGAGCAATTCAGTCACATCTTCAGGATGCACTTCTAAATTATAGTTCTTTTGCTGTTTCTACCACATCTGTGATTACTTTTTCTGCTGAAATCTGGAATCTCTCAACGTCATCCATGAGGTTTGGCATCAACTTCTTCCAAACTTCTGTTAATGTTGACCTCCTCCTATGAATCATGAATGTTCTTATGGCATCCAAAATAGTAAATCCTTTCTAGAAGGTTTTCAATTTATTTTGCCCAGATTCATCAGAGGAATCACTATGATCTATGGTGGCTATCGCCTTATGAAATATATTTCTTAAATAATAAGACTTGAAAGTTGAAATTACTCCTTGATCCATGGGCTGCAGAATAGATGTTTCAGGTATGAATACAACATTAATCTCCTGTATGTTTCCATCAGAGCTCTTGGGTGACTAGATGCATTGCCAATGAGCAGTAATATTTTTAAAGGAACCTTATTTCTGAGCAGTAGGTCTCAACAGTGGGCTTAAAATGTTCAGTAAACAATGCTGCAAACAGATGAACTGTCATCCAGGCTTTGTTGTCTCATTTATAAAGCTCAGGCAAAGTAGATTTAGCATAATTTTTACAGGCCTTAGGATTTTCAGAATGGTAAATGATTACTGGCTTTTTAAAGTCAGAAGCTGCATTAACCCCTAACAAGATAATCAGCTTGCCCTTTGAAGCTTTGAAGCCAGGCAATGACTTCTCCTCTCTAGCTATGAAAGTCCTAAATGGCATCTTCTTCCAATACAAGGCTGTTTTGTCTACAGTGAAAATAATCCAACTAGCTCTTCTGGATAATGTGCTGCAGCTTCTATATCAGTACTTGCTGCTTCGCCTTATACTTTGATGTTATGGAGACGGCGTCTTTCCTCAAACCTCATGAACCAACATCTGCTAGCTTCCAACTTTTCTTTTGTGGCTTCCTCACCTCTCTTAGCCATCATAGAAATAAAGAGAATTAAGACCATGCTGTGAATTAGGTTTTGGGTTAAAGGAATTGTGACTGGTTTGATCTTCTATTTAGAACACTAAAACTTTCTCCATATAAGTAATAAGGCTGTTTTGCTTTCTTATCATTTGTGTGTTCACTGGAGTGGCACTTTTCATATCTATCCTTCAAGAGCTCTTCCTTTTCTTCACAACTTTGTTAACTGTTTGGTGCAAGAGGCCCAGCTTCCAACCTGTATTGGCTTTCAACATGCATTCCTCACTAAACTTAATCATGTCTAGCTTTTGATTTAAAGTGAGAGAAGTGAGCATAATTCTTCCTTTCACTTGAACACTTAGAGACCATTGTAGGATTATTAATTAGCCCAATTTCAATATTATTGTGCCTCAAGGAATAGAGAGGCCTGGGGAGAGGGAGAACACTGGGGAAATGGCCAGTTGTTGGAGCAGTCAGAACACACTCAACATTTATCAATCGTTTGTCATCTTATATGAGTGTGGTTTGTGGCACCCAAAAAACAATTGTAATAGTAACATCAAAGATCACTGATCACAGATCACCATAACAGATATAATAATAATGAAAATGCTTGAAATGTTGTGAGAATTATCAAAACATGGCACAGACATGAAGTGAGCACAGGCTTTGGTGCCAGTAGCCTTGCTTGATGCCCAGTTTCACAAATCATCAGTGTCTGAAGAGCAGTAAGGCGAAGTGCAGTGAAATGAGGTATGCCTCTAACATGCCTTGGTGTAATCTTGTTTAGATTGATCTGATTGGAGACCTTTGACCTTCCTGTTCCCAGATATTTATATCTCTCCTCAGATTTGGAAATTTTTCTGTTGTTATTTTTTTAAGTAAGATTTCTACCCCTTTATTTTCTTTCCTCTTGCACTAACTCCTATGAATTGAACATTTGCACTTTTAATACTGTTCCATAAGTCCCATAAGTTTTCCATGTTTCTTTTAATTCTTTTTTCTCCTCTGACTGAACAGTTTCAAATAATCTGCCTTGAAGTTTGCTTATTCTTTCTTTTGCTTGATTGCATCTGGCTGTTGAAGCTCTTTATTGCTTTTTTTTTTTTTTTTTTTTAGTTCAGTCCTCGTTATTTTTTAGTTCCAAAATTTCTGTTTGGTTCTTTTTTACCTTCTCTATTTCTTTGTTGAACTTCTTGTTTTGTTCTCCTGATTTAAATTGTTTATTTGTGTCCTCTTGTAGCTTGCTGAACTTCTTTAGAACAATTTGTTTGTACTACTTGTCAGGCAATTTGTGGATCTCCAATTCTTTGGGGTTGGTTACTGGAGGCTTATTGTGTTCCTTTGGTGGTATCACATTATCTGAGTCCTTCATGATCTTTGTAGTCTTGTGTAGGTGTTTGAGCATTTGAAGGAGCAGTCATCTCCTCTAGACTTTAATTTGGCTTCAGTAAGAAAAGACCTTTACCTGTGGAAGTATGGGGGAAATGCTGGAGAGCACTGTGGCACCATGCCTAGTGCTTAGCATATGGTGTCTGAAAAATTAGCAGCCATGTTGTCCTTGGTTTGACAAGGGCTGTTGGAGGTCCATGGTGGCTAAGAGGGCTGTTGGTGTTCTCAGTGGTGCCCCTTTGTTCAGTGGTGAGGGACTGGTATAGGTGGCAGTGGGGACTGGGACCAGTGGTGTGCACATGCTCAGTCATTGGGACGCATATGGTGGCAAAGGACAGGGCAGTACCAATTGTGGGCACATGGGGGCTGGTGATGTGCACATGCATGGCTATAGGAGTCAAGTATGGTGGCACGCATGTGTGTGGTTGTAGGAGCTAGCTGCAGGAATCTATGTGGTGGTGAGGGCCAACAACAGGGGTCAGGCCAGTTGCATGTGCATGTGCACCTGTGGGGCTCAAGCTGGTGGTATGCATGCATGAGGCTACAGTGGCCAGCTGCAGGTGCAAGCACAGTGATGGGGGAAGGTGATGTGTTGGTCGGGCTGGTTTCATGCATGTGTGCAACTGTGGGGACCAGGGTGGTGGTAAGCATGTGTGAAGCTGCAGTAACCAGCTGCAAGCATGAGAGCTGGTTAATGTTCATGATGGGGATTGGCAACTCCATGCCCATGCACAACTGTAGGGACCAGAACTGGTATATGCTTGTGCATAGCTGCAGGGGCCAGTGGTGAGGAATGGTGACAGGAGTCAGGTTTGGCTACTTGCATGTGTGCAATTGCAGGGGACAGGACTGGTGGCAAGCATGCCCAAGGCTGCAGGAGCCAGCTGTGGGCATGAATTGGCTGTGAGACCTGGCAAGGGGGGTTAGGCCCAGTTGCTCACATGCTCATAGCTAAGTGGTTAGCCACAGATGTACACGTGGTGGTGAGGCCCAGGTTTGCAGCAGGGGCCCACGTCACTTATGAGCATATGCACAGTGGCTACACTGGGGCCCTGGGTTTGGGTGCCCACAGCAGCAGCAGTTGGGGCAGCTCTGGGGAAGGGGTAGTTACTCAAGCACCTGGAAATTGTGGAAGTGAAAAACTGTGGGCTCCTCAATGGAGAAATCTGTGGACATTCTCCAAAGCTGTGCTGGTTGTTGGTTTCCTTAGTGGCAAAAGTGGTTGGGGTCCTGTGCAGAGCAGGCCAGTGGATTGTGGTGGCTCCTACCACGTGGCTGATACTGATGACCCCTACCCTTCTTCTTTGTTTCCAGCCATCTCCAGACATCCCCACTATGCCAATCCTCCCAGCAATCTGGGTTGGTTGACACTGAAATAGGTACTTTGGGTAGTACCCTGAAAGGCAGAGAAAGCTGCTTGTTTACCCTGCTCTTTTTCTCTGTGAGGGAAACTCATGAGCCAGAGGGTTCCTTCCCATGCTGGGCAGTGCAAGCCTGGGCAACATGAAACTGTTCTTCCTATCCTCTTTGTGCTGTCACTATCACTTTTTTCTTCCACTGTTTCTGTAGCATCTTAACTGACCTGAGCTCTCCTAGAGCTATTTTTGTTCATGGATAGGTGTCCAATTGTCATTCCTTGTGGGGCAAATGAAGCTGGGACCTCCTGCTTTGCCATCTTGCTGAGATCACCCTATACTTTGTGTTTGTGAACTTAAATACCATCACCATGCATCCCTGTCAATTATCATTGAGGAAGAGCCATCTGATAGAAAGGCCTTGAGGCCAACACTCAGAGGACGTGGGTTTCAGTCCCCACTTGGCCACCAGTGTGACATTGTTGTTAGGCAGATAGTTATGCTTTAGGATTCAGTTTGTCCATTTGTTTAATGGAAATGAGGATTCAGATTTTGACTATCTCAGAGAACTGGCCAAGTGACTGCAGATGTGGGCCTGTAATCCACCCAGAATGGATCCAGAACTTCCAAGAAGCAGGTGATGTCACCAGCTCAAAGTCACCTGCTCATAATTTCAGCCTGGAAGTGCATGGGGAGAGAGCAGACCTCATGTCCTAATCACATAGGTAATTGTCTAACAATCACGGCACCATTAATCAAGTACTCCCTGTATGCCAGGAACCCACAAATACTATCCCCATGCACTGCCTCTCCTTGAGGCCTCACACCCCACAACAAGGTAGGGACTGTTAGCAACGTGATTTCACGGGAGAGAAATTCAGGAGGAAGATGAGGGCCTCCACCTGGAAGAGGTTGAGTGTGTAGTTAAGAAGGTCCGGCTGCCCACATAGTGTCTCCTCTGCTCCCTGCTGCCCTGCCTCCCTTCCCTCCCCTAGAAGCAAAGAGCCTGGCAGGTTGGAGGGGTCAGGAGCTGTCTACCTGAAGACATGGGGTGAGGGATGGGGGTCTGGGGGAAACCTATGCCTCAATGAGTGCCCTCAACTCAGCAGTACTTTCCCTGATGTGCATGCAAAGAACTTCCTCAAGGAGCCACGGAAGTCACCTGGAGAAGTGATGGATAAGGGCCATTGGGAAGCTCATTTGAACGGAAGCTGCATCTGTATCTGCCCCTAGGTCCTGCCTTCATTACTTGGAGAATCGCTTTTGTAAACCTCTCCGTCGAGTGCCCACACTCCCCAGGAGCTCACGCTCTCCTCTCCCTCTGTGTTGTAAACCAAAGCCAGAGGCACAGGCCTGGCAAAAGCCCATAACTCACTTTTAATGAGACAGCCAGGGAAATAAATTGGCATATGTTAGTGAAATGGCTCATCAAGGTAAGTAATTATCTTCATGACTGGGGCAGTTTACCCTCCGATGAAGGAATTTGCATCTCATCTCTCACTGGGCTGTGGCTCTCCAGAACTAGGGCAGGAGGTCAAGTGGAGCTTGACCACTGATCACAGATCCCTCTACTCGTCTAGTCTTGCTATTCACCACGCACTTGTTGCTCCTCAAATTCCAAAGCTTTCCTAGGGATAGACTACACAACTGATGATAGGGGAACTGAAACCCAGAGGAGAAAAATGCAAAGCAGCTGTTTTATATTTTATGAAGTGGTATGTGTGTGTGTGTGTGTTTGTGTGTGTGTGTGTGTTTGTGTGTGTGTGTGTGTGTGTGTGTGTGTGTGTGTGTGTGTGTGTGTGTGTGTGTGGTGGGGACAGGCTAGCCATTTTACAGGGCACGTGGACGATGCTGTCAGGGAGTGGTTCTGACAGGCTCTGCTAATTGAAATTACCTTCTTCTTAGTCCTGAACCAAACTTAATTAAAGTCCAGTATTTCCTCCTTAACTTTCTTTGCACTGGTCTTGTGTCCTGAACAACTAGCATCTGGTGATGTAATTGTCCAGATGTGTAATTGTCATTCCCACGTGTTTTGGCATTTTATAGAGAAATTACCTCATTACTATTTTTCTGTTTTATGAAGGTTAGTTCTGTCTTCCGAGGCAGACCATAAGCTACTTGAGGTCAGGGATGAGGGTGTCTCCTTGGCTTCTGTCCCCTGTGGAATCTGTTGCAGGTCTCAGGATGCAGAAGACTGTATCACAGAGTAAGTTTCTCCCTGGTCTCAACATCAAGAAGCACTGGGCTTCTCCTGAGGGCTTGCAGGCAGGTGACTGGTGTTATTTCCCTCTAGACACTGGACACCAGGAAGGTCAGAGATGATTTGCTGTCTAACCCTGTTTCATGGCATGCTTTGTGCACCAACTTCACCCTTGATGCCACCTGATTTTTATTTATTTTTTCACTAAAAGGTAAACAGGCCCATGCCTGTTTTGAGTTCTACTCTATCTCCATGCCAAGTGTCCAGCATCATGCCTGGCACTCAATAAATAATTACACAGTAGATAAACTTC
Organism: Cynocephalus volans; assembly: GCF_027409185.1. NCBI lineage: Eukaryota > Metazoa > Chordata > Mammalia > Dermoptera > Cynocephalidae > Cynocephalus > Cynocephalus volans. Next base: position 18,999,572 of record NC_084470.1, read on the forward strand.
TGGTTTTGCAACTTTTGCAGCTTTGTCTGGTACTTAAATCTTATTAGAAACAAAGTGTGGAGAGTATACAGACACCCACATACTCATACTAATAATTAAAATATATACTTGGCAAGTAACTGTCATTTGATTATCATCGAGTATTGAAAATTACAGCCGAAGTGGGCTGAGTTGATTGGGTTTTGGGCTATGGTGTTTACTCCACGGTGGGTTTTTTATTCACGGTGATCAGGAAATACCCAGTGGCTTTATTGCACAGTGTTCAGTCCAGTTCAGTCTGGGATTGAGGTATGGTGGGAGGGTTCTTTGATTCTTTATTCTCACAAGGATTGAAATTCTCAAAAGTGATATTGGCAAGAACATTACAGATTCCTGAATGCTTCTATGGTTTGGAAAGTGTTTCATAATCCCTATCTTCTCTGTTAGTGTTTCTTAGTCTGGGAGAAGGAAGCAGGTTTCTGTGGTGGGGGGTAATGTTACAACTCATACACAGGAAAGGGACCCAGCTATGACCAAGCTGATGGCATGGCTCACATCTGGATGACAACTGGAAAATGCTACTGGAAAACCAACCCTCGTCCATATCCAGATGTACATACGGCATTGTGAGTTGTGCAGACTGTATTCGGTGAGTAGGTTTCTGAGGTTGCCTGGGGCAGTGCCAGACCTGGCAGTCTGCTGACCATGGAAGGCCATTCCCTCGAGTGCAGGCCTGAGTTATGGGTTATGGAGTGTAGACCAAGGGTGGCAAGGGAGGCGTCACCCGCCAGCTACACTCAGAACCTCATGTGCCCTTCAGAGTGGGGATGGCAGATTTGTTTCCCTGACTCCATTGGGGTCCTCTCAGGGCACTTACCATTTCTGTCGATGGCAAAAGGCACATCTGTTGTGACAATTTCATAGTTGCAGATCTGGCTATACTGGGGGGAGCAGTCCTCGTCGACGGCCTCCACCTGCAGGATGCTGTCGTAGATCTGGCCCTCCGTCACCACAGCCTTATAGGCTGGCTCTTTGAAGGCAGGAGCAAACTCATTGACGTCCTTCACCTGGATGTGGACCACGGCCCTGGGATCACACATGGGAAGGAAGGGTTAGAGGTAGAGAAAGAATCACACCATCCTCCCACACCTCCCAGGGCACTGACTGTGGTCCAAAGGTCCCAAGGCAAGGAGAACCCAGAGGTCCTGACCAGGTCTATGGGTATGGGCCAGCTTAGGAAAGGCTGCCCAGAAGAGGTGACACCTGAGCTCAGTCCCGAAGGTTAAACAGGAGTATCTTCAAGTGAAGAAGAGAGGGGAGAGCATTCTGGGTCTAGAAAGCAGCCTGTGCAAATGCCTGCAGGGACTGGGAGACCAGGCAAGCAGTTGAGCAGGGCTGCAGCACTGTGGTGTGACAAGTGGGTAAATATATCTGAAGAGCAGTGTGTGAACAGAGATAGGAGGACAAGGGCTAGAGGGGACAGCCAGCAAGCTCTGTCAGGCCACTCACTTGTGTGACTTCTTCCAGGCTGTCTCCCGGGGCCCAGCGCCGCAGTCATAGGCCTGGATGATGAATGTGTACTCCTTCTGCAGCTCACAGTCGATGGGGCTCTTGGCCCGGAGCCGGCCCTCCCCGGATGTTTTGTTGAGCACCACGGCCTCAAAGGGTAGCTCCTGGCCATGGATCTTGAATGCACAGATTTCCCCTGTAGATGGATGGAAGACAGTGAGTGGGAGCCCTGAGAATTGTCAGACTGCAGACAGTGCTTCTGCCGGGCCAGATTTGCAAACCCAAACCCTCCATGCAATTTCCTCCATGCACATAGACTTGTCAGACTAGAGGAGGCCTCCAGAGATCCAGCCCAACATGTTCCTTTCCTCTGGGTGGTAAAATTGAAATGTTTTATGCATGAAAATGTCACCCATCAAGTGTATCCTGGTGAAAAAAAGGTGGGAGTCTTGTGCTAGGGAACTGCCTGATTTTCCCAGATTCCGTTTTCCCAGCAGGTTCACTTGCTCTCTGCTTAGTCTGGGACTAAGGACCTTTCCCACAGTAAAAAGACAAATGACTGCAGAAGAAAGGAGTGAAAGGCCAAAGCTTTTCACAATCTTTTGTCCCGTGACAACATCCTCACTACTTGAAGGTGTGGTTCACGAACCAGCAGCATCAGCATCACCTGGGATCTTGTTAGAAATGCAGACTCCCAGGCTCCAGCCAGACCTCCTGACCAGAATATGCATTTTAACAGGATCCGCAGGTGATTCGTTTGCTCACTACATTATGAGTAGCACTGCTCTTCTTCTTTTGCTCTTGGTTTAAACACCCCACATTGCTGCAGCCAAATTCCCTCCACCTCCCCCACCCCATTATGTCTCTCCACCCCCCACTTCCCAGTGGGGACAGAAGCACTACTCAGAGTTGCAATTTTCTCTTTTGAAACAGTGGGGGTGAGTCTGTGTGAGCTCCAGAGTCCCTGTGGAGCCTGAAAAGCTAACTTCTTAAGGAGCTGAAAATAATGTGAAATTAATGCATTTCTCCCCTTCAGCTGGGTTAAATTTATTATCACTATTTCTCTGCATTAAAATTATAAGCCCATGAAAATATCTTTTTTTCTCAGTCAATGGATATTTATTTCTTGAACCCTGACTGCAAGCAAGACCCGTAATCTTGAGAAGTGCTGAAAATTTGAGGTGTACCCTCTTCCTGTGTTCAGAGAGTTTACAGACTTGTTGGGGAGATGATATGTAGATATCCAGAGAGACTACTCATAGTGCAAAGGAATATGTGTATGCCATGTGACATGGGCAGGAAAGAGTTCTGCTATAACCTGCTGGGGAGTAAAACAGAGGCTTAGAGGCCAGAGGCCTGAATTCACATTCCAGGTTTGCCACTTACTAAGTGATTAGCTTAAATCAAATCATGTTGCCTGTCTGGGTCTTAGCTGTGTCATCTGCAAGGTGGTCTAGGAGATGGTGGTGGTGGGTAGGGCATCTTCCCTGAGATGCTCCAGTCCTGGTCTGACATCACTCCAGCTGCACTGTCCTGACCAGGGAAAGGCAAGCAAGGCACCCAGGATGCACAATTTAAGGAGGCTTCACTTGTGGGGTGACCCAGTAACCTGCTTGCCTCACCCTAGTCCAGGCCCTGCCCTGTTCATAAGAGTGGACACTGTGAGGACAAGGGATAACATGTGGGCCTGTCTGCTCTGGGCCAGACACCGAGCTATGTACCTTCACCCAGGTAATCTCATTTGACCTTCATAACAAAACTGCAAGGCAGATGTTTTATACCAATTATACAAATTTAAATAAAGAAGAAGGGTCAGAAAGCTAATTACTTGCTCAACGTCACAGAGCCAAAGTTGGGTATTAAATGCAGGTACGGCTGACTCCTGGATATCAGTGCTTTCCACTCCACCACAGCATCTCCAAACAGCCTCGTTACTTCTAAGGGGTTCCCTTGGGGGTTGCTCCCAGGAACATTCTGTATTCCAATTCAAGTCTCACTCAGGAGAGAAACCCCCATTTTAATACAGGAAACATGCCCTGATCTCTTACTAACAATGTTTTCTAAGATGTTCAATCAATACCAATATTACCTTTAGGCTTTTCTTTTATTATTATTACATCGATCTTTGATTTCATTATGCGCATTCCCCGTTCCTTACCTCCCCTCCTGGCCATTTCTCAAATGCAGTCGTGGAATAATGGGCAGGACCACAGACTGTGGACCAGGTTCTAGCAAGAAGCTGGTTCCCACTATTTGCTGTCGCTCAGGATCACTCTACACTGCCCGTTCTGATGAGGCTAGTTAGGCAGCCTCAGGGCAAGAGAACAGATTTTATCCTATCCTCAAGTTTAATTTCGGCTCTGAATTAGCTGGGGTTGAATGGATGAACTTCTGAAGTACCTGCCTTGTGATCCTACCCCAACATCAATGCCAATGCAAGAATATTACCAACGAATGTGCCCAGATTGTTTCTGGGGCATCCTCTGGAGTGCCAACCACTGCCGTGATTATAAGGCTAATCTGACCATTTCGCTTTGAAGAGTTGAGCTAAACCTAAAATAGATGAGGGTCATTTTCTGTTGGAAACATCTGATCACAACTAAAGCAGTTCTCAAGACTCAGAAATCCTTAACAAGAGAAAAGGAGAGGAAGGCAGGAAAGGGGAAAGAGGACAGGGAAGAGGAGACACAAGGTGAGGACAAGATAAAAAACTTCAGGGTGACATATTTCCATCCATCCGAATTTAACTCAGTTTAATCAAATAGGACAATTTCTTTTTGAGAGCTAAGTCCCAGGTACTGTGCTGGGCCCAGAGACACAAAGACAGATGACTTGGGTACCTTAAAATCAAAGTATGCCTTACCCTCAAGTCCTCCTTACCTAGCAGGAAAGACAGACGAGCAGACAGGGCAATGCCAGGCTCACTTAATTTCACCAACTCAAACTGAGACAGGAGTTAGCCTCGATTGAACAAAACCTAGAATTCATGTCACCTGCGTTTATCTCACCTCTTCACCTGACACTTGTGTTCAGGTTGCAAAACATTCATTTGTAGTCATCTCATATGTATTTATCATGTGCCAGGCACTGGTACAGCAGGGATGAACTAGAGCAGGCCGGCCCTGGCCGCAGCTGCCGCCGTTCAGTGGGGGAGGGAAGCAGCAGTCAGATGAAGTGAAGGATGGCGATTGTGACATGTGCAGTGAAGCTACCTGGTGGTGGGAGCATTCTGGCTGGGTCAGGCAGGGCTGGGAGGGCTTCCCTGGGGGTGTGACGGCTGGGCTGAGATCACGGGAAGAGGCAGAGTGACACCCAGGCCAAGAGGAGGGGATCCTGTTTCAGGCAGACGAGCAGTGCGCGTTAGGACCCTTTAGCAGGAAGGAACATGGTGGGTCCAGGGACTGTAGGGTCCAGGGTGGCAGAAGCAGAGGCCATGGGATGGGGCTGGCTTCATGGGCATGTGACCTGAGAGCCACCCAGGGCCCCATGCTCTAAAGGTCCCTGAGCTTGTTTTAAATCTCTGTTGTCTCTGTCTTGAAATTCTTAATAATGTTATCTTTGAACTTGTGTTTTGTAAGTGAAGTCTGAATGGACCATGTTATGAGCAGAGATGGGCTCAATGTGAGTGTCCACCGCGTCATGCTCCCTGTTCACATGTAGCATTCACATGATGCCCACGAGCAGAATTTGGTGGACACATGGGAGATGAGTGGGACTCACGGCACGAACAAGTGAGCACAAGTTATGTCGTTGAGTTAAGTTGGGAGGTGACCCTCCCAAGAGACCACACTTTCATTTAAATCAGAATCTGCTTCGAATGCAGAAAAAAGGCATTGGAAACTAAGAAACACGAACACCCACAGCACCTGTCGTATCCTTTCTTACTCGTGTCACCTCTCTGTGTTAGCCACCACTGAAAACGATGGCGCAGAAAGGGAGGGGAAGACAGGGCAATCTGTCACTCCTTTCCCTTCGAGTCCTTCCTCCCCAGCAGTAAGCCCAAGGCAGAGCGTGGTGACCACGCGTGGATCAAGGAGTGAGATAGAAACAGGTGAGCTAGTCTTGTGCAGAGTCTCCTCTGTTCTGGTAGGAATGAAGTGCATACGCGTGCAGGGGCTACAAGATGCAAGTGTACGATGCAATTTCAGTGATTCTGTGTATGACTTAAACATGCTTATATTTGCATTGAAAACAGATATTACAAAATATGAAGATGAAAGGTAAAAGTAAAATTCAGGCTAGTAATTTAAAATTTTAAGTTTTTTTTTTTTTTTTACTTAGAACTACATCAAATAGTAAATTAAAAACACCACCACAAATTGAGAGAGAGACTGTGGACGAAAGGTCCTAGAATGGAGTCCTAGGAAAAAAGGATACTTAAACTGCAGTTCTCAGTGTCGTGTATGACACACTGGGCTGACTTGATCTTTCGTCAGGGCCGTCACTAGAATGTTATTACTGATAAAGCACTGCAGTGGGAGAAGGATATACTTCAAAGTAGAAGATCGACCTAATGTTTTCCATAGAAAAATATCACTTTCAAAATCTTGCTGTCCAACATGCCTCCTCGGTTGGGGGAGCTGGTGCTCCAGGAACTGCGCGTGGGACACACCGGCATGAGTGCACGTCTGGGAATTATGCGTAGGACATGCAGTGAGCGTGCAGGCGAGGCCGGCCATGGGCTGAGTAGGGAAGTGAGACCAGCGACGTTGGGCCTCTGGGGCCATCTCACACTGGCTATGGCCTGAGGCGGATGAACCGGCTTCACCAAGAGCCCCTGTGAGGGCCAGACCAGACGAGGAGCCCTGGCATCATCCGCGTGGGGCTCAGTGGCTCCAGCCCTCAGTCACCTGGCCGTATCTCACAGTTCCCTCCTCCTCAGCAGAAACGCACCCGCAAGACACCAGCAGAAACTGGTGCTGGGTTTTCTTCATGCCTCGTGTAGGATGCTGGGGGGAAGGACTTTCAATTGATGTTTAGAGCATACTTTGCTCCTTCTCTGGAGTACCCTTGAACAACAGGTTGTATTGATTCCACTTTTCAGATGAGGAAACTGAGTCTCCGAGAGCTGAAGTGGTTCACCCACTGTCACTTTGATAGTGAGGAGCACCCTCTGTGACTGTCAAGCTGCTTAGCACTGCATGAGGGTGACACTCCAGTGGTTCTCAAAGTGGGGTCTGTGGACCCCTTTCACCCCCAAATCCCTGTCTAGGGGATCAACAAAGTCAAAATGATCACAATGTCAACACTAAGATATCATTTGATTTTTTCACTGTGTTGCTATTTGCACGGATGACATAAAATAATGGTGAACAAAAGTGTGGGTGCCTCGGTGGCCCCTAAGTGCATTCTTCACCACAACATACAGGTTTTTTTAAAAAGCCAGTTTCACTTAAGAAGGGCTTTCATGGTGCAGTAAGTAGTATCACTTTTGTTAAATCTCAGCCTTGAGCTCTGGGGAAGTGAGAAGCTCACTTGAGGCCCTCAGCACTGCAAAGCACGGCGCCAGGTGTCCCCAGGAAAAGCATCGTGTGATTTCAGTTAGTCGTGAACTGAGCTGGGAACTTTTTCATGAAATGTCACTTTTTACTTGAAAGACTGATTGACAGACAAATGATGTTGATTCAAACTTGAGTGTGGGGCAGACATTTTTTGAAGTCAGCCTGTCACTTCACGGAAAAGAATGGGTAGCATTTGTTGCCAGTGACAAAATTCAGGCTTTCAATTTTGGAAAACTTGTGTCTCCCACAGTGAGTTTAACAATTTACCAATACTTTAATACTTTTCTGATGAGACGGCCAGAGATATTAATGAGTGTGACTTTTTGATATTGCATAATGAAGTATGTCAACTTTTGAAAGATCTACTTAACAATGAAACAGTACCTTCCAGACGAACAATTCATAATGTCACACAGTCATACGTGGGTAAAAATTCAAAGTGCAGGATAAACCAGTGGAGTTTTATGTAACAGTGTGTAATGGACTGAATGTTTATGTGCCCCCAAATTCACATGTGTAAACCAAACACCCAATGTGACAGTATTAGAAGGTAGGTAGGGACTTTGGGAGTTGATTAGGTCAGGAGGGTGGAGGCCTCTTGAATGGGATTAGTGCCCTTACAAAGGAGGCCCCAGGGAGCTCCCCTGCCTTTCCCACCACGTGAGCCAAACCAGCTGCACACTCTGTCCTCCCTAGTGCGCACTTGGCAGGCTGTCTACACCACCAGAGGGCTGGGTGGAGGGAGCTTTTAAAGTGTACTCTACACCTCTACATAAAATCATCTGTAGTCACTTTAAATATAATAAAATGGGAATGAACAAATGATAATCACATCAAGAGGTAATCATGCCCAGAATATCAAATTAGGGCTAAACTTAGAAATAAATCTATACTTAAAAAAAAAAAAAAAAGTTGACTTTAAGCCTTCCCACTTAAGATTAAAAACTTAAGCTCTTCAAAAGTAGAAAGCTAAAGGAAAACATTCCCTGGATGCCAATTTGGATGCCCCCTCCTGTGTCTGGGTGTTGGGGAGATGCCCAGACAGGATTTGGGATTTGCACGAGTCCCATCCCTGCTCTTCTCAGTCGTGTGACTGGGTGTCTCCCAAGTTCCTCTTCATTACAGCCTAGGATGCCAGCCATGCCTAATCCTGAAGGTACCATGGGGCTACAATGGCACAGTAAATGTGAAAGAGCTTTGGGAAGTATAAAGGTTTATCTTCTTCTTATTACAATTATAATAAATGCTGCCTTCTGGCCTGCAGCAAGCAGCTAGACGCATACTGGCAACTTACCTTAATTCCTGCTAGAAATCAAGCTAGAAACCAAACGGGGGTGGGGAGCGGGAGTGACCCACTCATAGCTTTCTGTCTACTTGGAATTGAGCAAAATAGAACATACTCTTTTACTTATAATTTTTCAAAAGCTTTATGCGGAGACAAGAATCCCCCTCTTGAAAAATAAATGAAGACAAGGCACTTTTCCTTCCTTGGCAGTATTTGCTGAATGAATAAATAACGTAACCAGTTACACACATGCTGAGAGGTGTGGAGAGGCCCACAACTCAGCAAGTGATGATTAGGTCCAGCAGAGCTTGAAGAGATGGCGGGCAGTCATTCGGTCTACCTGGTGCCCAGTGGTTCTGGAGTTGAAGGACTCCAGGTACAAAAACATATTGTGCTCATTCACTCAGCAAATCTTCCCTGGGAATAAATAATACAGTAAGAAGAACATAAATAATAATAATAATTTCCCAAATCCCTGCAGCTTGCATCTATTGAGTGGTCACTATGGGACAGGATCTTGTTTAAGGCTGCAGTGGAAACAGCCTGCATCTCTGTATGTGCTGATCTCCCCGAACAGGGAATGGAGCCTTGGGTGTGTCAGAAAACAGCTCTGTCTTTGCCGACGGGAGAAGGAGGTAGAGGAACAAAAAGTCAACTGCGATGGAGCACTGCAAAGGCTGTGACAGTGTCTTTTCTGGTTGGTGTGAGAACACAGTGCTCTTGGCTCAGTCTTGCCTCCTAAATGCTTCCAGAAGCAGCTGCTTCCTGTCATGCAGCCACCACAGCAGAATGTGGTAGCTGCAAGGAGGAAGGAGTTTCAGCGTAAACAACTCTGCTGAGACAAGACACTGTCCCATGGACACTGTCAGGTCTCTCTCACTCCAATGGCATTTAAATGCTTTTATTCAAGTCATTGTAGGAAGAAAAGGTTGGCACCTAAAAGTCAGGAAACCTAGACACAGACCCTGACTCTTCACTTGTCATCTTTGTAACCTCGAAAAGAACCTCTCCATACCTCTACTTCCTCATCTGTAAAATGGGAATAAACCCGTCTTCCTCCTATGGTAACCACACTGTAAACAGAATAGAATTTTTTTTTTTAACTGAGAATTTACTATGGCGGGAACTGGACTGAGTGGGTTGTGTAAAGCTATCTAGGTGAATTCTCGGAAGTTTTATGAGGAAGCCAGCAGGAAGGAATGGCAGACTAGACCAGGCCAGACAGGTGCCCCCCTAGTTCTGCCGTGTGCCCTTACCCATGTTGTGGACTCCCAGCCCTCCTGCAGACGCACCGGTTGGTCCTGGGGTGTCCGATTCCAGCCAGGTGTTGTCAGATGGGGGGTGGACAGGGAGCAATGAAACCACGTTGAATAGGACAGTGACTGAGTTTGTAATGGATACATTTTTAATATCTGCCAAGAGAATGTCTCAAAAATTACTCTCCTGGACCCAATGACAAGATGGGAATAAATACCTTTCCCACGGTCAAGCAGGAATGGAGGTCTGTCAAGGAAGCGTAGAGAATCCTATTAAAAAATGAAGGGATCTTGCTTGCCCACAGCACTTGGGTGACAGTTCGGTCAGACCCACTCTGTGATCATTACCCAGGACCTATCTCAGTTAACTCCTATTTGTCCTTTAGGAAAACAACGGCTGTTGAAACAACTTGAAGAGTGACAGAGTCCCACGCAAATACAATGGTTTTTACTATTATCCAGTGATATCTGTTAACATTTTTGTAAGCCTCCTCCTCCTGCAGGGAGGGACTTTTAGCAGATGCTGAGGTTCCCGGAAGCCTGAGACTCCGTCCTTGTCCTCCAGGGGCTTACAATTGGGTTTCAAAACAGAAGTTATCCATGTGACCAAATAATTACAAGTGTTTGAGAATATTAGTACCAATGGGTTCTCAAGATATAGGGGCGGACTATTACAGCCTCCTCTATTAACCAGAGGAAGACTTAATATTAAAATAGAATTGGTGTGAATCGTGCTTTCGGGTGGAACCTTTGGAATCTCTTCCCTGTCCCCCCTCTCAGTGTCCAAACAGAGGTCTGACATAGGGCCTGAAGGTTAAACCAATCAGAAGTTACCCAAATACTTTGTTTCTCTTCATCTAATTGTTTTTAATTTATTTTGTCCTCTACTTCAGAAACTCAGACACAGGACGAATGTTTCTTCCAAAGGATGCCTTGCTGAATATATCTGTACTCTTTAGTGTGGAGGCCACTAGCCATAATATGGCTCCAGACACTTGAAATGTGGCTAATGTGACTGAAGAACTGTATTTTAAATTTTAATTATTATTTCAAATTTAAATTTAAGAAAAGACACAATTGAATTACTGGAAAACTTTGGAGGATGTTTGGACATGTAAATCATTTTTTTTTTACTATAAATTATATAGAGTATAAACACAAATCAAGTATTTCTGATGAAAATTTAGAGTTCAAATTGAGGTGTCTTATAAGTATAAAATACACATTGGATTTAAAAGACTTTTTAAATGAAATGTAGAAAAACATTTCTCATTAATAATTTTTTTACTTGATACCATGTTGAAACTATAATATTGGATATTTTGGATTGAATAACATATATTACTAAAATCAATTTTACCTGTTTCTTTTTACTTTTATCATGTGGCTACTAAGTAATATAATATATAATTATGTATATGGCTTGAATTATGTTTCTGTTGGACAATGCCACTCTACATAATCAATAGCACACGTAACTAAAGGCTAATTTTCCAGTAGATATAACTTAAAGTAGAGAGAATACATTTTGCAATAACTGTAGAATTATTCTGCTTTTATGCTGATTTTTATTTCCTTGGCATTATCCCTAATGTTTAGGATAATGCTCCCTCTTAAAACAACAGTCCATTTGATCTTCTTCAGATGGTTAAGTAACATTTATCTCCAGTTCCCAAACTGCTGATTGTCAGGCCTTGAATTAGTATTGCCTCTTAATGATTGCTTGGAAGGTATCATTATAGGATACAAAAATATTTTTAATTTTTAATAATATTAAATATTAAAATAGTAGCCTATGGGTCACTTGTAGAAATCCACATGTATATACTGAGAAATAGCTTTTGATTGATTACCAGCTAAGGTGGAAGTCTTTGGTAACAGGATTCTAGTTTATAATTCACTTAGCCACTAGAAGTGAAAATGTGTAATTGTTTATAACAAAAATTTTAAAATTCTGAAATAGATTTAACAATATTATATTAGAACTATTTTAAAAATACAAGGGTACTTCAAAAAGTTTTTGGAAAAATAGAATTGAAAGATAATACAAATCTCTCCACTAACTCTTCAAAGTACCCTCATAAATAATAATTTTATAAAGTAATAATTACATATTGCATATCGAGTCATATTATGTCAATATCTATATTGCACTTTTTCTACCTAGAATAATTCAGACTCACACAAAATGTCCTGCACTGTGCATGTTTAGATGAAATGGGCGGAAAGGAAGCACGTGCAGGCACTTGGGCGCTCTGCCTCTGATGTGGATATCCGCTAACACACTGACCCTCTACAATAAATCATAATCCAGAAAAATACTCCCCCCCTGCAATTACCTAAGAGTTCTAAAGAGTGATTAAAAATAGGCAGATTTTGGAGGTGAGTTGAGACTTGGAGGAAGCCACTAGCACTGGACAATATTTCTGTTTTGATACTTTTCCCTGATGCCAGCTGCAGCCATGTGCTGCAGGGTGGCTAAAACTTGGCTAGGAAACCTGCTGTCTGGCCAGGTAATCAGGACTGCTGACGCATGAGAGGGAAATCCCTGGAAGGAGAAAGTCAGGGAAGAGGAAGACCACCCAAGTCCCTAGCTGGCCCCAGAACACTGCATGTGGCAAACGGACTGAAAGCTTGAACTAAGATCTGTAAAGAAGATTAAAGACCTCTATCTGTCATGATCATAGACACAAAAATGCTTAACAATATGTATTAGCAAATTTAATCCAACTTTATAAAAGGGATCATGACTAAGCAGAGTTTATCCCAGGAATGCAAAATTCAATCAGTGTAATTCACCATATTAACAGGATAAAGGAGGAAAAACCATATGGTGCAAAAAAGAATTTGCCAAAGTTCAACATCCATACATAATAAAATCTGTCAGTAAACTAGCAATAGAAGGAAACTTATTCAAACCAATAAAGGGCATATATGAAAAACCTGTAGTTAACATCATACTAACAGTGAAATATTAAGTCCTTCCTTCCAAGATGAGGACAAGGCAGGATACCTGCTTTCATACCTAATAGTTCTTGAGAACTCACTATGTGCCATGTACTGTGTTAATCAATGACTTCAGAATAACCTCTTATGTAAGTACCAAGTTTTCTCCCATTATACAGAGGAGACTGAAGCACAGAGAGGTTAAGAAACTTGCCCAACATCACAAAGTAATCATAGGCCAAAATTTGACTTCAGATCTCCATGACTTCAGAGCCTGCCTCTTAATCATGACTGTCTTCTCAGTAGTATATCAATAATCACTATTATAGGATTCTAGAGGCAGGGTAGAAACCTCCATGCCTGGCTTTTTCATCACACTTTCCCCTCCCACAGGTCCAGAGGCAAAAGCAACTGCAGATGCTTTTGCACCAAGCCTGTGTCTACAGGCTAAAAAGTGCAGGGTTTCCAGGAGACGCTAGCGAGAGCTGAGTTATACATCTCCTTCAAAAGCGTCATGCTGCCCATCAATGAGAATTTTCAAATTACAATGGTATTTTGTCACCCAAAGCAAGTCTAATTTGCTCATTTTCATTGTTTAGAGGCAGTTAATTAAAAACCCAACAGATACTTATTTTGCTCTCTTCACATCACTGTGATTTCTTGCTGCACGTGTTCACAGCATTACAGTTTTATGGCTTGACATGGCCTAGAGTGGCTTTCTTATGATTGTGTCTCAATTACTTTAATTGCAAGCGAGACATTAAACCACTGTTAAGAGTTCAGCCATTGCAGGCAAAGTGTGAGAAGCAATCGTGGTGCTCGTCATGATGAAAGAGCAGACACTACTGGATTAAACATCAGAGAATGGACTTCTCCCTTCAATAGGAAGAGTGTGGGTTTTCAGCTCTTGGGCTGGAAGGATTGACCCCAAGTGTCATAGTGGCAGAAGCAGGAAACCTGAATCCTAGGTCCATTCAGTCATTTCATTATCTCCTAATGATGGAGAAGGAATTGCTATGCCCAAAAGTGGCCCATGTCAACTGTGACATTTCTAAGAAAGCTAAGCTTTTGTTTTTTAAGAGAATGATAATTTTGCAATCACTCTATAATGTATCTAAATATCTTTTAATATAAAATTAATGTTATTTTACTTTTACATCTTTGAGTAGAACTAACATTCCAAGAAAATGTGTCATGTTTATCTGGTAACTCTCTATATCTGCTTGATGAGGGGAAATTTGGGCAGAGAGAAACCCTGCTCTGAAATCGCTGGTTCAAGGTTAGAACATCAGGGAACCAACTGGCAGTGAATGAGCAAGATCTTTAATCTGGAAATTAAGGAGGAGCAAAAAAAAAAAAAAAAAAAAAAAAAAAAAAAAAAAAAAAAAAAAACTGAGACAAGCAGACTTCTGCAGTCTATGTATGGAACCTATGGAATCTCAAAGGCTTGCAAGCTGCCCAGCTGAGAGATTAGTAAGCAGCTGCTATAGCCATCAGCAGTCTTTATTGTTGTGAAAATGAGCTGTCCTATTTGCTCTTGGTCAACTAACAGAGAACTTTCCCTTATATTCACCAGAACTCCTGTGCAAGCTTTAAAACCCAGTTTAAGCATGAGCTCCTCTAAGAAGCCTGCTTTGGCTTCTCAAGCTGAGATGGGCACCACCTCCTTGGTGCTTGGCCATGTGCCCTGCCTCCTTCTTCCCTGCACCTTTCTTCCCGCATCCTCAATTGCATCTACATATCTCTTTTCCCTTTAGAGCCCCCGGGGCAAGAATCTGTACTTACTCATCTCTCTGACTTTACTGCCTAGCTTAAGGCCTGACTTAACATAGGTGCTCAGGGAATGTTTGTTGGGTGTCAAAGAAACTAAGTCAGGATACATTCAGAGAAAGTATGGCATAATGGTTAAGACCAGAGCCTTTGGAATCAGAATGACTTGGCTTTACCTATCAGCTCCAACATTACTAACTCTGTGACCTTGGCCAAAGTGCATTAACTTCCCCAGCCTCAATCTCCTCATCTGTAAAATGGGAATAATAACAGATTCTACCATACTGGGTTATTGTGAGGCGACAGGGGAAAGTCATAGAGCACTTGTGTAAAGTTGGCATGGGGAAAGTGTATGGTAAGTGCTGGCAGCTGCTAACATCAGTGGTAGCACCCAGAACTCATTTTCTTCTGGTTTTGACCTCACAGGAGAGTAGGAGCCTCAGAGCATGTCACTGTTCAGTGTCAGAAATATCCAAACAGGGCCATCTCTAGGACTGTGCATCCTCACTTCTCTCGGCCAATTGTCAATCCCAGCTCCCTTAACCAGCCTCATTTCAAGGGCTGTCTGTCCCCTGCCCAAGACCCTGGCTTGCTTCAGGGCTTTGTGCAATGAGCCATCTCTGGTGGGCCCCCATTCCAGGAATCAGGACTCTTATGTGTGACACCTTCTAAACTCGGAGGCTTCCTGGCTTACTTCTTCCACTTTAGTGACACAGCTGGATACACTGCTCAGTCCTTCCCAAATTCACTGCCCGTCACTGGGCATACTGCCTGTACAACCTCTCACCCTCCCAACCATCCCACTGCTGGGGGTATTCACCCCGTTTGGCAGATAAGTCAAAGGAGGCAGAGCAACTGAATGACTTGTTCAAGGTCACACAAGAATCTGCCACCTGTTTACCTGGCTCTGGTGCTCTCACTATACACCAAGCTGCCCCCCAAATCGATGAACAGCTGTAGTACACAAGACCTCATATTTCCACTGTCTGACAAGTCTCACCCATAATCTATATGTTGTACTAAAGTTCTCAAATGTTCAGGTGGGGAAACCCAAAGGGGCAGGGGCATATTTTAATTCAAGTTAAGGCAGGTGTCAGGAAAATCCATATTTTGAGCTGCAGAAGAAAGAGAAATGGCAGCCTGATCAATACTACAGAGGCATATAGACTCTTTTACTGTTCTATCAATTCCTGGAGCTAATAAGTCAGCATCTCAGGGGACAGTTTCATACTTTAAAACAAAAGTTCAGAGGCCTGCTGCCTGTCAGGTGTGATTCTAGCTTTCACTCTCACACGGGGAACAGGTGACCCCACAGACAATTCCATCAAAGTCAGGACTGCCCAGCTGATAATAAACCCCTCAGCACGTGGCTAGCTAATTCTTGATTTCCTCATCATGAGGACTGCTGCAAAGCCCCCGCTGAAGGCATGCAGATTAAAATGTTAAGTCAAACACAGAAGAGAAATTTGAAAATCAATTTTAGGTTCCTGCAGAAAAGGCCAGGAAAGATAATTAAGACTCATAACTCGTTGCTTCATTTTCTAATTCTGGAGCAAAATAAAACAATTATTTTCCGAGAAGTGGGCTGGAGCAGGAATGAAATGTTGGCGCTTCCCAGGCTGTGAGCCATGATGGCCAAAACATTCCCATTTCAAGGACTTGCAGGCCAGGGAGCCAGACTATCAGCAAAGGGACTCGAGACAGCTCTCTCCTCTTCTTTTCATGTACCTTTCTTCCCATTTTCTTTTTTGCTGGCAACAGAAAGCCAATGCAAATGTGAAAGGGTGGCTGCTTCCAGGTTTATAGTAAATAACTTGAAAGAGCTGTAGATCACCCAGGCCCTGGGTGACAGGAGCTAAGTAATCCATTTCCGGCAGAGCCAAACTCCACTTTGACAGTTTCCTTCGCCACACATGGATGAGGATATTTGTATTATATAGGTACTTCACTCTGGCTCTAATTTGCTTCTTGTGATTCACACGGACCAGCAATGCTAATAGGGTGCTTCTCCCCCGGGCCATCGGATAGTAAATACCCTTGTGATCCCTCTCATCGTACAGTAAATACCCTACTGCTATGTCTTACTTTCCATGCAAAACATATGTGGACACAGTTCACTCTAAGCTGCCTAGAAGTGGGAAGAGTGACGGAATTCTTCCCTCTCTATGTAGGAGGTATTTGTAGATGGTCCAGGAGAATTTAACTCCCTGGCCTCCAGCAGTGAAGGTTATATGATTATACTCCATGTGATTATACCATCCCCAGTGAGATCCAAAATTCTGCATATCCCAGAAAAATAAAACCAACAGGAATTATTTTTGCAGGTCCTCAGAATGGCCTATGTTTTTATTGATTGGGAAGTCTTCATTGCATGTTTTTGCATAAATTTATCTGCAGTAGTTTTTCATCCAATTTGCCTACTTGGCAAATAGTGTTTGGCCCAGAGCTGCTATGATAAGCTTAGAATTCAATCACTTATATCCTTTGTTACTTGTTCTTCTCTCAGCCAATCACATTCATGCATGGAATGTTAGGAATAATTAATGAGCACCTGCTATATACTGGGCGCTGTGGAGGAGGCAAAAGAAATATGACTCTATCCCTGTCCTTCAAGCTGACATCTCCTTAGGAACTGGACTGGAATACATCCCTAAAGCAAAGAAACCATTCCTGTTCATCAGATGGTCGTACAGCAGATATTCCTACAAACCTCTTAGTTGGGTCTCCTCCATTTCTCCTCCTTAGAGAAGAGAATCGTCTTCCTGTTCCCACAGAGTGTATATGAAGTCTGCTGGAATGCTCTGAGTTTACGCAAAGAACAGCAGCCTCTGGCGTTTCCTCTTTGCTTGACCTCAGTTCTTCATGAAAAGGTAGTTTTTCAGCAGGGCTATTGCTGTGGTCTGAATGTTTGTGTCATCCCAAATTCATGTTTAAACCTAGTCCCCACTGTGATAATATTAAGAGGTAGGGCCTTTGGGAGGTGACTAGATCATGAAGACAGAACCCTCGTGAATGGGATTAGAGCCCTTAAAAATGAGGCCCAAGGAAGCTTGTTTACCTCTTGCGCTATGTGAGGACACAGCCAGAAGGTATGTCTATGAGGAACAGACTCTCACCAGACACAGAATCCATTGGGGCCTTGACCTTGGATTTCCCAGCCTCCAGAACTGTGAGAAATAAATTCCGTTGTTTATAAGCCACCCAGTCTATGGTATTTTGTTATAGAAGCCTGAATGGACTAAGACAATTATCCTATTAACTTGAACCTCAAAAGGAATGAGGTAGATTAAAGCCCACAGACACAAAGAAGGTGCTGGCTGCAGGAGTGCTTGCCAACTTCCATGAAAACAAACTGACTTCCTTGACAAAACACAGTGATTTAAGTATGACTCAGTTGAAAGGAGAGACCACAAATCATTCATTTTCCCTGGAGGATCAGCCTCCCTCAGCATCTTGGGCCCACACATTGTCTGGGGAAATAGCAACTGTTTCCATTAGATATCCACAAAACAGTCCCAGCACCCTCTCTGTGCAGGGCCTGAGCTAGGTGTGGGGTAGCCCATGGAGAATGAAATGGACCTGGTCCTGCAGCCTGGGACCTGGCCTGCTGGAACAGGCAAATATCGAATGAGCAAGATGCTGAACATGCGATTGTAAATTGTGTTAAACATTATGAAGGGAATGTACAGGAAAGTAACTGGGGGAGGGGAAAGTGGGTAAGTAAAACATGATAAAAAATTAGAAATTTGGGAGTTGGGGGTGGAGGTACCTGTGTAGTGCATTACAGGCCCTCAGGCAGGAGGGTGCAAGCTTTCTCATATGGAACAGAAAGGGAATCTGAACACAGGGAGGGATGGTCAGTGGCATGAAAACAGTTGGAGAGGTAGGTCTAGATACATCATACTTTCCAATTCATGATGGAAAAGACTTTCCAAAAGGCTTTCTAGCCTGACACCAAGTTTATTTTTTGAAGGCCTCTGTGAGGTTGTGCAGTTCAACAAGCTCTGATACATCACCAGCCCATGTCTGGTACTGCACTCTTGATGAGGACACCTAGCTGATGAGCCTGGGAAGCCTGTGCTTGCAAGGCACTCTCAGACCCTCCGCCCAGTGGAGTCAGTGCCATGGTGTCAGCCCTGACTGGCTCAGGCCAGACACTGTCACCTGAATGGAGTGACACTGTGGACAGCAAGTGAAACAATGAGAAGAGTGCCTAGGACGAGCCAGGCACCATGCTGCGGGCTTTGCATGAGTTACTTCATCTAGACCTCTTGATGACCATGGGAAATCAGGTGCTCTCTCGACTCCCAATCTATAGAGTAGGAGGTAGTTGAAGTTCAGAGGAGAGTGGTTGTGTGATTTTGAAGGCTACACAGCTGGTAGAGTCAGCCTTAGAAACTGATATGGGTTGAATTGTGTCCCCCCAAGAAAGACATGTTGAAGTCCTAAATTCAGAACGTGACCTTATTTGGACATAGGGTCTTTGCAAAGGAAATCAAGATGAGGTCATTAGTGTTGGCTCTAATACAGTATAACTGTGTCTTTATAATATGGGGAAATTTGGATACAGAGACAGACAATCACAGAAGGAAGATGATGTAAAGACACACAGAGAGAAGATGCCAGGTGACTGGAGCGAGGCGTGTACAAGCCAAAGGTCACCTGCAAACACTGGAAGTAAGAACAGACAAGGAGAGACCCTCTCCTAGGGCCATCAGACACAGCACGACTCCACCATACTTTGATTTCAGACTTAACACCTCCAGAACTGCGAGACAATACATTTCTGTTATTTTAAGCCACCCAGGGTTTGGTACTTTGTTATGGCAGCCCTAAAGACAAATACACTGAGGCAGCCTGAGGCAGACGCACTCTGCCTTTGAGCTGCAAGGCCATGATCACACTTTTCTTCAGCTGCTCTTCAAGTCCACCATGGTCCTACGCTGGAGCCATGGGAGAAGAGGAGGGAGAGAAGACCCCGGAAGGAATGCTTGGTCCAGTCATGAGCTGTCTCACGTCCGTGACCCCTCTGTCCCCGGTCTCTGTAAGAACAGATGGAATTCCAGCAGAAGGTGGAGCTCAGAGCATGTTTGTTAAATGTTGAGGAAGTAAGCAGCAGAGTCAGCCACAGAGGCCCAGGCAGTGGGTCACAGAGAACGGGTGCTTTGTGGGGGCTGGCATCAGCAGGAAGGGCCCTCCAGGGTCTGCTGAAGATGCTTAAGTATTTGCTCAAGAAGAAGTGAAAATAATCTATGTCAATGTTTCCAAAACTTGGAAGTATTGCAGAATTAAAAAAAGTTCTCAAGCACTTCAATAAAAAGGTTATAAATAAACCTGTTGTTTTTTCATTGTTATATGCAGTCCCTTGAGGGGCACAGTCTGATAAGCATTTCAATTTACACATGGCTGAACAGTCTTGGATCACACATGGACACATCATGTGTTTTTCTCAGGAAACAGGCCCAGCCCACAGCACAGGCCCTGCCTCTCCCTCTACCAGGGTCCCACAGCAGGGGCTGATTCTGAGGGGGTCTCCTTATTCTGTGACAGGCACACACTTCCAACTACCCCTCACAAACAGTTCTGGCTGTTCCCAAAGCCCAGCATTGTCAAAGCCGGCTCAGTGGTCAGTTCCATAGACCACTGTCTGGGTGAGGTCATTCAGCAGTCACAAGGCGGCTCGTACCCAACAGATCTCCCCCTGGTGGTGCCTGAAATTCCACAAAGAAAGCTCATTTCTTTGGGTTCAGTATCACCCATACTGGTATCTCCTGGTTTTATTTTTGTTCCATTTTCAATTTTTATCTTTATGCTTAGTAGATAAAATTTAGGAATATAAAAAGGCAAAAAAAAAAAAAAAAGAACAGTAATCCTACTTCTGAAGGCAATCAACAGTAACTTTTAGGCATATTTATTTCCAATCTGCTTTTGGCGTACTTTTTTTAAACAGTAGAGCTCACACTTTATGTATAATTCTATATCCTGTGTCTTTATTTCATATTATAAGAGCATCGTCCTAGCTTTTTAAAGACTTCTTGCACACATTATTTTGATGGCTGCATAATATTTCTTTCTATGGGTACGGCAAACATATTTATCCTGCATCCAAATGGTTGAAATGTAGGTTGTTTCCAATTTCATACAACCACCAATAGCACTGAGATGAACAGTTTCATATATTTCTAAAATATCATTGACAAAATGATTATGAATTCCTAGAAGTGGATATACTGGGCATGAACACTTTAAAGTTCATGTTGTGTTTTGCTATTTTACTTAAAAATGCAGCCTCCCTTTCCCCCTCCTCAGCAGAGGAATATATTGCATTCCCAACTCTCCAGCACTCTGATGTGAACCTCCTGGGAAACGGGGCAAGCTTTCCCATGCCTGGGCTGGAGGCTGGCAGTCCCACAGTTGTTGAGAACCCCAGCTGAATGCTCTTCTGATGAGCCGCAGAACGTCTCAGCCAATGGGCTACTCTGAAGAGTCACTGTCTCTCCTTCCCCTTCCTGGCACCCTCCATAATGACTGTGACCTTGCCTAGGATCAGTCCTCTGTGGTGCTCTGGGGGCACGTCCCTCTCAATATGGTCCAGAGCTTGTCTCCATGTTTTCAGCGAGGCCAATGCCTGAGACTGTCAGTGAGAAAAGCCAGGCTCCTGCGTGCTAAGCGAGATGGTCCCAGCTCTTGCTGGCAAACACCCTGCAGCCACTGAAGAGCATAGTGACTCAGCTTTGCCTTGTCATTCCCACAGAATGTGGTGCTCTTTGGGGGTTTTCAGTTAGCACCTCCCACCAGACAGAAGGATTGGACTGGAGCAGAAGGTGCTATTGCTGGGGACGCCCAGCTGCTAAGCGAACAGTGACAGCCAACAACAGCTCAAGACTTCAGACCTCACGCACGTTTCAGCAAGTAGCAGGCAGCCTGAGGCTATGACTCAAGTCACACTTATTGCTGCAGGAATGGAGGAAAGGTGTGAGGGAGGGGTAAAGCCATGTACACCTGAGTGACAGATCTTCATCCAGCACTAGCGTGGCATCTCACACATATTAGCACACTTAATCTTGGCTAACTCCTGAAAGCTAGTTATTTTTACCAAATTTTAGAGAAAAGTAAACTAGAGCTCAGAGAGATTATGTGACTCACCCAAGGCCACACAGCCAATAAGTGGCCCAGTCTGTCTGATTCCAATGCTCCTCCTCCTTCTGGGTACCAGTCTCTAAAGAAGCCCTTCCTGCTGGCTCCCCACAGCCTCCCTGCTGCTTTCCCCACAGCCAGGCTGATATGTGCAGTAAGATCCTGGGGTCCCTGAGAAGGCCTAGGTCTCAAGGCTCTGGGCCGGATGTTATGGTCCCAATAATAAATGACTGGATCATGGTCCCTGCATTTTGAGCTCCACCTTTCCTAGTGCTGGCAGAGCACTCTTAGTCTCTGAAGGACACCATCAATTAAGGAAAATTGTGGTTCCTGGCCTCATGCAGCCTAAGCTTGTAAAGTGCCTGGATCATACTAAATATGTAGATATTAGTTCCCTTCCTCCATTAGGGTCAGATGGTTTTGCAGTTCATCTGTCAAACTCATAGGTGCCAAATGAGATATATGGTTATATATACACACACACGTATATGTATGTTACACTAACTGAAATTCCTCTAAGATCTAGCCAATTCCTGCACAGACCTACTACCAGGAAACAAGAATAAAGGAGCACACACAGCAAGAGGATGTTCCTTTTTCTAACACCAGACAGCAGAAACATGGCTCCTGCCTGCTTTAAGACCTCATCAAGACATACTGGTAAAAGAACGACACAAACCCAGCACATGGACCTTTCATTCCGAGGAGTCTTATGAGAACGCTATAGATCACATGTTGGCTTATTTCAATTAAACCTAGACACTACTCTCCTGTTGATGAATCTTGCCAAATGTGATTGTACAGTCAGGCACGACATCGGATTTAGAACACAACTCCTCAAGGACTTCATAAGACGTGATGTGAAAACAAACAACTTTGTTACAGCATTGAAAAGCAAAATCCATGTGGGGTTTACCCCTTGGGAGAAGGACTTGGAATTTTGACCAGTTGTCTACTGGATTATTCAACAAACTATTTTTAATGTGAGAAGAAATAGAGGAATCTTTGAGAGGAGGTTGTGATGCTGCCACAGGATTATCTGGAAGGAAAAAAGCATCCAGCCTCCCTTCCTTCACTGTCCATCACTACCCTTGGGGAGGACCTGCCTGCCACAGCCTAGAGGGAAAAGCCTTGTGCACCACCCCACCGGCTACAGCCAAGGGAGGTGGGATGAGGGTCAGAAGCTGAGAACTGAGCTGAGCTGAACTCTCCAGTCAGACCCTCTCTTCCCGGCATTTGGAATTGGTTAGCAGTGACTGAGTCAGTCCGATTGTAGTAGGTTCTGGACTGTAAGACATGCAGACTTGAGCTTAGTGGCTAGGCTAGGCCTTGGAAAAGCAGACAGACCTCAACAGTCTAGAGAGAGCACATGAGCAGAAGAGCTGAGGGACCCCAGGGTGAGAGACACGTGGAGATCGTAGTTGTAGGTGGTAGTTTTCTGTTTCTAATGTGTCTTGAATGTCCTCATGGCACTTCATTTCTTTGGTGTTTGTCTGTATCCTTCTGATAAGCCTTCACTGTTATGTGGTTAGCATGAGCATCTTGTTGCTTCTGGCCACTCGAGATGTTTCTGAGACACCGGACGACCTCACAACTGGTTCCCTCATCTCTGCCTTGGACTTTCTGTTTTGTAATTAAAGAGCATAAAAGACAGTAAAGTAACAGTATGCTATCAACAAAAAGATGGATCAAGGCAAACGCCATTTAAAACAGCATAAAAGGCAAACAATGAGGCTAAAATAAAAATGACCAAGACAAAAATAAAGCCCCAAATAAAAGTTGAACGTAATGAGGAAACTAGATAAAATCGAAGCCATGGAAAAAAGTACAAGTGAGATGAAAGAGAATTATTAAATCGTAATTCAGTTGAGAACAATTAAAATACAAGAAACAAAAGAGCAAAGTGAATACTAAAAGAATATAATCTATGTAATATAAAACTAGAGTAATCAGGCAATATGACAAAATAGAAAACAGAGCTCATTTGGCCACGAGACATCTGCCAAGGCTGAGTCCCCAAGAACAAAGACTGTCGTGACTTTTCAAGCCACAGTAGTCATGTGGGTGCACATGCCTCCCAGGTTGTCTTCGCATGGCAAAGGATCCCCAAGACAACGTCCTCTGGGTGGAGATCCCCAGGGGTCAGAGAGCAGGACATTTGTCCTTTACCTTTGAACTCTCTCCTTCAACGTGTATCTCTTCCTCATTCCAGCTTCTTTAATGTACCAGAGTGAAAACATGACTTACACCTTGGTGAAAATCAAACCAGGTCATCTGGTCTTCTCAACTATATCACCCCCTGTAGTGGATTGAATTATGTCCCCCCAGAATTCATCAAAGCTTGAATTGTGTCCCCCAGGTTTTATGTATCAGAAACTTAGCCCCCACTGTGACTGTGAAGAGGGTGGGAAATCCTATTGTGGTAATTGAAAGGTGGAGCCTTGAAGAGGTGATTGGATTGTAGGACCGTGCAGTAGTGAATGGATTATAAATGTGGTCAGGGGCATGGTTCTGAGGGCTTTAAATCTGAGGAGAGTTTGTCTCTCTGCTCCCTCTGCTTCCAGCGTCTTGCAATGTGAGACCCCTGGGTCATTGTCACCACCACCAGATGGACTTTGGACTTCCCAGGCTCAGAAACTGTAAGCAATAAATTTCATTTTCTTACAAATCACGCAGTTTATGTATTTTGTTATAAGCAACAAAAATGGACTAACACACCCCCCACTGCATTTTGTGAGCAACAAAGATCAGTACATACAGGCCATTACAGAGTACAGGCATCAGAATTCAGAGTTGCCAAAGGGGCTACTAGATGGGGAAAGATTGGGGGTGGGGAGGCAGCTATGGAAATTGTCAGCCTGAACTGCTGCCAAATGCACAGAGGCTTTCAGCTGGGCTGGTACGGTCAGAGGAGATACTTGTGGCAATAGAGTTGTCTATGACCAGCTGCCTTTCTTCCCCCAAACCTCATCAGGGAGCTGAAAAGGGTCTGATGACCAACAGCAATTAGGCAAAATTGCGATATATATTATTGCTGTAAGACTAAGCTGAGAGTTAAGGATCTTTTATCACACTCAGAAAGAAAAGTATCTGTCCATGAAAAATGGCCAATTTTATTTATTTAAGAGCTATAGGATCATTCGGGTTTTCTATTTCTTCTTGCATCAATTTGATAAGTTTTATTTTTAGAAACTTGTTCATATCATTTAAATTTTCAGATTTATTGTCTTTATTGGTAATATCATTTTATTATCGTTTAACATCTGATATCCTCTTTTTTCATTCCTGTTATAGATTATACAGGAATTATATTAGGTTATATTACTCTCTCTTTTTAACTTTTCATCTTTATCAGAAGTTTAACAGTTTTAATAGTGTTTTTAAAGAACCAGTAAACCCAGAGAATAGAAATTAATGAAATAGCAAGCAAACATATACTAGAGAGGGCCATTAGGAAAAAAAAAAAAGAAAAGCTATAAAAATGAGCTAACAAAACATGAGACACACAACACAAGAGCATTTAGTAGCAGGTGCCATCAGAGATTACTTGTGAAGACACATCAGGCAGGATGTGGGACCTGAGTTGGGCTGTAAAGAATGGCATGTTTGGGCAGATTTAGAGGAGGACAAAAAGGAAGAGGAGGATGAGGGAAAAAGAGAAAGAAAGAAAAAGAGAAAGAGGATATTGGGGGAAGGCTTGAGCAAAGGCACAGAGCAGACAGTTTGGTCAACTTGGTTTCTGCCATTGGATTTATGACACCAAGTTCAACAGTGAATAAGGGCCAGACCATAAAGGGCTGAGATGTGAAAGCCACTGGGAGGGAGCTGGTGGCACATACCAAAGTTAGAGGGCGGCCACTGGAGTGGACGCAGGATGCTGGCTGTAAGAGGACCTTCCTGCAGGAGCAGAGGGAGCGGAGCTGGGGCAGGAAGACCATGATGAGGGGATGGAAGTTATCCAGGGCCTGCAGCAAGATCCTGCAAAGACGTGGGAGAGAAGGCTCTGGAGCCTGAGTGGTCAGGAAGGGAAAGGAGCCGAAGGCATGTGAGATGTCATCTATCAGGGAGGACTCCAGAAAGTTCTGGCAGCTGTAAATGGCTCGTTTTAGCACTTCAGTGCTGGCAGACAGTCCTCAGCCTCTTTGCTCTGACCCCTTCCCCTCCTGCTGATTGTGAAGATAGGCTGCACCTTGCTCTCCAAAGAGACAATTACACCTTTCTAACTTTCCAGCGGTCAGAGATTTACACGTGATGGTGTATGTAGGTCAGAGTGATTGATCCTTTGCCCTAAAATAGAGCTTTCTCCCTCCTGATCCAACAGTACTGATTGCCGGTGCCCTTTGCACTTAGAGGGCTCTTTCCCCTAAGAAGTCTCCACACTTTGGGAGGGCAGCTCCACAGCCTAAACCAAGGAAGGATGGAGAGATTTGTTCCACGCTTTTGGTCTCTGATTCTCTTGCTCAACATGACAGATAGCACATTGCAGAGCAGCTCTCAGAATGGACCTTTTGTGGGTGGGCAGTGAAGCAGTGAAATCTGATCATTTTCCATTTGAAAACGTAGTTAACATTGGGCATGTCTTATGCTTGGTGGTCACTGGAGGAGCAGGAGGGGTAAGAGGTCATCTCTCCCTGATGGCTGCGCATAGCTTCTCCCAAGAATAAGGAACAACAGTCCTCAGAGTGCCAATGTGATTATTGCTCCACTTATCAATATTGGAATAGGATTGTGACCGTATTTGCTAGAGTATGTACTGCTGCTGTTTCTTAATGGATGTTATACACATTCCTTTCATGGCTGCATGCTTTGGAAAATGCTCAGTTAAAAACAGGTTTCTTAACCGCAAACCTTTCTAGAGCATTTAATATGCTAATTTGCACTGTGAATTTCTAAGAGGATCAGTGTTACCAAGAATGCACATTCTTGGAACCACCTTTT